>NW_023494791.1:7552500-7597500 GCF_904425465.1 Colossoma macropomum | reverse complement strand
TGCCGCTGAGAAGACGGCGGTCGGGTCTGTAAGCTTAAACGCTGTTGGTTACTCTCTCAGTTCACCATGCTACGTCTCTTTCTCTCTCTATCCGTCTCCCCGGCCGGCCGACCGAATGTTTATAAAGTGCGTCCCAGGGGCCCCAGGCGGCGGCCCCTGCGCTGTAAAAACCAGCTTTAGTGGCAGCTTCACAGCTCTGTTAATGGAAAGGTTTTAACTGTGTTTGGTGAGAGGGGCTGAGCCGGTGCTGGTAGTGGTGGAGGATGGAAGGGGGGGTTGATGGAATAATAACAGCCCGCCGAAACAGTGGAGATTAGGCCGAACCCCTTCTACATCTGCACTGTTTTCTTTGGGCAGAGGTAGAGCTGCTGCAGAGTGGAGCCAGGTAATCCCCGTAATGTTTGTGGGAATTAGGGTCCGCTCCCCCCCAGGCACAGGGGAGCCAAAACCCTACTTCAATGGGCAAGCAGCAGCGGCGAGAGATGGACTGGCTGGCTCTTGTCTTAGTGAAAGGTGACCGGGTGCAGGTAGAGGCCAGTAGGACAGTAGGAGGAAAACAGCATATTATTGCTTTCATAAGAAGATAAAATGATAACATTATAGTAGAAGGAAAACAATCTAGTAACACTTTACTATAGGGCTGTGTTCATGAAACTATATCACTGCTGCCGGAACAAAACCTTGTATCACCAAAATGGTAACTTTACAGTAGAAGGAAAAAACATACTTTACTTTTAGTGTAAGTCAATGAAACCAGATTTTTTTCCAAGTGATTTTGGGCCGTTTCTTTTGGTCCAATCATCATGAAACTTACACACAATATAAAGGACAACAGGCATTTTCAAATTACATCAAAAACTGAAAAACATCAAAAATAAAGATATGATATGATATGATACCTACATAAGGTCGTCATGACAATTGACTCATACCTACATGAACATTTATAAAGGCTTATTCCAGTAGGCGTCATCTGCCAGAAAGGCTGCCTTTGCCAATTTTGATATCAAGTTAACATCATACTAGTGTTTTTTTCTGACACTGGGATGTGTCTGGGCACTTTTTGTGTGAAATGACACAGCACATCATAACAAATGAGTTTGTAGCTTAGTGTGTACCACAGCAATATAATGCTGATGATGTGGCACAGTTTAAATCTTAAAAATAATAAAATGAAAGTCAGTTCACCTAAAGGCCACAGAAAATGTTCATCCAGTCTGACTTGGCAAGCCAAGTCATTACCAACATCATTCAATACAATGTCATTTCACCCAAAAAAGTGTCCTGATACAACCTGATGTCTAAAAACATCATCAAAGTTGGCAAATGCAACCTTTATGATAAATAGCAGCTACTGGAATAAGTGTTTATACATGTGTATGTAGGCCTACATCAGTTATCATGAAGGGCTTATGTAGGTGTCATGTAGCATTATGAACACCGCCTTACAATAAAGTGTTCAACTCCTCAACTCCTCAAATGTCTGGCTTCTCATTCAGCCATTAGTATTAAAGCTTATTATAATGATCAATAACTAATAGTAATTATTCAGTAACTACTATGAAAGTGATTTGTAAAGATACATAGTTATGGGTGAGGAAGGGAGGTCTGAGTTAGCATCCGTTAATGTAGCAAGCTTTTAGGGATCACTTTATTTGTATAGTCCACTATAGATGATCTACAGATGTTCAAATTCTTAACTAACTATCTGCTAAAACTCGGTTGATTCTAAACTGTGGTGGGGTTAGGGTTAGGACCAGGGTGAGGGTTAGGATTAGGTTTGGGGTTAAGGTTAGGGTTAGGATTAGAGACAGGTTTAGAGTTAAAGAAGATTATGGTCCATTTAGTAGATATGTAGTTAAATGTAACTTGAAAAGTATCTTCAAAGCATCTAAAGTGGACTATCCAAATAAAGTGTTACCAGATTTTATTCCAGCTAATTTTGGACACTTTCCATTGGTTCATTCATGGACAGGGCCATAGTAGCTCACCCCGGCTGGACAGCGCACCGGCCTGCAGAGAAGCTCTCAGCTCTCCCTAAAGTTTTCAAGGAGGTCAAGTCAGCATCTGTAACATTGTAAGCATGTAAAATGCACACAAATTTGCTTTGCAGTGACCAACAATTAGGTGACCGCTACACGATCAGCTTTGACGTTGCCTACGTGTGCCATAACTCCAGCTTCATGGCCAGCTTTTTGCTTGCTTTCTGAGGTGTATTTGTCATAAATGCAGCCAAGCCTGTTTGAGGCTACTTGCTATGATAGAAGTCCATGTGTTGACTGCGTGCATGCGTGTGCTTGCATGCATGTGTTTGTGTATGTGCGCTGAGAGGGCAAGTGTAGGCGAGAGAGAGAGGGAGAGCAAGCGAGGGAAAGGGAGAGAGAGAGAGAGAGAGAGAGAGAGAGAGAGAGCGGGGTGGCAGGAGTGTAAATGGAATTTGTGCAGCAAACAGCTGGACGGGTTTATTTAAACACAAGCAGGGCTGAGAGACTGACCCCAGTTTGACTCAAAGGGGGGGAGGAGCAGCCGTAGAGTGTTTTATGACTTTGAGTCTCAGATTAGAATAAAAGGAGTGATGCTCTTATTTCTCCAATCTGCCTGCAGGCATGCCAACATGTGACTGAAGACTAGAGTAACTAATTACTTAAGTAAATGGATCTCTGGTTGAGACGTGGATAATAAAGTTGGCTTCACCAGAGGGGTGTGATGTGGGGGAGGTGCATGTGTCCGTATATGTGGAGTACAATTGTGCTCAATTGTGCCAATGATCTCTCAACACTGCTCCCTAATTAGAATGTCTCCACCCTCGTGTCACCGAAAGATCAACCTGATGATAATTGCATTACGTATGCAAACTGTATCCTTTGTTTTGTCATGATTTTTTCTATATTGTTTTTTATTTTTAGGTTATTGTTGTTGTTGTGGCATGTATAGGAGATTCATCATTCCTCTTCTTTGCCGGCATAACTGATGTGCCCTTGTGTGGAATTTTAATATACATGTAAATGTAGCTGAGTGGGTTGAAATGTGATTTCATGAGTGAATTTAGTCGTCTGTAGTCATGCATACGCACACTGCGCTCAGGTTAGGTTGTGTGTGTGTGAGAGAGAGAGAGAGAGAGAGAGAGAGAAGAGAGCACAGCGAGGCGAGTAAAGAAGGCTTGCTGAGGAAAATGGCCTACTTCATATGCATTTAGATAGACACGCCGCGATGTAACCTTTTGTATCTCCAATCTGGATCTTTCCAGCAACGGTTATTAAATTATCCCCTAATTGGTCACGCAACAAAGGCAGCTGATGAAAAAGACAATTTCTTGCTTTTAATTGGCCATTTCACGTGCCGTTTGGGCTACACCTGGGCGTTTGTAATGAGAATGGGATATTATGAGGGCCCCGGCAGACGAGACAGCAATCAGTTCCACTCTCTCCGTGAAAGAGTAAAGGGAGCAACGGAAAAAGTATGAACAAACACTCACTTTTGGAGAAGCGGTTCAGTTGGAGGGGGCAGGGAGAAAAGGCTGGGCTTCTTTCGTGCCTCATTTGACTCATAAGTGGCTTTAATTCAGTCATTTTTTCTAAGCTCTGTCTTTTTTTTTTCACCCTCTACTCCTTTCACCCGACTTCAGAGGTGCCACCGGTGGCGTTTTGCTCCAAAATAGGCCCCCATTGTCCACAGCCCGGGCTGAATAGCGGCCTTCATTGTGTGCCGATGGGAAGTTGAAACTGAACAGGCCGTAAACGCGGCCCTATGGCGCGGCGGGGTCGCGCGGAGGTGAACTTTTTACTCCTAATGGAGTAATGGCGGCTCTAGCGCACCGGCTGTCTCTCTCTCGGCCCCCTTTTTTAACCGTCCGCCTCGCGCAAAGAGCAGAGCATGACTATTCTTTCTCTTCACAACTCATACAGACCCCCCCCCCACCCCCAACTTCCCTCCTTTCCCTTACCCGCCCTCGTTCCCTTGCTCTCTCTCTCCTTCCCTCCCTCCCTCCCCCTGCCTGGTATTGTGTAGCACTTGTCCTTTGTTCCAGTCTTCTGGAGCATCTGGCCTTAGATATGGCAAGGCTGGGAGAGGAAGCTTTAGATACCTTTTAAAAATAAAATACTCCCAAGAAAAATGAACAGCAGAAGCCAAGTGAGGGAAAATGGACAGAGAAAGACAGAAAGCGAGGGAGGGAGGGAGAAGCAAGGAAGACGTGAACGACAGAGGTCAGCGGATAGACAGTGGTGACCCGCTTCTGACCCCGGAGCCAGAGATGGAGGCCGAGAGGAGAAGGCAATAAAAGGAATGCCTAGGCCACGACTCCCCCTGCTCTGCACTGCTGCTGCTGACGATAAAACTCCAGACATTCCCTCATTTGATGGTGCACTGCCATGTTGCTACATTCCTCCTCTGCTCCCTTTTTCATAGGTTTTAAGACGATGTTTGATGTCGGCGAGCGATACCAGTGATAACTGTAAAAAACAGACGACTCTTAAGTCATGCAGGCTACACTCTCAGCGAAAAATGATTCTAAAGTATCAAAAAAAGGCTCGATCAATCGGTTCCTCATCCTGGAGATTTTATAAACTATTATAAATCAGGGGTGCAAATTTGGTCTGACAAAATGGGGGAGAGTCAGCAATTTAAATGTAAAAATGAGCAAACACAGTAGGCCTACCTTCATATTGATATCTCATACTTTATATGACAGTATTACACAAAAGAAAACAATATTTGGAATAATATACATATTCAGTATAGAGATTCAATTTTGTTACCAATTATAACTGTATTTTTTCCTATCAAAATACCCAGTAATGACCATTAAAGGGGAACTACACCTGTTTTTTTTTAAATTCTACATAAATGCTTCAGATGTAAGTTCAAGAGAAGCTTACCGAGTCAGAATTGTTCACAGTGGTGGTGATAGGAAACAGACGTCTGAAGATTTTACAGCCTCTAAAAATTCCCTCACAGGAAGTTATTACATGAAATGGTTAGATAAATGCTGCTTGATGCCTTAAATAGTTTTAAAATGATAAAGTTTTGGCTTAAAATATATTTCAACTCATTTATTTTCATCCATTTATGGGGGAGAGGTGCATGAAGGGTGTTCTGAGGCAAAATAGTCCCCAAAGAAAACATTTTTTCAGATTTACCAGTTTTACCATCATCAATATTACGTGTAAAAACTCAAAAAGCACATGTAGCTTCACTGGTGCTTTTGGATAGTAAATGGCTGTATTTGGGTTGTAGACATTGTGACCCCTGGTTCCTATCACCACCACTGAAAATCGGAGAAATCTAAAATCTGAATCTGTAAGTTTTTCTACAATGAACATTTTATATCAAACCACTCTGAAAGACTTTGTTTACATCTCCTTACATCTACTTTTTCATTTTTTTTAATGTGCTATAAATAAAAAAAAATAAAATTGTATTAATACTATACATTGCAGAAAGTAATAACTAACTATCCTAACTTTGTGGAGGCAACTGCAGCATAACTAGAATGGCACAGTGAACACCCAAAATGATCATGGTTTTTATGGTTCTATATGTAATCACTGCCTTCACTAAAGAAGCCTTGAATAACTCATATGTAGCGCATTGGATTTAAAGGAACCAGAGGTGTTCTAGTGAAGAGATCCTAGCAGATGAGCACACAAATTGCTCTTTGATTGTAAATTCTTTTAACTCTTCTTCTTCTATAAGTTCTTCTTCTGTTTCTCTTCTTCTCCACCCCTCGTGCTGCTGAAAAGAGTGGCCTAGCTATTGTTTCCTTAAAAGTCTACTAATTCCCCCTCAAAGGATGAAATGGAAGTGTCCAACTGTGGCAACAGCAGGGGGACATAAATCAAGTAGGAACCCCTGAGCTTGCTCTCCTGGAGGTCACAGGGGTCAGGGGGTCAACTCAGAGGGTTTAAGTTGAGTAGGGCGGTAGTGGCGATGGGCACTGGAGTGCCGAGGCTGGGTGGTAACCATAGGGTGCCAGACACTATTTTTTGTTGTTGTTGTTGTTGTTTTTTTCTCACGAAACTTACACTTGGCAGAAATACAGGGAAAGCAAGGCAGGCCCAGTCCAAATCCCTGCAGTGAACCTACATTTCTGCCTTGTTCGTGAAGAAGCGAAAAAGAAAGAATCTGCCTTATGTTTGCTCTTTAATGATGTGACATTCTTCTGCCAGAACATTTCCCACATATACTCACACACTGTCACACATGCCAACTATGTTATACAACCTGACGCCTGAACACATGAACCAGTTTCACTGTAAAGTAATGACAGAAAGTGGAAGAAGGAAAAAACAACATATCTCTGAAACATGCCGAGAGAGAGTGAGAGAAAAGTGCCATTTGGTGGATTAGCTGTGTTTGCTTTTCTGAGGTGGCGTATGTTGAAGCCGTACAAGTTTGTACAAGCCGCTAAGCTTTGTGAGTTCAGTATACGTTTCTCTGTTGGTGGTGATTTCACCGTGACACTCCCTTCTCTCCAACCCGGGGACTTAAAGGAAAAGGAAAATAATCCCTCCTTCTTTACCTTCCCCGATTAGCTGCCCGGGCTGGTCTGGACAGTTTTAGGCTGGGCTTTTGACAGTGTGTTTGTGAGTGTCATTAGCGCACACTAAATTTGCAGACCCCGTCTACAGCCTGCACTATGCTAGCCATACTTTTCGCTGAACTAACCGTGTGCTGTACTTTTCTTTTTGTCTCTTCCAGGTTCATTAATGCGAGAAGGAGAATAGTGCAGCCAATGATCGACCAGTCCAACCGAGCAGGCAAGTCCCCTATAGTAACTGTGTTCAAGTCACGCAGGCGAAAGCCCTCCTTCAGCCATGCACCCGGAGGCTCGCCCGTCGGTAAATACACTGCCCAGCCTGGATGTCAGGAGTGATTGAACACTAAAATCCATCCAATTAACCCAAAGCACTAATCATGCTGACTCAGGCCACCATGTAACGCCCTTAAAAGAAAAAGGAAAGAAGCAAATAGATGCAATCGATTAAACTATTGAAACCGTAACGACGGCTGAGATGTCAGATTCTAAAATACTGCTTCTCTGCCTGGATCTAAAACTGGTTTGAGTCAAACGAAAGAAAATAAAATCTCCAAGAAGGATGATATTAATAATTTTTGGTGAATTTGTTTTGCTTCACCCCCGTTTTACCATGAGTGATCCCCCTGGTGCATGGCTTGTTGTGGACTGTTTATTACCTGTGGAAGTTTATTACCTGTAATGGGGTTCAGAGGGCAGAGTTGCATTAGGGGACAGTTCAAAGGCATTCACTAAGGCTCAGCTGTTGTTTTTGATTGAAAACTGCCCTGTCCAGGGCCCTAAACACAGCATATACTTATGGTAAGTACAGTCATTAGTTCACAAGGAAAACAAATGGAGTTTCTAGCTTATCTTATGGTTTTTAAGAAGTCTAAACCAGTTATCAGTAAAACTAAATGCGTTGTTAAGTTGATTCAGAAAGCTATACAGCTTCTTAAACGTCATCTGTCAGATTTCTGGAGAGATTCTGTCCATTCTTAGTTCTGTAAGTTTGATTTGATATGTATGAAGCGTAATCGCCTAAGACGGTGAGAGAGCTAAGAAGCATTAGTCCACGCGTCCGTTACCAGATGATGTTAAGCGATGGAAACTTAATTAAAAGCACTAATTGACCACTGTCCTGTGCCCTCCCCCGTCCTCCCGCAGTAAGTCAAGGAGCTCCCTACAACCCAGATGGTCAGCCCATGGGAGGCTTCGTGATGGACGGCCAGCAGCACATGGGAATCAGACCACCTGGTAAGACCTTGGCGTGTCTCCTTCTCCTCCGCCATCTCCCACCTTCCCACCAAACCCCCCCTCTCCTGCCTTACTACTGCCAAACTCCCCAGTCTGGCCAGGAGAGGCCAGCCTCTCACAGTGGCACAGGTGTAGCCCATCTCATTACACCCCTTTCTCTCTCTTTCCCCCCTTTCCTAAGCCTTGTCGCTCAGCCGCTACCTTCTCAAGTGTCTCATCCCCTTTTCCCAGAATTTCCCTCCCTTCCGTGTCCCTAAGCCTCTTCTGCACCCCCTCCCACTCTGTGTTCCTGGTCATCGTCTCTGGCTCTAACTCTCACCCCCCCTCCCCCTGCCCACTCCTCTCCTCCTCCTCCTCTCTTAAGCTATAGGATTTGCCCAAAGCCAGACTACTTTCCAACTTAGCCATTGATCTTATTGTTGACTTTGGTTTGCTTATTTTGTCTCTCTTTTACTGTTTAGTTTTCTGTTTCCTCTTGGTAAATGTGGGAATTGTACTTTTGATTCCTGTCCTGCTGTCCTGTCTGAGTCTCGGTCTGATTTTCTCATCTTCTGGCATTCTTCTCCGATTGTTTTCTCTCCTTCCAGGGCCTATGAGTGGGATGGGCATGAATATGGGCATGGAGGGACAGTGGCACTACATGTAACCTTCTAGTTAACCAATCGCAAAGCAATGGGGGAAGTAAGTACAAAAACGGGGCCTCAAAACATTTTTTAACATCTATCCTGTTCCACAGTGGGGGAAACACATACATTCATTCATTTTGTGTCAGTGCTTTAACAAGCTCCAATACTAACAATACTGGTGTTTCTACTGGTGTAATTAAAACATTAAAAGTCTGCTTGAAAGTCTGTCACTGCTGATAAGACTCTGATCAAGCCTGTGTGTAAGTGTCTGTGTACAACTGTAGGCTTTACTATCTTTCACTCTTGCTCGTTTTATTGGCCACATGAATAAACAGTGCATAGAAATCGCACTGGAGGGGAAAAATGGGAAAAGAGGAAAGAGAGAGAGGCGGGAGGGAGGACTGGTTCAGGGAATGGCGAGTTGAGGGTGGGGGGATTGAGGTTGAGGTTTTGGACGAAGGCGGGGGGGTGGGGGCTGGTGGGACGTTACCATAGCAACAGACTGATTGGCAAAAATGTAAGCAGGCTGCAGCAGTGCAGCGAGAGGAAAGTGCATGTCCCCAACGTGTCATAAATCTGTCTCTCTGCAGTTGATGCATGAGTTCCGTTAATACGCTAACCTGTACGGCAGCTCACCGACATGCACTCGCGAGCCCCTCGGCCAAAACCCGCCACCAGATCTTTCGAAATCATGAAAGCGTTCTTAGCACGGGTCGTTGGAAGGTGGAGGTGTTTCCATCGATCCTGACTCGGTCTACCGTTTTCCTGTCTGCCCGTCCTAATAGGATTACCTATGGCGAAGGGAGGGGAAGTGAAGGAGTGCAAAATGGAGGTGTGCTCAGCAGGGTACGCAGCTTAGCCCGGCCTAATTGACTATATCCAAATTAAATATGCCATCACAAGCACTGTGACAAATGGATTTGACTTATTCAGTATGCGAAAATAGAGACCATTAATGCAGCCATGCACAGAATGCTCCTGTTGTCCAAAATATTCCCGCTTCTCAGATTCTACTGTTCGGAACCAAGAGAAACATTATGATAATGCAGCCCTTGCTATTTAAAGGCTCCCATCCATCTCGGCTTGTTGTCATTGTGAGCGTATGTGTGAGACAGTATGTGTGTGTGGAGAGTGTTTCCTCGTGTCCAAACGCTGGCGTTCCAGCAGCTGCCATAGTTCCCAGAAGACTGGCGAGCAACCTGCTTTAAACAGCCTCAATTTGCTTGCTGAATTCTGTAATTGGGCCGTGTGTGGAATCTCAGATGAGATGGGTTGAAGGGAGAGAGAGAGAGAAAGAGAGACACAATATGGGAAGAGAAGCAGAGTGTGACAGAAATATGTCGCGGTGGTTGAGAATGCCTGGTCTTTATGGCTTCATCACTGAAATTTCCTAGCTTGTCTAATTTAAATATTGTTACTTTAGTTTCTAGGTCAATTAAATGTAAGTGATGTGTTTTATTCTTCATGACCAATTAAATTAATAGGTTATTACAAAAAAAAAGGTTATCTTATTTGATTAAGAGACCAAGGGTTCATTATTTTTATAAGCAATTTTCATTAGTTGGGGAATTTTCCTTAAGGCAAGATTAAGCAGTTATTTGCCAGGGAGTCCCAAGACCTGAAATTAAGGTGTTCCTAGCAGTCACACTGCAACATTACTTAAAACCAAAGCCAATTAAACCGACTTAGTGAGAGCGTTATGCTTTCTACCCATGATTATAGAGCTTATGGGTCTTGGAAACAATACACCTGTCAGTGCAGATCCAGCCTGGGTACTCAAGCAGAACAGAGAGGGGGAGTCTTTGATAGCTGAAGGAACCACTGTTTTATGTCCATTCCCCCTTAAACTGTCCTTTGTGGTCCTTCAATGAAATTAGCCGAGGGTGGCCCATATTTGGAAATTATATTTTCGAGACAATGGTGATCAGAGGAAGCATTAATTATGGGCACGTAGACAAAAAATGTTAAATTCCCCTTCCCCCACCCAGCTCCAGATGCCGCTGGTATGCTTTGGTGAGCTCGCTTGGTAACCCTGACTCTGCTGGAGATCCCTTTGTCTGCGATTTCATTCCTCCCAATTATTAAGCCGAAGTTTGTTAACCTTCCACAGGGTCAAGATTCCCCCCGTCCATCCTTCACTGGCCTGAACTTTTACTTTTAAGTAATGAAAACAAAAAAGCAGCAAGGTCTTTGTGGATTTGGCTCCCGCATGTTACACACAAATACCCCCAGCTGATTCAGTCCCGTGGCGCTTCAGAAAATGGACCAGACTCAATGTATTGATTGGCTTATTAAGAGAAAAAAAAAGTGCAATTTGCAGCATGTGCCCTTTTCTCGACCCAAGCCATTGCTTTCTTTCTAAGAAACTGGATGTTTTCCATCCACGTGATTCACAATTCACAAAACAGTGTGTTTAAAGATTGGATTCAAATTCAACTGATGACCCCAAAAAAAGCCTGGGTCGTCCCTG
This sequence comes from Colossoma macropomum, assembly GCF_904425465.1. Lineage (NCBI taxonomy): Eukaryota > Metazoa > Chordata > Actinopteri > Characiformes > Serrasalmidae > Colossoma > Colossoma macropomum. The sequence goes on along the minus strand of NW_023494791.1, from coordinate 7,586,633 downwards.
TAAGTGCTAAATAGCTCTGCTCAACACATACGCGTACAGACGAGGGAAAATACATGGCTGTCCAAAAGCTGTTAAGTGAGCAGCCCTGGTTAATGAGATGACTTGGCTCTCCAGTGTATGGGCTGTGGGTTTTGCGTGGCTGCTATGGGTCCAGTGGCCTTTATGCTAGCGGCACACTCACGCACGCCCAGGTGAGGCCTCTCAGGTGACACCCTTTGTCAATTTTCACCTTTCTTCTTTAATTTGAGCACAATAGCTCTGTTTCTCTGTGGCAGTTTCGGCATGAGCCGCAGACCTTTGCCTATTGTGTTTAAAGAGAGATAAGTGGAGGCGGTGCAGGGCATAAAGGGATGGCTTATTTTACCTCATTTGTCATTGTTATGAACTCTTCTGGCGAAAGCTTGATGTTTGAAGACTTGGCTCGCACTTCAGACAAACAGCAACGTGTTAATGTGAGTTCCTATGAAGCTTGGTGTAGCGTGAAACCTGAAGGACCCTCATCTTTTTTGTTTACAATTTCTTACTCTGCTTTGCTGCTGTGCCATCGCCTCATACAGGGATTATTTAGAATGTGTATTTGATTTTGAACAAGTAACGCTGTTCAAAATACGCTCTAGTCACATTGTTTAACAATTTTTTCCTGCATTTCACTCAGACTGACAGCACTTCATATGCTAGTTTATCAGAAAGTCCCATGGGGAGTGTAATTATGTGGATTTGGCCAGCGTATTCCTCTTTAAGATGAATATAAGATTAACAGATCAGGCTGAACAACAGATACATGCCGTCCTTCGGGCTGACCTTAGTGAAGGGCAGCCTTCCAGTTGACTGAGCTGGTGTGATTGTGGCTGAGGCCAGGCCGGATGGATACTGCACTGGGGACGGCTCCCTGGTGAAGGCAGCAGCAGCAGAGTGCTGTGCTAAAGCCAGTGAGCCAGTCCCTGGAGACAGACCCACTGCATGAACCCTCTCATTCCACTGCCCTTGTTTGTGACTGAGGACAGCTTTCGCTACAACACTACACACTTACAATAACCCAGATAACCCAATCACATAGTGCACATTACTGAGATACCAAAATATAGAGTCATATTTGGAACATTTCATTTGGTGTTAACCTGTAGATGCTTTGCAGATGCTCAGTTCGTCTTGAACTTAAGTATCTATTCAGTTCAACTCTTTTTGTGGTTATTGCCAGTGATAACGAAAGCAAAGTGCAATTTAATATTAAATATTTATCACTGAAACAAGCCAAGATAATCTTTATGCTTGTAAACATAGATGAGGGTATATTTGAATGTAAATTGAGTTTTATGAAAAGTTACTGTTGTGAACAAAAAATGCCAGAAGTGCAGACTACAAAAATATAAATGTAATAAAATGTGTAACAGTGGTGATAAAGTTATGATGTCATTACATTTGTGTCATATATCAAAATAAAACTAATAACTCTCAACATCTATGGCTTAACTTTTTCCTAACCCTAACATCTAAGCCTCTCTGATCCTAGTCTTAACCCTAACCCTTCCTAATCCTAACACCAACCCTAATGTTGTTGATAATCAACTTGCATTTTGCCAGTGTTTTTTTAGCAATTTCAGCAATTGTAGACAAGCCACAAGAGACAATCAAAATAAAATGTGATTACAAATTTTACTGTTGGGATTAAAGAATTGGATTATAAGTCATGTACTTGGCTTCAGTGACAGCTTGGATACTGTAAGGTTTGGTTTTGAGTATGTAAGTAGTAACGATGTGTCACAGTGCCCTGTGTAAGTCTTTGAAACTTGAGTTTCGCTAACTGATCCCTCTGTGCTTCCCGCAGGTCTGCAGGGCATGCCAGGGGACTACCTGTCTCACAGCGGCCCGATGGCCATGGGCATGGGCCAGCCGGCCTACGGCGGCCCCCAGCTCCCCCACCACTCCAGCCAGCTGCGGCCTGGGCCTCCCATGCGTTCCTACATTCCTGGACACCCCCAGCACTCAGCGATGTTGATGCATGGAGGACCGCCCCACCCTGCCATGCCCATGTCAGCCTCCAGCCCCCCCATGCTTCCCCCAGGAGACCCCACCATGGGCGGACAAGTCATGGACATCCACGCCCAGTAGTTTGCTACCAACGGATCCTCGAAACAGCCGCGCTCGAGACAGGGAACTGCGATTGGTTTGTTTCTGGTGCTTCACCCAGCAAATATTACATGCTGACTCGCTGCAGAAACTGAGGAGGCTCTTCATTCTTAAGCGCGGACTCGGTTTGAGAAAGAAGCCTGCGTCTGCACACCACGGGACACTTACAGAGGATGTGCCCTTTGCCAAGAATCAAACCAAGAGAAAGAGAAAGATTGAAATTATTACTATATCAGCTCCTAAGGGGGAGGGAGGAGGAGAATCTGTATACTGTTGTAAAATTACATTTGGACTCATATGAGAACTGGGAATTAAGTATTGTAAATGCTATCGTATTGTTCTGCATATTATGTTGTTTCTAATAGATTTTTTAAAAAAGGATGTGAACTTTTTTCTTTCCACACTATGTGTGTGCCATCTCCATAGACTTTTGACCTCCTCCCTAAATCACCTTGCGTTTAAAAAGAAAAAAAATATGTGAATAAATCAATAATTGGTTGAAGCGTTTATTTACTAGACCTTTTTCTTCTGCTGTGAGAGGGTGGCTTTATTTAGACAGATCGGGACATTTGAGAATAATAATAAATATTGCTCCAAAGTTTACAACAAACCAAGATTCAGAAGGCTTGTGACCAACAAACCAGCATGTCTTCCGTCATCTTAATTCACTGACTAGAGAAGACTGTAGACTGTCCAACTTAATATCCCAGCAAACAGGAGACCTACTAAGTCCTACTTACTGTTTATAAATTGGTTTTGAGGGATAATAGTTTAACATGTTCCTGTTGCTTGTTTGACTTTTGAGATTTTTTTTTTTTTTTTACAGATTAGGAGATTTTGTAAATTAATACATATTTTGGTGTACAAAGAGACTCTGTAAGGGCAAATTAGCTATGCTGAATATGCTGCTCAAAAGTTTTAGGCACCTGAGACAATATTAAAAAGTGGCTTATGTAAGCAGTGAGCATTTATTTGCTGTGAAAAACTCTAATGCTAGAATAAATACAAACAATATTAATACACTTAGTAGTGATTTTATGCATGTCAGTGTGTTTGTTTAACCATTTCCAAATCTTGGCAGACCAATAATATTTATAGTTATCATCCAGTAGGTGGTTTGGCTAATCAGTCCTCCATTAAATTAAATCAGGAGTGCTGCTGATGGAATTTAACAAATCTCTGCAGTGGCTGAGGGCGTTGAGGAGAAACCTGGAACCAAACCCGTGTTCTTCTTTCTGTGTAGCCCACAAGATATCAAGTACTTTTTTTGAAAACAAGACATTCTTGTTACTTTTTACTGTTTATTTCTATTTATTCTAATGTTGCATAGAGTTTTCAGTGGCAAAATCATGCTCACTGCTGAGATAAATGGTTTAAAACAATTTGCTTAGGTATGACTTTTGCACAGTGTGAGGCCAGGCTTCATTTAGTGTAGACTACAATTTAATTCTGCCAACACTGCATCTTCAGAAAAGGCGAAACTGAGGCTATAAAACATTTTATAAATATTTTATTTATTTCTTTTGTTTGTTTCAAAACCATTGTGTCTCTCATTAACTGTAATAAGAGGTGATAAGGCAAATGCAGGAGTGCAGTCATATAGTTAAACATGAAAAAACAATGTGGAGTGCCACTTGTTCGTTTATGGCTACGTAGCCATTTAGCTGTGTTTCAGGCCTGTAAAGTTAGCTTTTCGAGAGTGCTTTGCGTATGAGGTGCTTGACCAAATTACAAGGTGAGTGAAAACAGAGTATTTTACAGTTTCCTCAAAGCCGATATTAAAGCGAAGTCCCACAAATCAGCTTTAAAACGACGTCCACGCCAAACTAACGTTAACCGTCTCCATGGTGTCTGTGCACCTTCAGTGGCTAGCTGGCTAGCAGGCTAGCTACTTCACTCACTCACATCCCAAGGGCTGCATGAGGTGGGTGGACGGATAAAAGGGGGGAATTATCCCCCCGTTTAGCATTAAAATTCATTTAGATAAAATTGCCACAAACATTTAAATGAGAAGATTAGTTCCCCCTCACGCCTTACTGCCCACATTCAATGGCTCAGTAACGGCGGCTAAAACTGTGCATTATGAACGGGGCTGTTGTTGCCCGGATGTACTAACGTTAGCCTACTTCTCGCACAACAGCAGAGTTTCTCGGGGTAAAAAGCGTATTTAAGTTAAGCCAGCGCGTATAAAATGATTCAAAAAGAAGAAACAAAACATCCTCAGTTAACAACAGACTTAAAACTCGTAATAAATCAGTGGGCTTCTTTTCAACACCCGCTCCACTGCTGACGGCTAACAGTGGCTGCTGTGTGTACGAGGCTGAAGTTGGCTTCCTATTCGCCAGCGTCTTGTTCGAATTTCGCCGTTCCACCTTAAATGGGGCAGCCAGAATGTAACTGCTGAACCATTTAAGGTGGAACGGAGAATTCGAACAAGAAGCCGACTTCAGCTTCGTGTTGTAGGTGTTGTTTTTATGGCCTCTCTCTCTTTTTTCCTGAATGTTTTACTCCGCAGCACAAGCTCGACGTTTTAATCACAGCCGCTCTGTGTGTCCACAGTCTGGACTCGGAGCTCCTCAGATGTGAATTCCTGAGCCGCTCTCAGCTCGCTGCTCTGGAGACGGTCGAGATAAATCCCATGTTTGACTGCCATCTTTAGGGGATCTGGAAAACTGTCCTTCAGGGGGCTCGTTTAGCGCGTTTAACACGGAGAAAAAAGCGCGATTTAAATCACTGCTCGCGAAAAGAAAAATGTCTTTTTTTTTAAGCTCAAAAATTTAAAGCAGCTCGATGAATTAGTTTAATGCACCTCCGCGTGCTAATTAAGCGAGGCGGTGCTGTCTGGCTAATTAAATGTATAAGGAGAGCGCACTGTGTCCTCGCTGCTCCTGCGTGCTCATCTGGGTGAAAATGACTTTAGACTGCTTTAAGGCGTTTGGGAAAACAAACGCTGGTTCTGCTCCTCATCAGTGTCCATGTTAACTTTTTTTCGACGCACTTTTCTCTTTTTTATGGTCCCTGGAAAATCAACGCTGCCCTCAAGAAATAAAAAAAAACACCAGGCGCTGCCCACAACAAATAATCTTTGAAAATACTGAATCCGCCGCGTCCTCCGTCTGTAATAAAACGAGGCTACAACCGCGCTGACCACAGACTGACCTGTGAGCGATGAAACTGGAGAAAGAGGAGAGGAGAGAAATGAGGAATGAGACACACTCCGTAAGCGCAGAGGAGACTGAACAGGACTGAGAGCTTGTTTTTTTTTATTTTCAGCTCGGTTTGTGAGGCTGTTTCTGCTTTTTCGTGATAGAGATTAGACTAAACTAACGCTTAATAATAATAACCGCGCTGCCTTCACAGAGACGTGCGCGTTAGAAAAGGTTTTCGAGCGTGTGAGCGCGTCTAAGTGGAGCAATGTTGCTGAATCGTTTATTGTTGATAATTAAAAGAACAACAACATTACTAATAAACTTATTATTGCTGTAATAATAATAACAATTCTTATTATTTTTGTAGTTGTTGTTATTATCATTAGATTATTATTAGTAGTAATAATAGTAGCTCATTATTATCATTAGTAGTAGACTATTATTACAATTATTATTATAGTAGTAATAATAGTAGTATTAATTACAGTATTCCAGTTTACATTCGTTCTCATTGCATTGCACTCTTAAAATTCATATTAGTCAACTCTGTATTATTTTTAAAGTTTATTATTATTATTATTATTTACATATGATTAAAGGAAGCACGAGAGCTTATGCATTAAATAATAATGCTATTGATATTGTAAAAAATAGTGCTTTAAGGCGTTTTATAATTATTATTTTCAGTTTAGAGAGATTCAAATGTAGTTAAATTCATAATAATTAAATGCAGGCTTGTTTGCTGATGGTCCTCCTTCACACACTGTCCACGCTGCCCTTCTGGCACAGGAGCCCCAGGCTACACGGGCCGGTTAGAGCGAATTCAACCAAATTAGTGCTGAAATACAAAGGCTAACCACAGCAGCCCGTGAGGAGAAGCCTGGACGCGCACACGTGTACCAAACCACAGACACCAAAACAAAACTTTGCAGGCTATTTTAAGCGAGTTTAATCACCCTGAATGATGTGGCCCAGTCTTAATACATTAGAGTGAACGCCGTGAGAGAGAAATCAGAGTGGAGTCTTTTTCTCCTGTGATTATTTTGCTCGGTGAGGATGAGTGCAGGGCTGTCAGCCCCCCTGGCTTGGCTGGGGAGAGTACCCACCATCCCCTGCGCCTCCATTTATCACTGTCACCACACAATGATGCCCCTCGCAGCTCCTTATTGATGTTTGTAATTGCATTAGCTCATAAGGGAGGTGATCAATGAGAGCAGGCTGCGGGGCCAGCGCCGCAACACAGGCTGGATTTTTACTGGAAATAATAGAGGTTTAATCTGCGAGAGAGAGAGAGAGAGAGAGAGAGAGAGAGAGAGAGTTGAAGAACTAATAGGCTGCTGTGTGAGCCCTTACAGAAAGAAATCACACAGAAATATACGAGGCTGAAGTAGGCTTCTCGTTCGAATTTTCCCGTTCCACCTTAAATGGTGCAGCAGCTACATTCTAGCGCCTGCTGCACCATTTAAGGTGGAACGGGAAAATTCGAATAAGAAGCTGGACACACATGATGCACTTTTTATTTGTCCTGTGTAGCCGGCTATTTTTCCTTTTTTCATTCATTTACAATTTTAATACGTGATCACACGTCGTCCGCGTGACGTCACGCGTTTACTTGTGTGAACGCGTTTTTTAGATAGTTCATATGTGGGTTATGAGTTTTTTTTTTACTTGGTATTTTACTTGATATGCTTGTTTATCATTTTCTAATGCTTTTAAAATCTTATTTCTGGTCACTCATTTTATTCGACGTCATGAGATCTTTAATAAAGAAACTGGGGGGGGGGTGGAGGTTGGTGACGTCTTTGGTCCATATTAAGGTCTTTTTCTTGGCATTTTGACAGCTGACGGAGATGATCAGAAGTGACCACACTTTGTGTTCATTCTAGGTGAGACCTGCGCGTGCTGCACAGGTACTCGGTACAGGACAGTAAACTCACTGAGGTGTAGCATAAATGTGTTACAGTCCGTCACTGTTTGTGGCGTAAAGGGGAAGTCCACCAGTCTATCGAAATTTCAATATGTGAGAGAGAACAAGGTCATTCAGAGTGGTTTGTTTTTCTTTACAGTGGTGGTGATGATGGGAACCAGGATTCACGATGTTTACAACGCTACAAAGCTTTATATATAATGATAATGATGATTAGATTGTGGTAAATCTGATTCATGACCTGTTCACGTAATAACTTTCTGTGAGGGGGCTTTTAGAGGTGGACGTCTGGTTCCTGTCACCACCACTGTGAACAACTGTGACTCTGTAATTTTCACTGGAGGGAGCATTTCACACCAAAGATTTGTGTACAAATTTGGGAAAAATCGATGGAATTCTCCTTTAAATGATCTGTTATAGAAACACCTGATTGGATCTCCCTCTCTCTCTCTCTCTCTCTCTCTCTCTCTCTCTCTCTCTCTCTGAAGGTCAGGCTGCTGAAGGAGCTTCAGATATCAGGCTGTTCTCTCCTCACCTGCAGAGATCTTTTCCACTGGCCGTGTTGGGTTCGTCTTTAATGAGAGGAGGAGAGCTGAACACCCTCAGCCTCACCTCTCCAGCTCTGTCTGTGTCACACTGCACTGTTATAGTTCTACAGAGAAAAAAGAAGCAGATTGTGCTACAGATAGATAGATAGATAGATAGATAGACAGACAGACAGACAGGCAGATAGATAGATAGATGGACAGACAGACTGATAGATAAATAGATAGGTACATAGATAGACAGGTTGATAGATTAATAGATAGACAAATAGATAGATAGATAGATAGATAGATAGATAGATAGACAGATACATACATACATAGAAGACAGATACACAAACAGATAGACAGAAAAAATCACCCGTTAGCGAAAAGGAAGCACAGTTCTGTCCTTACAGTCCACAGATTACAGCACTTTAATTATGTGTCCATTTCACGAATTTTCATCACGCGTTTAAATATTGAATATTAATAAAAGTAAGATTTATTGTAGCCAATATAGCAGCCCTTACAGAACAGTCACATATTTAACAAGTGAAAGGTCTAAAACACGTGACCACAAGTAATATAACATCCTGTAAATCATACCTATGTGATGACACGTCATGCCCTGAAACGACACGTGATCGCACGTTTATTCACGGCTGTGTGAAAAATAATATGCGCAGTGTTTACCTGACACGCGATTAAAATTCATATATATAGATTTTTGTTCATCGCTTAAAGTTTTTGCGAGTCTCTTCCAGCACTTTCTCTTGGCCTGGTTTTGGTTTACTGTATGAAAGTGCACCGCGAGTTAATTTGGGTGGAGAGTTTACAACGAATAAATTATGAGCGTGTTAATAATAATCATGTTGCGCTGACTGCATCTGTCACGCTGACTTTCATGCGCATTCACAAAAAAAAATCTACAAAAAATCTCGCGCGGCTTCGTCTCAGTCGGAGGTGAGAGATGTTTCGGTGCTGGATGAAGAGGATGAGTTCTCACATTACTGACTGCAGCAGTGAACCGATAATAAACTCGGTGTTGTCCAGCTGAAGGACAGGCAGAGCTGCAGCGTGTGTGTGTGTGTGTGTGTGCGGGACAGTAGGGGGAAGGTCGTGACTCTTAAAGGTAAATATGTGAGCTGCAAGCTGAGACAAGACACAGAGTCACAAATTCCACTGGCAGAGCAGAAGAGTGATAAACCTCTGACCTCTTCATTTATTTATTCTTACAGCAGCGCTGCCCATCACATCCTGCCATAATAAAACTCACTCAATAAGGAACAACCTGATAACCTAATAAGCGACGTAAGTAATGGGGTGAACATAAAATATAAAGAAAAATGTAAATGGATATATATATATATATATATATATATATATATGTATATATATGTATATATATATATATATATATATATATATATATATATACTGTATAATATAGTACTGTATAATACATAGTATGGTGGAGAGGGAGAGAGAGAGAGAGAGAGAGAGAGAGAGAGAAAGAGAGAAAGAGTTTAGGCTACTATACTATTTATTATACAGTGCTGTAATAGGCTGTATATATAAACCTAATTTCAAAAAATATCTTAACGTTGCATTAAATTTCCATGATTCAAATGTGCACAGACTAAACGTGTATTTAATATGTCACATCAGCATAATGCAACATATTTCATTTGTGTGGAACCGATTTACACATTTGCATCATGTAATTTCAGCAGCTTTTTTCAGGGTTTAGTCAAGTAAAAGTACTGTTACTTCAAGTAAGTAATGGCTAAAATATATTTCCAGCTATGTGTCTTAGTACGTACAGCATGAAATCAGTAAGTATAGAAAGTGAAGTTTTCTCCTTTTGTATTATTTTAGTATAAGCAAAACAACAAGACCACAAAAAACAGGCAGCAACGTAATGTAATATAAGTGTAACTAGTTATATATGTTATATATGTATTTATGTATTAAGAAGGAAAAACCTACTACTACTTTTTTAATGTAAGTCAATGGAACCAGACTTTTTTCCAAGTAACGTTGGGTCGTTTCTTTTGGTCCATTCATCGTGTAGATTGCACACAATGTAAAAGGCAACAATTTACAAATCCTGCCAAAAACTGGAAAACGACAAAAATATATTTTATATATATTTTATATATATATATATATATATATATATATATATATATATATATATATATATATTGTCATTGCTCTTAAAATATCTTGCATATTAAGAAATGCTCTTTTAATTTATTTTACGTTTATATATGATATTATTGTTCTTATTGTAGTTTCAGCCTATTCACTTATTTTGCTTATCGTTTTTAGTGAGTGTTTTAAGCCTGTATTGTCTCTCGCGCTCAGATGAGCTGAGCTCGTGCGTTGTGTTTGGTCTCGTGCTCTCTGTCTCTCTCGCGCTGAAGGCGCAGAAGAAGCAGCTGTTTATTCTCGCAGCGGGAGCTGCTTTAACTCAGCGGCTTCACTGCTCTCTCACCGTGGGAGTGTAGACGGGCTCAGACACGGCGGAGAGATGAGGAGCTGAGGAGCTGAGGAGAGGAGCTCTCACCCTCTCCACGAGGCGTCTTCACTTTCACACCCCCACTGGAAGACTTCTCATCAAACTCCATATCGCTGCTTATTGGCGTTATCGACTCAAACGCACTGCACAGTTTCAGGAGCGATGTTCAGAGTAAACTACACTTCTACGCTTTTCTGAAGTCTACGTGAACCTAAGCGTAGCCCGAGTTTGTGTCTCGCAGTTTTTTATGCTCTCAGTCAACGGGAGCAATTATCACTTTTCTGTTTTAGTGAAGGTTTTCATGAAAAGGATGGGGGTGGTGGGAGTGGTGGTGGGGTGTGTGGGGGGGGGTTGATACGCACGTTGCAACACTGTTGGTTGAAGCCGGTTGGATTGGAAAGTTTGTAAAGAGAAGTTTGTTCAGGACACTGTGCGCACTTTGCATTCCTATTAAAGCCTCGTGTATTAGCTACTGGTTCAGTGTCTGTATGGGGCATTTCAGCACTCCACTTACTAGAGATGCAATAAGTAATTTACAAAAGAATAAATTAATGAAATGAGCATTGTATGTAGTGTAAAATGCTCTGTCAGTTCAACCCAAAAGTTTTCCTTCAAGGTTTCATTCAACTCCATTAATTATTGTCCTAGTTATATATATGTGTATATATATATATATATATATATATATATATATATTGCTGCTGTCTCCAAAATCATAACTTTACATACTTTATTTTTATGTAAGTCAATGGAACTAACAGTCCTTTTATTTATATGTTATAACTGCTTATAGATGTCTTTAAAGGTGTTTATGACCTAATTAATGTTAATAAACTAAATTTAAACCAGAAATAAAGCATGTATAAGGATAGTTTCAATCAAAAATGGCACCAGATTTTGTATGTTTTTTACAGAACCATCTAATGAAAGTTGCATTAGAACCAGAAGTATTTCTTCTATGGCATCACTTCAAATCTTTTGGTTTATTCATCATGAAATTTAGGAACATTGTAAAGGGCAACAGGCATTTTCAAATTATGTCAAAAACTGAAAAACGACAAAAATGGAGATACACTTTATATATACATTTGCACAGGCCACATTTTATGTTTTATTTTCATTCCAGTGTGCTTAACTTAGCAAATAAACAGTAATTGTGCATTAAAATGTGTAGAAGTGTGTTCTCTGCAAAAGATGTGTGAACTTATTTTCACTTTGAAAATAAACAAAACATGTCATTTGACCAGGGGTGCCCAAACGTTTGCATACAACTGTACTTTAAATGCAACAATATAAAGTAAAATTTTAGTCCAGATGAACAAAAGCAATATTTTACAACATCTCAAGCCTCAAAGTCCAACTCCTGCCCTGTTTCCCTTTGCAGTATGCTGGTAGTGATGTGTAATGGTAGTGAGGAGTGAATGCCTGCGGTAGATTACGAGCTGTTAAAAACGCTCTCCTCGTGGGGGTAACTGTGGTGGTTGCATGGCCACCGCTGAACCACTAATATGCCACTTCCACGAATGTGCCACTATCTAATTTTGGAGTTAGTGAAGGTTAACCTGCCTTGAAGAAACATCTCAATTAGGGACACGGTTAGTCATAGTTGAGTGAGATCAAAACACTCATCATCCGAGTCTTAATCCTCAGCAGACGGGCCTTCTGCAGTGGAATTTATGGTCCATAGACAGTTTAAGGGAAGCAATGTAATCTGTCAAAGAGGATGGCTGATTGACTACAGGGGAATATTCTGAGCAGGAAGATCAAATTTAGAATAGCATTCTGGATGACAGAGGTATTTTCCCAGTGAAGTGAAACACTGGGGTGCTCACCAAGCGCCTACCATTTAAAAGCACGAATTAAAGACTGAAAAGGCTTCCTCTCCCCTCCAGCTCCCTCAGAGTAGAGCAGATAATATGACAGTACAGTGCCGAATGCTAATTTTAAGCATTTATTTTACCAAGAAGGCCCATTCAGGCCTGTTGTGGACCTCAAGGGAGGCCACTGGATTAATTAATAAAGCATTTTGTTCCCAAAATTGTGCTCAGACCCATTTTTACTTTTCATTTCATTCAGACATTCTTGAATCTACTTACAGTGATAAATAAGTTCCTGAATGGTTCTTGGTTCAGACAGACAGTTCAAGCAGAAATTGCTATAGAAATCTTACATTATGTGAAGATTTTTTAACCTTGAAAGGATTTTTGGTACCACTTTACAATAAGACTACCCTTATGAATGTTTTATGAATGTAGTTTATTAATACTTAGTTAGGTACTAAGGTAAACACTTTAATATCATTAATAAACAGCTATAATAGTTATTACACAGTTATATAACAGGTAAACGTGAGCTGGTATATCTGATGAATATGAATATCAGATGAAGCTGAGAGGTTTTAGGCTGACTGATGAAGACACAGTGAAATAAGTGACCAGCAAAATCTGCAGTTTGTCAGAGTAGATAAATGTGGGTTCACTGTTAGGCAAACAACAGGTAACTGCAGCCCTTTTATTTATATATTGTTACTGCTTATTAATGATTTTAAGGTTTTTATGACCTAATTAACATTAATAAACTAAAACCATGTATAAGGATAGTTTCATTCTAAAATGGTACCAGATTTTGTACTTTAACAAAAATGTTTTTTATAGAACCATCTAATGAACATTTCAATAGAGAACCAGAAGTATTTCTTCTACGGCATCGCTTTAAAGAACCTTTTCTGGAACCTTTATTTTAAAGCCTATAGTTTAAGCCTTAGACTTAAGACTATAGTTTGACCCCCCCCCCCAAACACACACTCACAAGTCCTGAATCACTAAGAGCAGGTTTTTTTTGATGTGCGAAACAGGACGCCCAAATATTTGTGGCTATTCGGAGATGTGCCACCTCTGTTCCTGCACCCCCCCTAAATGTTTATCTTTGAGATAAATCCCTGGCCCACTTAGATATAAAGGAAACAAATCCATCTGATAAGCCATCCAAACACCCCTTTTCCACTTTAGGCTGCACGTTTCACATGAAAAGCTTTTAGCAAAGCCGGGGTCCGGCTGAGGAGGGCCATTGTTAGGCCCCCGTGATGGATTAAGTTGGAGAATGTTAGTGTTAGCCGCTATAACACCTTTGAATTTATTAGGGTTTGTGTACACAGGGTCACTGGCGCTAAATGGGATGTCAATGACCGAAACACAATTTCAAGGTAAATAATAAGCACTTAAATGAGCGAGTAACCTGAGTGGACCTCTGAAGGGGAGTGGGAGGTGGTGGTGGTGGGGGGGCACATGGTTAGGACACTGTGGCTGTATCACTGAGTATGACTTGTCTGGATTTCATATTCAAAAGATGCTTCAGTAGTTACCGCTGATCTTGTTTAGTTTTCCTTGGCTATTTGATCATATGCAATTGCTGTTGATATTTTGTGTGCTGACTTTTCTGTGTGCCAGATATCTGAGCCATGTGGTTCTAAGTATAAAACATATAGAGCTATATCAGCCTCGGTGTCTGGGTCGTTAAATGGTCACTTTATCATTTTGTCAACATTTTAAATTTGGATCTCATAGCAGTTTATACTCAATCCTGTTTCTGTAAATGTATTTTATGTGATGTATCCCCCTCACTGTCATGAATTACATTAACATCTCTTAAAGATGAAATGATACCGATTATTTCACCCTGTAAATCAACCTCAAGAACAGACCATATGGCTGTTGTGGTCAGATAAAAAGTACAAACCAAAGCTGACATTCTCTGTGGACTAATTTCTCTAATCCTTTTCCTAAAAACTTCTTAGATCTCTCAAGAAAGCATTTATCTCCAACAGCTTATGGCGTACCTCAGTGGGGAGTAAGCTGCAGTACTGAAATCGATATTGTAAATAAAAGCCACATTTATTCATGATAATAATACTGTTTATCATTTCTTCTATTTGTAATAGAATAAGTATTACTAATATGTTTTATTGTTTTGTAATTGTTTAAGTTAGGTGAAGTGGAATATAAAAAAAATAAATAGTTAATTCAGTGTTGATGTAAAATGTTCTGTTCTAGAGAAACTTACTGAGTCACAATAGTTCACAGTGGTGGTGATAGGAACCAGACGTCCAAAGAGTTTAATGCCTCTAAAAGCTCCCTCACAGAAAGCTACCTGATGTCTGACACTGATTTATGCTAATTCTGAGATAAGCTTTTGTCTTAAAACATACATATTTAAATTGATTTAGGTGCACACAGGGCACTACAAGGCAAGATTGTCTCCAAAGGAAGTTTTTTTTTCTCTCAGATGTACCAATATTGTACCATCATACGAAAACTCAGAAGATGTGTAGGCTCACTGATCATTTTGGATAAATAAGGTACTATATATGTGTTGTAGACATGATGATCCCTGGTTCCTATCACCACCACTATATAGAAATCTGAGTCAGTAAGTTTCCCTACAACAAACCAATTCACATCAGAATCCTCTGTATGAGTTTGTTTACATCTCAACAATTCGGGAGAAATTTTGAAAAAATCAGTGGAATTCCCCCTGTAATATAGTCAATTTGAGATGCATAGTAGATGCCTTGTCTGAGGCCTATAGACCTCTCTCTTCCTCTCTCCAGGTTAAAGCCATGCTCCTCCTGGGACAGCAGACCTTGACCCCCCTCCCCCCACCGCAGCCGTTCAGTTTACAGATGAATTGTAGCTGGGTGCTAAACTGCGTCCGAGCCGCCGTCAATGTTTATGTCTACCAATCAACTGCAATGTGCTTATGTTATATGGTATTATGGACACAGCAACCTTAAAACATGCCAGACCTTTTCAGAGGCCTAGATTTATGACATGTTGAATTTCAGGAGTTGAAAAAAGAAAACACGGTGGAGATGTATGTGTGAGGGAGCGTTTGTGTTTCTGTAAAGAATACCGTCACTGTTTATCACTTATTTGTTCAGCTTTTTGCCAGATCACAAATAACAAAGTGGTCAGTAATGTGTTGTGTGTTTGTTTTGCTGTGTAGCTCTTAAAACACTGCACCCCCTTTCTGTTTATCATACTTAATGCTTATACCCTGATCCCAAATGTAGCTGATCAGCTAAGACATGTTTGGTGTCTCGGGTTTGCCTCTTTGCTAATGTACACTAATGTAGCTAGCAAGTAATTGAAGCCTATACCCCAACACTTAACACTGTGCAGACTGTACGCCTAAATCATCCCACATCACCACTTTGAGTCCTAAAGGAGTCACAAATAGACGATGTGGTTTGTGGTACTGTTTGACCATTAGCAATGAAAGTGGACAAAGGTATGGTCAAAATTCAGGCTTCAAGTTGGACGCTCTTTTGTTTTTAGCTACAGTCATATGCAAATCTTGCTTTGTTGATTTTTGAGTGAAAATCACTTAACATCGTCTACAGGGTTTAAATAAGGCATTTTACCACATAGTTTTTATTTATTTGTTGATTTTAACATGTTGAAAAAAAAGGCCTCACTTTATCTGTATAGTCCCCTATAGATGATCTACAGATGTTCAAATTGTCAACAAACTATCTTGTAAAACATGTTGATTCCAAACAGTAGTCAGGTTAGGGTTAGGATTTGGACCAGGGCTAGGGCTAGGACCAGGGTGAGGGTTTGGGTTTAGGTCTTGGATTGAGGTTAAGGTTAGAGTTAGGATTAGAGCCAGGTTAAGAGTTAAAGAAAATGATGGTCAATTTAGTAGATATTTAGTTAAATGTAACTTGAAAGTAAATTAATTATCTACAAAGCATCTAAAGTATCCAAATAATGTGTAACAGAAATAATGCTATAAAATGTGGCATAACTTTTGCACAAGCCACATATCATGTTATTTTTTCCGACATGATAAATCCAGCAAATGAACAATAAGTGTGCATTAAAATGTGCCGAAGTGTGTTCTCGGCTGAGGAGCTTATTTTCCTTAGAAAATAAAAAAAAAACATGACAAAAACAACAATAATAATTTGACAAGGGGTGTGCAAACCTTTGCATATGACTGTATGTGACATACTTCTGTCCATTTTATGATAAAAAGCTGTGGTGGACAAAGTACAAAAATCCTGTGCTTGAGTGAAAGAACAGATATCCTTGGGAAAATGTTGCTGGAGTAAAAGCAGAAGTCTTTGATTTATATTTCTACTGAATTAAATTACAGAAGCGCTTGATTTTGAATGTACTTCACTATCGAAGGTAAAAGTGCTGCGTGTGGATCTCTATTTGTTAATGTTTCTCCTTCTTGCCTGTGCAGACCTACCTGGGATTTTTTTTTTTTTTGATGGGTTTAATTAATAAAGCTACGGAGCTCTGTTGGTGACATCCTGTATAAATAAAAATAATGCATGGCACAAGATCCTGATGCATGGCCACAACTTAGTAAGGCATGGGAACAAGTTATTTAAGTTGCGGCCATGACTTAGTAAGGTGTGGGAATGAGATCATGCTTTATTAAGCTGTGGTCAAGGCCTAATTATCTCATTCCCATGCCTTACTAAGTTGTGGCCACACATTAGCATCTTGTTCCCACACCTTACTAAGTTGAGGCCATGCATCAGCATCTCGTTCCCATGCCTTACTAAGTTGTGGCCATGACTTCGTAAGGTGTGGGAATGAGATCATGCTTTATTAAGCTGTGGTCAAGGCCTAATTATCTCATTCCCATGCCTTACTAAGTTGTGGCCACGCATTAGCATCTCGTTCCCACACCTTACTGAGTTGTGGCTATGCATTAGCATCTCGTTCCCACACTTTACTAAGGTGTGGCTACACATTAGCATCTCGTTCCCACACCTTACTAAGCTGTGGCCACAACTTAATTATCTCGTTCCCACACCTTACTAAGCTGTGGCCACAACTTAATTATCTCGTTCCCACACGTTAATAAGTCATGGTCACACATTATTTTTATGCATGCAGGATGTCGCCAGCAAGGCTCCATATAAAGCAGTCTTTCTCACTGTTTAATCCAGTGGTCACTGTGCAGAGTCCAGTTTGAACCACAGTCTGCCACACCTGCTCCAGCTTAATGAACGTCTTCTCCTTGATTGGCTGAATCAGATGCATCAGTGTTAGGTGAGGAGGTGTGGGCATTTTAGATGCAGGTTTGAACTCTGCAGGAAAGTGGATCTCGGGGAGGAGGGTTGATGACCACCGGTTTAATCCAGATCCTACACCTCCCCTCTTGTATCTTCAGTTTAGGAAATTAGTCAAATTTCCCTTAAAATGTCACTGAAAATCTGATTTACAGTAACATCTTAAAGTGTCAGAGGTGCCCAGGCCAAGTTACAGTTGCTAAGCTATGACCGGATGCTGCGGATTCATGGCTGCTATGATTGGTTTGGTCTGAAAGCGTGTCATATTCTTTTAGATATTTCAGAAAATCCTTTAGTTTTATCCCATTTCAGATTACAAGCAGTGGAGTGAAAATTAGGATATTGTACTGTGAAATGTAATTAAGTACATAAAAAAAATTAGAATAGTTTAATGAAGTATTCTGTATAGCACCAAAACGGGTTCTGCTGTTGTTATAAGCTCAATTCATAACAATTGCAGAATGCTTTTTGGTGCTATGTAGGACCCTTTTTTAACCCTTTTCTCCATCTCCAACACATTCTCCATCAATCTAAAAAATGCTTTAATGATGCAAAGAACCCTTTAATCATGCATAGGGATCTTTGAGTGTTCATGGTTCTATATAGAACCCTTCTCTTTACTAAAGAACACTAAGTCAGATACTTAAAGCACCCATATAATGGAAAATTAATCTGAAATAATATGTAAACACTGTAGAAGTTTCAAAACTTTCCACTACCCAGTCTGTACAGCCCATATATGGAAACTATGCTGCAAACACAGCATGTGGAGAATTATTAGTTTCTGTGATGTCACAAGCACCAACTCCTTTATCATGTAGCAGTTTAGTTCCACTCATTCATAAAGAAGTTATAAGTAGTGTTTAAAGTACAATACAGGGCAGCCAATAAGAACAGAGCTTATTTATACATATCAGCTTTGAATGCACACCAAAAAGCATGTTTAACTTTAAGGGATGAAGAGAGGTTGGAAAATGGTCATGTAAAAATGAATTATGACCACTGTTGGCACATAAAACTACAAATACATAAAACTACTGTAATAAGTTTAACTAAAATAAATGTCAGATAAGGGCCTTTTAAATGAGTCTTTAAGTAAAGGAATAAATGTCTGTTGTTGCTGTCCGCCACTGGTCAACAGTATGTCAACCAGTGTCAGAAACAAATAAACAGTGTGAGGAAAGTGTGTGGCAGTGTAGGCATGATGCTAGTTTGTAGCTTCATTAGCCTCAATAAGTCTGGTGCAGAACTAAAGGAGCGCCAATAATGGAGCTGAAACAGTATTACAGTGTGAAAATCTCCTGAATTCTAATTACATTCCCATAATCTTCAATCTCTGCAGCTGGTAGGTCTTTCCCACTTATTTTTCTGTTGGGTTTAGATGGAAGCCCAGCATTATAGGGCTTTCAAAAGCTGCGTTATAACAGCCTGTGACATGTAGCATAGCACTGAGAACTCAATCCCGGGTCTGAAGCAGAGCGGAGAGGAGGAGGGGAAGAGCCGGAGCTCAGTACGGTGGATTAGAGGGAAAAACAAGCCTCGGCCAAGAAAACAAAGCTGCTGGATCTGTCCCTTTGATAATGCTGTTGTAAAGGATGACCAGCAAAGCCCCCCAATTCAACCATGCCTGTAAATGGAAGCCTGAGAGGCCAAGCGAGTGTGCACCGAGTGTGCACCGTTTCTTCTTTTCTTGCCCCTTTAACGTGGGCAAGTTGAGATGCTTTGTTCGGAAAGCGACGCAACTTGAACCGCTTTGTGCTCCAGCTGCATGTGAACAGACAGCAAGCAGACACTTAATCTTGACAGACAGCACAACTTGACATCAATTTGTCCCCGGGGGAGAGGATCTGGAGCACTCTGGGATTGGTTCAAGCCTCAAGTCCCCTCCTTTCCCTCGTATGCACACGATACGCACAAAGCCCACTTCCCCCTTTCATTCAAAACTCCATACCCCGGTGATAAATTCATAGTCAGGGAGCTGTGCAGTTTGTCGTAACTTATGTCTTCTACTGAGCAGCTCCACAGAGGGAGAAGACTTAAGACATCAGGCCTGACGGCAGAACCGACGATCACGCATTACACAATCGTGCCATTTTATCTTGGACTTCGGAACACGTTGACCTTAGCATTTGCTCTACACATGGAATACCAATTGCATAGGGCCCTCTTACTCATGAAGATGGAGACTCTTGGACTCGTAACCACATGGGAGAGGTTAGGCGTCCAGCAGAAACAGGGAGTTACCCGCCCCCCCCCCAAAAAAAACCCTAACTCACCGAGCTGCCGTCCCTCAAAAAAAGGGAGGCCGAGGGGTGAGGGGACGTGGAGGAGTGAATCTGAAAGAGGCCCAGTCAAACATTCCCCCTTCCCTCTCTTCCTCTCCTCCACAAGGTTCCCCTCCAAACCTGCGGGGGTGACTCAGAGGACACGGCGTCTTGTAAAACACATGCACTTAATATTAGAGCCATAAAACTTGTTAAATTAAAAGCTATTTTGGAAAATAGAAAGGGAAATATTTATGCGTCTGGCCCATGATAGAGTCCGTTTTATTCCCCAGCCAAGAGGCTGCCGGGGCACAGGTAACAACTGTCAACAAGTGAGAAACCCCGCGGTACCCCAGTCAGCAGCGCACTCTCATGTGTGGCATGGTTTCTTTTAGCAGGACTGTACAATTTAACGTTGCATAGGGACGGGGAAAAAAGTAAATCAAGGCTTTGTTAAGGATGAGGTGAGAACTCCCCTCCCCAGCACCTCTAGATAGACTCTTAGAAGAGGGTGAAACAGAAAGCAAAAAAAAAAAAAAGGAGTCTTAGTGATTGAAAAGCTGCAAAAAGCAATTATGATTGTGAAAATATACAGGCCTCTGGTTTTAGCTCTGGCAGGCTTCATAAATCGTGGAGGTCGCACTGTTTACTCAGCGCCGGACCAGACCCGAGCCTTCTCTGACCATCGCACCAGAGGGGTGTAAACTACTGCATCAACTCCGCAGTGGTGCCCCACCATCCATGACGCAACTATGCCAACACATCACAAAATACATATTTTCACTAAATGTAGTCACACTGTTTTTGTTTTCGTAACAGTCAAAATAGGTTTGAATATTTCTTTTGTATGTATAAACATCAATATAACATCACTTCAAGTCACTTAATTGAAATTAAGTCGAAATTGTCAAAAAAAGGCAATAAAAATCTTCATATACAAAACCGTGAGAAAGTCAAGAGACCATTCATTTATTTGATTTGAAACCAAAATGGCCATTAAATACTATAGTAGTAAATAGTAAATAGTAAAAAACATATAAAATTACACAGAAGCATCAACAACTAAATTAATATCATATTTTTCAGTGTTTAATGTGTCCAATCTTTGTCTTTATTCCAGCTTCCATTGTTTTTAGGAGACTCATTTTCAGTTTTTGAAAGAAATCTATAGGGATATTTTTCACACCTCAAAAGTTTAGTCTTAGAAGTTGGTTAAATTTTTTGCTTCTCATGATCCAAGTAGCCCCAAACACATTCAGTTATGTTAAGGTCTGGACTCTGGGGTGGTCAGTCTGTTGTTCAGCTTCTTTGTTTGATGTGTCTGTCTCCTTTTCTCAGTGAGATTCTTCTTAACAGCTACACATCCTTTCAGAGTCTGAGATCTGAGTTTTCAGATCTGAAACAGTTTAATTTTCTCCTCTCTCTCAAAGATGAAAGCTTTAAGTGCTGTTTATCTGATGAGGGCAGTTTTGGTGTCGGTCTTGCACGGTTATAAAGAGTCCTATTCTGTCTGTTTCTGTTAATGATTTTTTGAACTCTAGTTTTGGAAAAATGTTTTTTTTTTACTCTTAATTTTCTCTTTTCAGAAAAATCTCCTGAAAAATGAATAACTTGGAAGGAAATAAAATCTCTGATTTTGCACAGTAGTGTATATTACACATGAGTATACTGAATAGTGTTTTTATAGTTCAATCATCACCCACTTCCTCATCTGATAATAACCTTTTTTTTTAAACTACTCCTTTTTTTTACACTACATCACTTTGTCCATTGTAGACACTCCACACACTGCTCTGTGTTACATATTACATATTTTCATTTTTAAATTTTGCATAGATCACTTTATTTGTTTAAAGGTCATTCCATGCTGATGCTGTATTTTAGACACTAATATCCCTTTGTGGAGTTCAGGTGTTAATCATTAGGTTCAATTTTGTTCTCACATCATCTTGAGAAGTGTGTAATTTCTGATAAGTGCTCATGAGCCGCAGTGAGTGGAGCCCGTACCGCGTCTTTTGATGCCGCAAAATGCATCTCATGCTTCGGCCAGGCAAGAATCTTTAATGTAAACCAGCAAGTAAGTGAAAGAAGTCCATGAGTTGGGAAGATTTATAGTCCATTTGATCTCTGACTGGAAAGGTGCTTTAAGGCCCACAAAGGTTTTGTTGTATGTGCGCGCCCACTCTGAAACGACGACGAAAAACCCATTATTATTAAAAAAATAATAAAAACACAGACCTGCACACACATTTACACACATATGCGCACACACATACACACACGTGTGCACACCGAGACACATGCACAGACATGCATTTACCCAAAACACACGGCCAAAATGCACTTAAAATTTATGGCTTTAACATTCCTTCAGGGTCAAGCTATTTATCAAATCCTCCACATTCTGGTTTCAATTACCCGGCCTATTGTGGAGAGCAGCTATTTTAGCAGGTTCATTTGGCTCAGTAGGGGACGCGAAGGCTTTCGCTTTAACGCGCTGTCTCTGATGGCCGCTCGCTGTCAGCCTGGTAGTGGCCAGGCCGTGGGTGAAGGGAATGGACGGTGGCCTCTATCAGAAAAAGGGGAGTATTTTTTTTCTTTATCGGAGCGCAGGGCGGCGGGGCCTACGACTGTGGTAGAGAGGCAATAAATCCTGCTTTTATTGCTGAAGAATTCCACTCTCTCCGCAGGCCTGACAGCGCCCCGCGTTCTCCGAGCCTTTTGGACAATTTCGACACCGTGTCCATCTGGTGCTGATTAAGATCCCGACTGGCGAGAGAGTAAGGGAGGGAGAGAGAGAGAAAGGGAGGCAGAGAGAGGTGTGCAGGTCAAGAATGGGGAAAAAGACAGCAAGGTGAGAGGGAAGAAGAGCAAAAATATAATCCTGCATTTTTAAGCTCTATCTGTAGAGTATGCTCGATTACCTTGTACAGTAATTACCCTGTGGACACAATGTGTTGATTCAAAACGCTCATAATAAAAACTAATGCGAAGGTGTTTTGGCATCTGCGCGCTGAATTCTATTATAGGGTTTTCTTTCTTTTTTTCTTTAATTAAATACAGTGAAACATACTGACAGTTTTGTCTATGGTAACTGACCATATACTACAGATGCAACAGATAAACCTTGGAGTATTCCTTTAAGCCCATATTCTTTTAAGCTGAAAAGGTCCATATCTTACACTTTTCTTTCATGTCATCTTTTCCCTTGAGGTCCACTTATAACATGAGTGGTTTTATGTACCAAAAAAAACTGTCCAGTAATTTTTGCATGACCATTTTCCAGCCTCTCTTTATCCCTTTAGGGGTATCAAACTGAACCACTAAAAGGGCCATATTAAAAATGTTAAAAATCTGTGGGCCACAGTATTTAATAATACATTTTTTAATAAACATTTAGCTGTAACTCAAACAGGTCATTGTTTATTTAAAAATGTCAACAGATATATATATATATATATATATATATATAATATATATATATATATATATATATATTTGCGTGAACTACACAGCTGGCATCATTTCTTTGCTGCAAGTTCATTAATTGTGACATCACAGAAACAATGAACTCAAAACAGGCTGTTTTTTCAGCTTAGTTTCCATATATGGACTGTATGGATTCAGGAGTGAACAGTACATTTTGAAACTTTAACAATTTACATATTACTTCAAAGTTCTTTATTTCAATCAAGATGAATTCCACATTAAAAAAGATGGTTCTTCAAGGGTTCTTTAGTAAAGACAATGGTTCTATGTAGAACCATGAACACTCAAAGACCCATTTGCATGTTTAAATAGTTCTTTGCATGGTGAAATAGTTCTTCAAATTGATGAGGAATGTGTTCTATATAGAATACTTTTGAAAATGGTTCTATATAGCACCAAAAAGAGTTTTGCTGTTGTTACAAGCTTGATATCATAACAGAAAGAGCTTTTTTGGTGCTATATAGAATCCTTTTCAAAAAGATTCTATACAGAACAATATATAACACATTCCTCATCAATCTGAAGAACAATTTCACCATGCAAAAAGCAATGAAACAAGCAAATGGTCCTCTGAGTGTTTATAGTTCTACATAGAACTATTGTCTTTACTAAAGACCCCCTGAAGAACCATCTTTTTTAAAGAGTGCATTATATGTGCGTATTATCCAGTAAAAGCTATGAATTACTCAGTAGCTCCTATGAAACTAATATGCGAGGAACATACAGTTATATGACTGTAATTATGAGCGTGAGGAAGTCGACACCTGCAGACAGGTTCTTAGAGTTTAAGGGGTTAAAAAGGAAAGTCCAATCAGAAAGCCAAGAAAAGAGAGGGCCCCTGATGGCTGGCCAGCGTGACCGCCGTTACAGCCAGGCGGCATCATTAGGTCGACGACCCAACCACGGCCAAAAGATATTATTTGGAGAGAGGAGCCATCTTGTCCTGTGTTTGGGGTTTATTATCCTCTCCGCTGGCACCTGCTCTCACTCTGGGCTTTGCCAACACTGTCCCTGCACCCCTGCTTCTCTTCTACCTCCCTTACAGCTTCCATCCCAACCCCCTCAGAACCCACTGGCACTGATGAACTTCTGCGCAGGGGTCGACCAAAGGCAGGAGAGGTTCATTTGAAAGTCTGTCTGAGCTTTGTGATATCATAACCCAAGCATTCCTGTGAGAAATGGCTCATCTGCAGCACCTGGAGAACTCAGGCCCTCCCCCCACTGATAACGCAGGGAAAATGACCAGACGATCAGAGAGCCCAAACCTCCCTCACCAAACTGCTCGTAATCACAGAAGAGCCTTAGTGATGAGGCATGAGAAACATTTTACACCCTGAACTAGGCTTCAGTTTTTAATAGAGGTGCATAAAGCAGCATAAATTGGTGAAAGAATGACTGCAGTAAAAGTTGAAGTACCTTAACAACTTGACCACAAGTACCAAAGTAGAAATAAAGGTTCTGTGCTGGTACAGTTTTCGTTCATCAAGGTACAAACAGTGTTGTGCACCTAAATAAGTTTTTCCAGGTGAAAAGTTCGTATTTGTATCTTTTCATAACCGAATGTTTTAAAACAGAACAGTAAAATAAAAGCCTGGAGACGAGACGGGGTGTGTGGAGTCAGTACAACTTAGAAAATATAATTTCAATGGTTTATGGGACAGTTATGTTCCCTAGATAAGGGTACTGAGATGCACCCTTGAGGGAACCACCCCAGTGACCGTTTTTTTGACTTTTCTTCTGAGAGTGTATCAGGTCAAAAAACTACATACTGAGGAACTTACAGAACTGCAGTGGGGGCTTCTTAGCACATCCAGCATCTATCAGCATATGAACTGAAGACTGTGAGGAGCTGTTCTTCTCTGTGCTTCTCTAATGTGCTTTTGATCTAAAATAAAATGGTCAACGTCAATATTTCAAGACAAAGCAGTACAGACACTGTCAGCAACAAAACACAATACAATTAAACACTAAAAAGAAGAATTTTTAACAGACTAAAATGAAATGGGTAAAAAGTAATTAAATTCCTCACAGAGACAGACAGACAGACAGACAGAACTTCTGGTCAGATTATATGTTTTAGTTGTTTTCAAAATAAGTATAAACAATAACGCATTCTCTACAGAGAACACACTTCTGCACATTTTAATGCACAATTTCTATTTATTTGCTTAATTTTAACATATTGGGGAAAAAAACATAACATGTGGCTTGAACAAAGGTTTCGGCACACTTTATATTTTCCATTTTATTTTTTTCCAATATGTTAAACTTACTAAACAAATAGAAATCTTTTATTCTCTGTACAGGGTGTGTTAATTTATTCGTGTTCAATAAGTTAAAAAATGAAAACAGGTAATTTAACTGTGCAAAATCATTCAAAACATGATTACTTTTACTTGAGTGAGTAAAAGTATTATCACATGGAAATACGGCACATTTGAAAATGTACAAATCCATCAAACCTTACTCTGAGTACATGAAACTGCTATGAGACTGATGTGTATATTATGGTAGTTTATAGGTTTAGAAAATACATTCATATGCAAAGGTTTGAACACTCCCAGTCACATGAAAATAAGTGAACACATCCTCTACAGAAAACACACTCAAATACGACATTATCTGAAAATTTAGTGCACAGTTTTTCTAAGGAAAATATAAAATGCACCATAACTTTTGCACAGACTGCATTTTATTCAGCAAATTAATAATTAAATTCAGCAAATAATCAGTGGCAGGAAAATGTCATATTTAAGTGTGTTGTCTGTGGAGTTTGTGCTCATTTAAATTTGAAAATCAACAACACATTTCATTTGACCAGAAGTGCTTTTGCACGCAAATGTATATTATAGATAATAATTGATATTGTACTGTATATTATGCATATATATTATTATAACATATATTATGTCTATGTATGGGCAGTTAATGTCTGTGGGGATAGAGAGAGAGAGCGAGGGAGAGAGAGAGAGAGGGCAGTGAGAGGGCAGTAAACAGACGGTGGAGGTGGGAGGGTGTGTGTGTGTGTGTACATGTGTTGGTGTTCCTGACCCTGTGGAGACCCCGTGCCTCATCAGAAGATGAAACTCACCTACTCAGCTCTCTCCTGCCTTGTGGTGTGGCTTCCCTGTAAAAATGGTGTTATTAATAAGAAGCACATGTCCACACAGAGCTCTTCAGACTTGCTCAGGCTTCCTCACAGCCGAATATAAAGAATACATCGTCTCTATACGGAGCTTAGAAACGCAGCAGAACACTCTCCCTGTTAGAAACTCACATCTATAATATTACAACCATGAAATACTGACCTTTGTCCAGTGATGAAAACTGAGTAACTGAAATGTTTTGGCCTGTGTTTAAAACCTTCTAATAATAACATCAACATGCCTAACATAAATATATAAACCAAAATAAATACTGAAAATAAATAAGCTACTATTGGCAGTTTAACATTTTTATATCGCATTATTTTAGAAAACTTTCCTTATTTCTATAATAGTCCGTATAAGTCACAGAAACCAATAAGTACAAGTTATTCAGCATCAGAAAACACATTTAACAGGAAATTACACAAAAGCATCAACAACAAAATATCACTTTTTCAGTGTTCAGTGTGTCCACTCTGTACCTTTATTACAGGAGACTCGCTGTCCGTTTTTGAAGTTGGTTGCATTTTCTGCTTCTCACAATCCAAATAATCCCAAACACACTAAGTGATGTTGAGGTCTGGACTCTGCGGTGGTCAGTCCATTGTTCAGCTTGTTTGATGTGTCCGTCTCCTTTTCTCAGTGAGGTTCTTCTTGACAGCTACACATCCTTTCAGACCCACAGCGCTGAGTCGTCTTCTCACAGTGGAAGGATGGACAGAAACACCTGTGGATGTTTTCAGATCTGAAGCAGCTTGATTTTCTCCAAGTGCTGTTTATCTGATGTGGGCAGTTTTGGTGTCTACCAGGTCTTCCAGGTGGTTGTTAGGAGTCCTATTTTCTTGTAAGTTTCTAATATTTTTTTGAACTGAATTTTTTTTTTACTCTTGACTTTCTCTTTTCTTATTAAAGTGGATTATCTGATCGAATATTCTCAGAAATATCTCCTGAAAAAAATAATAACGTGTTATTAATCCATCCAAAAAATTGATTTTTTGACTAGAAAGTAAATAAAGGAGGGAAATAAAGTCTCTGATTTTGCACAGTACAGTATATTACACATATGAGCATAATGGATAGTGTTTTTACAGTTCAGCCATCACCCACTTCCTCATCTAATAATCTTTTTTATTTAAATATTCTGTTAATTTACATCACTTTGTCCATTGTAGACACTCCACGCACTGCTCTGTGTTACATATTACATATTTTCATTTTTAAATTTTGCATAGATCACTTTATTTCGGCATGTTTAAAGGTCATTCCATGCTGATGCTGCATTTTAGACAAGCCATTGTGGAATTCAGGTGTTAATCATTAGGTTCAATTCTGTTCTCACATCATCATGAGAAGCGTGTACTTTTCCTTTGACTTTCTCCTTCCTTATGCACGTGGATAATCTTATGTCTAATCTGCTCAGAAACATCTCAAAAATAACAAACAACTTGTACTTAAAGTCTGGCTGGAGATGAATTAGATGAAGAGTGGTCTCTGACTTTTGCTGTAAATAACTTTTTGCTTGTGAGCAACTTGTTAGTGGAGCTAGTCTGGTCACACGGCTCGACGTGAAACAAGAAGAACCCTCCAGTATCCAGTATCCCCCACCCCGGTCACTAAAGCAAGCTCACAGACCACCACTCTCATCTCCATGTAACATTCCATACCTGCAGCCTTTAAATAACACCCATTTTTCCTTATTATTTCACCAGATTGTAATAGAAATTCCTACTTAGTGTACCTTTAAAGGTTAATGCCCCACAGGTAAAATCAATTACCTTTTATCTCCCAAATCTAGAAGTGCATGGCATATAAAGTGGAAGGCGCAATAATAATTTTACAAATCATTTCACCGCCTAGAGACCAAATAATGTGCGCGAGCGTTTATTTTTTCACCGTACGGGGCTCAGGAGGACGCGCATAACTCGGCAGAATAACAATATCATTAAAGCGCAGGCTGGAGAGATAAATCATTATTGCCATTAATGTCTGCTAACCTATTCAAATGGGCCTCTCCTTCCTAATGTCCACCCATCTGTGTGGCTTTGTCTTATATTCAAATCACCATAATCAACTTTGCTGTGCATGCTACATCTGGAAATAATAATTAATGGCATTGTTCAAAATCAAATTGTTTTGCATGTGTGATAAATGGACGCACAGCTAATTGTATTATTTGAATAAAAAATGAAAGCAGAAACTGATATTATTATGGGAGAAAGGGAGGCGTGTGCTGTTCCTCTCCCTGTGCGTTCCGACTGCTGCTCTGTTTATGGTCACCTCAAGCCTCTGGGCCGTTGTTTGAAATGCATTTATAAATAAGAGCTGCGAGAGATATAATGATTTAACTCAGCGGCTAAAAATAGCAGCTGATCAGAGCCGTCAGATCGTCCAACTTTCGGGCAAAAGCTTTCAGGCAACCATCATCATTACTGCACTCTTAATTGCCTGCCAGTTTAGACACGACTAGAGTCATATCCCATAGGCTGCTAATTGCATTTACGTTCAGTTTAGCCTGAGGTTTTTTTCTAACCCAAAAGCCATATACTAACCATATACTATTTAGTAAAACTAATTTAATGCCTGTCACCAGTTTTGCGATGAGTTACATCTGGGACGACAGTATCCTTCAAACTAAGAGGGAATGTATTTAACAAACTCACAAATCGATAGAGAACATTCAGACGTGCTCTGTTCAGATCAATAAGGTTATATTAAAGGGTCCATAACCTACACCTTTCTGTATTTCTTTTTCTCCTTGAGCTCCACTTATGATGTTCAAGCAGGTTTATGCACCGAAACCTGTATCGTTCAGGATTTTAAAGTTGTGCTACTAGTTTTTAAGCTCTAAATGACCTTAAAGCACCGCTTACATCACAAATTGTCTTAGATCTGCAGATACTGACCTTCTGCAAACACCTTCTGTAAAATACAGAAAACATGGAGAGACTCATACAGTTATTCTGCTTCTAAACTGTGGAACTCAACTCACCTTTTATTAGACTGTCAAGGTCAGTGCTCACCTTTAAGAAGCATCTAAAAACGTACCTTTTTAACTCAGCATTTAATTAAAACTCTACGTCTTGTGGTGTTTATCTTTTAATTTGATCTGTCATTTTCTTATGATTCTAAATTAATACTCATAATTGCTTGCACTACTGTTAAGCTTTGTCACCTGCCTGTAAAGCACTTTGAGCTGCCACCAGCATGAAAAGTGCTATATAAATAAAAATTAATTATTATTAATAATAATAACAGTCATATTTCATTGTTTATGTGATTCTCTTTATCCTTTAAAATTAAACAGGCTGTTTTACTTTTTGTTATTGTGCCTTTAATACTGATATATGTAAATAGTCTCTGTTCTGACTGCACAGCAGGGCTGACAAAACTTCAGTGTGAGTGTGCAGAGCTATAGGCTGAATAGGTGGATCTGGAAATGTGCTGGTTTTTGTGACTTCACTAAACAGGCCCTTTCGCAACTTCAATATACGGACCGTACAGACTAAATGGGACGTTTTGGAGCTTTAACGACATTTACATACATACATACATCAAACAGTTTTAACCAAAAAAACGTAAGGGAAATTCAGTTTTTTCATGGCATTGGCACTTTAAGGTCATCAGATTAAGGCATAACTCAGTTTGAGTTTTTTTTTACCCCACTAAGGAGAGAAGTGTGCTTGTCAGGCCATTCGTTTCTTTGGAAAATCAGAGATTGGACAAGCAAATAATCGATTAAGCACAGCGGCGCTCCCGAATACGCCGAATAACAGATCTGTGTACACAAATGTGTAAATGTTCAGGAGTTGGAAGGCTCAGCCTGACTGAACTCTCGCCCTGGCGATGGCAGCCCACTGTGATGACACTGATTATGATTTCCAGCCTTTCAGAAACAGATCCGCCTGCCAGTGAGGCCAAAGCAACCTGCTAATGCCACATATCTGGAACAAGAAGCCTGTGGACGGAAACAAAACCAGGCTCTGCTCAGATTCTGTTCCCTGACGCTCAGGCAAATTACTATACCTGCTGAGATTTCTGACAAGGCCACCATTTTTTTTATATTTGAGAAAAGCAGACCAACCAAGATTGGAAAGCAGTCTGAAAGTGAGGGATGCTCCTAATGCAGCAGTGAGTGGCTGTGGACGTGGACGGTGAGGGCAAGGAGACCAGACAAGCACAATTTACGAGTCAGGGCAGGGCCCGGCCCACAGCAGCCATGGGGATGTGTGAACGAATTAATTTATTTTGATAATCTCTCTCCTCTCTCTCTCTCCTCTCTCTCCCTCTCTCATCTCACTTTTTTTCTGGTGCTGTCTTTGTCAAAATGAATGACAACGATTTGGCGGAGGATCTGGGATGTGCAGGCAGCATTGACAGGCGAATTATCAGGGGCCCAGTGCTCCTTATTATCAGCGGAGAAGTCATCAGAGGGACGGGTGTAGGGGCCCTCTCCGCTGTCACTATCTGTCAGTGGGACGAGGTCTGCTGCAAGGGCCAGCTGACAGGTAATTTCAACAATAACAATTACTCCCATTAGTGGTGTCATAAACAATTCACCCAAGGCAGAGCAATAACAAAGCTTTATAATCCACCGCCATATAAATAAATGCCAGCAGGTAACAAGTAATTTAGCAGAGGAACAAGCCCCAATCTAATGCATGTTTCAGCGCCGCACGCTAAATGAAACCAAGGCACACATGAGATCTGGAAACAGGAACCCAGCCATTAACCAAATAACACAGCAAACATGAACAGAGAGAGAGAGAGAGAGATGTAAATACTGGGAGACTCTGCCCTACATACAAGAAAAATGTAGAAATTAAAGAACCTAGTTTTAAGGTTTTATACATATAATAATGTGCTGTATACAGAATAACAGTCAGATGTTTTCATTATCAGCATATAAACCCTGTAAATCTAAGACCGCATTAAAATATCTGCCACAATTAGTAATCAAAAAGCCTTTGAGCAAATAATCTATATGAATATGAATATAATTAAACACTCTCATGACAATGTTGCCTAACCTTTCAGGAGAGTCTGAGCAGAACCGAAATGTTCTTATAACATAAGCCTTATGCATGTAAATCAGAAATGTAGAGAATTTCAATCATTTGCAGGTCAATTTGAAATTTCTCTTCTCTTCTCCACTCTTAAAAATAAATGGTTCTTCTCTGGTTCTTTAGTAAAGACAATGGTTATATATTGTATATAGAACCATGAACACTCAAAATACCATTTCAGTGCATAAACTGTTCTTTGCAGGGTTAATTAGTTCTTCACTTAATGGTTCTTGAAATTTGACCCACTTTTTAAAAATGGTTCTTTAGAAAATGGTTCTGTATAGAACTAGGCAACCATTTCCATACAATAATGTTTTTTGCATGGTTAAATGGTTATTCTCTAACCTGTCTTACATGGTCGTATATATTTTTTTAAAAATGGTTCTATATAGCACCAAAAAAGGTTCCACTATTGTTACTCAAAGAACCTTTTTGGTGCACTCCTAGCAAAAAGAGTTCTGTATCATATATAAAAAAAATCTAACAATAGCTGAACCCTTTTTGGTGCTATTTAGAACCATTAAAAAAAAGTAAATATGTAAAAAGTATCATGTAAAGAACCATATAAAACAGGTTAGAGAAGAACCATTTAACTAAGGTCCAACCAAAGAACAATTTCTGCACTGAAATAGTTCCCCGGTTCTGTATAGAACCATTTACTAATGAACACTTAAAGAACCATTTTTCAAAGGGTGGGGTCAAATTTCAAGAACCATTAAGAGAAGAACCATGTAACCATGCAAAGAACAGTTGATGCACTGAAATGGTGCTTTGAGCGTTCATGGTTCTATATATAATGTATAACCATTGCCTTCACTAAAGAACCAGAGAAGAACCTATTTTTTTTAAGAGTCGATCAAATTTGCCTGAAAGTGATTTAAATTCTCTGTGATTCTGATTTAGATACATACAGGTAATATTATATGAATATTTGAGTTATATATATATATATAATATATATATATATATATATATATATATATTTAGAATTTAGAATTTCACTTGAAGGTTAGATCAGAAGAACCACTCTTTGAAGGGTGCATTATATAGAATTATCTTTGCTAAGAGTATTATTTTATTATTTAAGCTACTATCTAAATAAACTAATACAGAAATATGAACACACACTGAGCTGTGGTGTGAATATAATGAACGCTCTGTGTTTAAATCCGCTCTGATGTGGAAGCGCGTGCAGCGAGTCAGGTTCTATGAAAAGCTGTTATTTTGTCATTTCTAAGTCGTGATTTCTGAGCTTATCGAGATCAGTTTGTTCAAATCGCTCGAGCGTGTGTGTAGCGGGGCTGAGTGCGCGCGCCTGTGTGTGTGTGTGCGCGCGCGGTGTGTTTTATTCGTGCAGGGACGCAAACAGAGCTGTGTGCCCTGCAGCGCCAGGAGAAAGTGAAAATCCCTAATGAGGAGAAGCGAGCTGCAATTAACACCGTGTCCCACCGCACGCGGTCAGGTGCTGTCTCACACACACACACACACACACACACACAGGCGGGCACGCGCGCGGAGAGATGGCGAGAAAAAGGAGAAAGTGATCTGCAGTCTGAGTGGAGAAAATCAGTACAAGAAAAAATACAGCTCCTCTTTTAAAAGCCCCTCTGTCTGTCTGTGTCTCGCTGTGCAGGGTTACTGCAGGGCTTGTTTACGTGTTTGTTTATTTTCCTTTATTGTGTGTTGTCTGTTCAGGACGCTTACTGCGCAAATGGTCTCGCGCTCGACAATAATGCGAGTCTTATCGCACAAATAAAACGAATTCGATTAAACCAAATTAAATGAATGTGGCTCATATAAACGAATGGATGCTCAAATATGCAGGTTTGTAAACGGAACATCAAACACAGAAAATAATAGTAAAAAAAATCTGCCCTCAGCTATTTAAGAGAAAGAGAAACGCTTTATAGTTTTATTATATGGTAAATACACACGTGATTAGTGCTACTCTAATACAAATAAAATATCTTGATCTGGTGTAGAAAAGAGTATATTTTTAATGGAGATCATTTTATATATGTACACATACACACATACACACACACACACACACACACACACACACACACACACATATATATATATATATATAACAAATTAAAAGAAGTCTATAGCCGTGTAGAACTGTATTACTGCATTGAATTACTGTATTACCTGCATTACTGTCTTTTGCATTAGTATATATATATATATATAAATATATATATTACTAATGCAAAAAAAAAAGTAATGCAGGTAATACAGTAATTCAATGCAGTAATACAGTTCTATACATAGCTATTTCAGTATAGTATGTTAGTATTGCATTAGTGTAGTACATATATCTTTGGCTATAGATACTGTATCTTATATTTCAGATAAGCTGCTCTAATTAATGCTACACATTCGTGGCGATTCGCTGAGAGCGAGCAATAACAGAAAGCAGTGGCTTAAATAAATACATTTGAATTTCCAATGCTGTTTTTTTTTTAGCTGTAGTCCTATTTTTATGACGTTTACTGATGTTTAAATAAAGCATAATGATTTTAAAATATTCCAGATATTTTGTCTTTGATATTTCTCGTTCACTTTTATTGCATCTGTTATATTACCTTCAAAAAATCGACCTCAGGGCTGAATGGATTACACACAAAATGTGCACTGTTGTAATATATTCACACCAGATCACTGTCCTGTTTTATGAGTGCTGATATGATGCGAGTGGAATAAAAGGGGAAGTTGTTTGTACTACAAAACTGCCGCAAGAATAAAAAAATAATACTGCTAATAATGAGTAAAGCGCATCAATAGGCGCGTTAACTGCGCTGCTGATGAGCTTTAACTCCCT
>NW_023494791.1:7240000-7547500 GCF_904425465.1 Colossoma macropomum | reverse complement strand
GGTACCACTTTAGAATAAGACTATTCTTATAAAGGGTTTAGGAATGGTTTATATAAAGCATTCATAAACGGTTTATTAATTGTTATTAATAAGTTCACACACACCTCAAAAATCATTAATAAGCAGTTAAAATGCATAAATAAAAAGGGCAACAGTGTCTGTTGTTTGCCTAATAGTGAACACACAATTATCTAATTATCTAATGCTGTGAAAGCTCAGATGTTGCTGGTTACTCATCTTAGCTTGTTTTTTCCATCAGTCAGCACCGAACCTGTCAGCTTTAACACATATTCATGCTCATCAAATATAACAGCTCACTTTTGTCATTTTTATTAATGTGATTTTACTGTTTATTCATTCCCTGTAAGGTGTTTACAACCTATTTAAGAACCACTAATAAGCTCATTTTAAGCCGTTCACGAATCTCTCTAAGGGCAGTCTTATTCTAAAGTGCTACCAATGTTTTCTGCATTTTACATTACAATGAAAAATGAATAACGTGGCTGGGATAAGTACATGAAAGGTGGGTCTCTGACTTGCACAGTACTGTACAAGAGATTATTAGTGTACAAGTACAGCACACTCATTATATCATATCTTTATTGTAGTCACAGTCAGGTTAGACACTTTTGTTAGAAATTGTTTGGTTCTGTTTTGCCATAATTAGTTCTGATGAAAGTGTGTTAACTTTGACTCAAGCTCAGTGGGTTCAAAGTGTGAGCGGAACAGATTCTACACAATCTTTAAGTCACTTTAAAATGTATAAATGTTTATAATGTTTTTTCAGATTATCCCTTGTTTAATATATTTGTACACAGTTGAGAGTTTTCGTACATATGTCCCTCCTGTCTCTGTATATCTAGTGTATATCGCTGTTGTCGGAACAAAACCTTGTATTTCCAAAATGGTAACTTTACAGAAAAAGGAAAAAACACACTTTACTTTTAATGTAAGTCAATGGAACCAGACTTTTTTGGGACGTTTCTTTTGGTCCATTCATCATGAAATTTACACACAATGTAAAGGGATTTTCAGATTATGTTAAAAACTGAAAAACGACAAAAATGGACATACGAGGTTTTCTTCCAACAACAGCGACAATTACTATATTTCAGTTTTAGTATTTTCTTTTGTACTGTTACTTTGTTTTGTCTGCACTGTTTTTACTATGTATATCATGCTGCCCTGCTGTAGAGGGATTACCTGAGCCTCACCACAAGCATTTCAAGGCATGAATGTCCTGACATTTTGTGCAAATGACAAATAAACTTGAAACATGCACAGAATCACATCATATATTATATTAGCAAAATCGTTATATTTTATTGCTGCTCACGATGCACTTCTGTTACAAATGGGTCGGCCTTGTTTTGTCATAAT
Source organism: Colossoma macropomum (assembly GCF_904425465.1). Taxonomy (NCBI): domain Eukaryota; kingdom Metazoa; phylum Chordata; class Actinopteri; order Characiformes; family Serrasalmidae; genus Colossoma; species Colossoma macropomum. The sequence continues at coordinate 7,546,120 of NW_023494791.1, read as the reverse complement.
CCGCTTAAATCCACTAAACCTGTTGAAACTGTTCTAAAGGAACAGGAATCTAATACTGTCTATACTTGAACAGTTGTCATGACACCAAACTGTTCTGCGTCAGGATCAACACCGGTTCTGCTTTTCAGCATGGGTCTGTTTGTATGAATGCAAGTTGTAACTAGAGAATATATGTGTAGTATGTTTGTGCATGGAGCCCTGCTCTTGAACCATGGGTGCCGTGCTCAGGTCATGAGACTGTAAATATACAGGCAGAGACCCGAACCCATAAATCTCCCTGAGCAGAGCCTGCTGTCCTTACATACTGCCATTACAACACAACACTCTCCCTCTCTCTCTCCCCCTCTCTCTCTCCGAAAGATCAGAGCACAATACTATATCTCAGACCGCAGCCCGTGGCCGACGCTCCATTCAAACACTGTTTTACTTGTCCTCTCTTCACATAGGAATCACTCATGCCTGGAACGACACATGAGACGGCGGGCGACGGCCGCTCTCCTCTTTCTGCGGATTTTCAGATAAAACCAGGCAGATATTGGGTTACGCTGCGCCGTACGCCACAGGACCTAGTATTCCTGCGTTTTTGTGAGGTGTGAAATTTATTGTGCTGCAGACACGAGTTACATTTTTTCCATCCGCAATGAATTTCGAAGGTGCTTCCAGGCAGCCTTTTGTCCTTTTTAACATATTTATCTGTCTAGTAAAAAACCCGAACGTCTTCAATTATTCCCCGTGTTTTCTCAAGGGCACATGTGCTAGAATGAATAGATGGAAAAGCGTTCTGTCATAATTAATAACGTGCTCACGGAGGCTTTGGCAGCCTCCTCATCTCAGACATGTTTTGACAATTCCAGCCTGATTGCACGCTGTACTTTGTACCTTTGCCAAAATCTATCATTACAGAAACACAGGTAATGCGTGGGAAAAAAACAAGCAAAAAAAAAAACAAATGTAATTTCCTAGATTAATTTATTTATGCTTTAATTTGGTAAAACAATAAAAACAATAGCTTTTTTTCCCCCATTGTATTTTGAAGTTATGAATCCACTGGAATTATTACTGGAGTAATTGTCACTTTTTAATTGGTTTTCTTTCCTGTTTCTCTTCTCATTTTGACCAATTGTTTAAAATAAACATCACCTGGTGCCATTTTTTTTCTTTTTGCTTGTATGTTTTCAAGGTGCTTTGTCTGTAGATTGAAAAATAAGAATACTAGTTCCTCTTTTTTTTAACAAAGTATGTTTTTCTATTTTAAAATGAGTATTTTACAGCACATAAAACACATAACATTTCAGTATAAAATATAAATATAAACCCTAATTACAAATAGATTTAAATAGTAGATTTCTGTTTCTGACTAATAAAGCTGTAACAGTTTTATTACTTTCTGTTATTCTTCTGTGTGATGATAGAAGCTTTTACACACATGTTTAAATAATCTCTCTCCTACAGCTCATTTATTTTTCATCAAAATGTTTACATTTCACTACTTGGTGTGTAAACCTTTTATCATGAATGTAAAGCCTGTTTTGAGGCCTGCTTCATCGTTCAGTGTCTTCTAACCTTGTTTTCCCAAATATAGCATAAAGAGAGAGAGAGATAGAGAGAGTGAAGGGATTCTATATTACATCAGCGTGTTAGCGTCTTGCTGAGTGCTTATGGCGCACGGCTGCTTTATCTCAGTTTTTCTCCCCGCATGTCCAGGATTCCTCGGGGGCACAAAACACTGATCTAACATCTCTACAGAGAGCCGCTGCTGTTGGGAATAAGACAGGACCCCTGCTGCCCCCTACAGAATCACAGCCACCAGATCAGCAGCTGATACGGTGCATGCTCATTTACACCGTCTCTCCTAATATAAGACACAAGGCAGAAACTCACAATCCAAAGAGAGCAGACAGGCAATATAAATGAATGCATGAACTGATGTGTGTGTATGTAATACTGTACTATATAGCACTATACAGCATTTTGGCCATTTAAAGATAAAAAAAGGTCCATAAACACGCATCTCTTTAAAGGCTGGGTGACTCTAATGTGCTCATTAGAATTCATTGTATTCACACAATTAGCAAGGTCACTGATTTGTACTGGGTGAAGGGAGAAAAGGCAGAAAAGGAGAGTGACAGTCGAGAAATAATTGCTTAGATAGCGCCATGCTTAAGACCTTGAACCTGTACCTTTAAGTTTAAATCAGCTTATCGGCCGAGTGAAGCCTATTTAGGGGAAGTGGAGATGAGTTACAACTAATTTGTGCGATTAGAGGCAAAACAGATCACTGAACGTTCTCAGAGAGGCTGTGGAACATGTTTTCTGTTGTTTTATCCGTTTCCCATTTTGGAAATGAATATTAAAAAATGGTGAATTTGGTTGCATATGAATAAAATACACTTCCTCATTTCAGTTCACTTCTGTGGCAAGAATGCTGTTGACATAATGATTCGTTATTCATGTATAAGAACCCGAAACATTTAAATCATGTAGATTCAAAGCACTACTTATTTAGTGAGAATCCTTAATCTGTACATTAATTCTATAAATCACGTCTTATGTTCAGATGGTTATTACTTTTAGAAATGTAACTTTTTTGAACATTATATTTAAAATAATGGATATGCAATTATATATTATTTAATATATATCCATACTATAGTTATACACGCTAAATACTAGTTTAAGTACTTGTACTACATACAAATCAGCCAAGTATAACATATAAAGTAGCACAAAAAGAGGAATTAGCAGAAAAGGGCAATGTTTTGGTGCCCCCTGAACTTGTAGCAGAGTTCACGGGATTTACGTGTAATTGTAGATTTAAATTTCCTTTTTTCTTCCAGCAGGGCCTGGTGTCACGTTCAGAGTTCAAGTCTTCTCCTGTCCGGGAGACAGAAGGTATGCACGTCCAGGGCTGCAGCCATTGTCTGCTCGGGAAAATAAAGCAGCACAGAGAAGATCACTTTCCCTCAGCGCACCTCCTCTACTGCTGAACCCGATCGCACAAACACTGAGGCTCGCTCTCCATCTCACTGCGTAGGAAGGTGCTGCAGAGCTTTCTGGGCTCAAGAATGAAGTCTGTACACATATTAAAGCTGCACCACTGGGTCACTTTTCATTTTTACCGACTGCAGCTCACAGTATAGCAGGCCTCTTCAGTATGTGGCTACAAAAATAAATATGATTAGGGGAAAAGTCTTATTTGATTGGTTGAAAAGTCTACAATAATGGCCTTTTCTTATAGCTAAGCGGTCAGATTTTGTATATTTTTCATTTTAAGCTCTTAATATGCAAGACAGCCTTTCTGTTTAGCTTAAAATGTTAGTTTTGTTTTTAAAAAAATGAGAATTTTAGCCTTATTGCAAATGTGAGAGGCTAATATAGCCCATATAAAGTACTTGTTTCTAGCAGATTTCTAATAAGACATCTGAAATAGTCAAGCCTGTAATAAATAACAACAGAATGTTTTCCTGAGTGAAAATAGGTTATCACAACCCTCTACAGGGATCAAACTTAAAAATATTAGTGCACAATTTCTATTTATCAACATTTTGAAAAAACACAAAATATGAAATGTGCCCTAACTTTTGCTCTGGTCTTATTTTTTAATGTTATTTACTACAAGTTATGTTAAATTCAGCAAAAAAACAGTAATTGTGCATCAAAATGTGCAGAAGAATGTGTTAACTTATTTTCTCTTAAAAAAACAGCAGAATGTCTTTTAACCAGGGGCACTAAAACTTGTGCACACAACTGTGCATTTGTGTGCACAACAGTAAATTGTGCAAATCTGAATTTTCGTCCAAACTGTCGCTTTAATTTTGCAATGTAGGTTTTGCAAGTAGGCATCTACTATCAGGCTCTGTCGAGCGGGACTTCCCGTTGAATAAATTGTGCTAAGTGCTTTCTTCTTCCGTGTGACAGAGCCGGGAGGCCATTTCTCAGGGTAAGGCCCTGCACGCCGTCTTCTCCAGGAGCTGGAGGAGGAGCTGCTTCCGCAGAGGAAAGACCCAGCAACGGTCACAGCACACCACAGCCCCGCTCAATGACAGCCCATACATCCGCAGCCGACAGCACGCACATGCACGCACACACACTCTGCTCTGAGCGCTGCCCTCAGCACCACCAACCACCGACACACACCGAGCCATGATGGATGCCATCAATAGTGTAAGTCAAGCAAAGATCGATTCATTACGAAAGCGCCCTGCATCTGTGCTGTATATCGGATCTTGGGCTGAAAGAGCTGGATTTGATTGGCTGCAGGAGTCTAGTCAGGTTGTGGGGGCTTATGATGAGAGTTAGATAATAATAAAGATAGAAATCATGTATAAGCTTTATGATGTGTCAACACCCCATTCCAGCTTCCAGTGTTGAAGCTATTTATCACAGTATTTTAATTATCACATATTATATTAGCTCTCCTGTTGTTTGCTATGGGAAATGTACGTGCACAGAAATAGCTAATTCAAAAAGCAGAAATCATAAACACTAATGGAGTATCCTAAGTATAGAGTTATGGAGATATATACAACATTTTTTTAAAAGCCATTCAAGCTAAACTCTCCAAAATTTTAATGTTGCTAAATAAAATGGGTAGGAACCAGTTAGCATTATTACCAGTTAGCCAACTGATACCATGCTAGCTGGGCCTCAGCTTTCACTTCTTCCTAACCATTTGTTTTTTCTCTTAATATGTATCAAATTTGCCTGATGGGGAAATTTAAGTTTTTTTCTTCCTTAATTGCTGCATAATTCAGTGATTGAGATGTAAACAGAGTCATTCAGAGTGGTTTGCTGTAAAATAGTTAATTGTAGAGAAACATACTGACTCTGATTTCTTTACAGTGGTGGTGATAGGAACCAGGGGCCACCACGTCTACAATAAAAATATAGCTATTTTATTTACTATCCAAAACTACTAATGAACCTCTATGAGTCTTCTGAGTTTTTATATGGTAAAATAGTGGGAAATATTAAAAAAATGTTTTTTTAGATTCCTAATTAAGTTTTAGGCTAAAAGCTTATCTCAGTGGAAACTGTCTCAGACGGTGCAGTCATAACCATTTCAAGTAGCTTTTAGAGGTGGATGTCTGGTTCCTATCACCACCAATGTGAACAATTCTGACATGGTAAGTTTCACTAGAACGGAGCATTTCACACCAAACCACTCTGAATGACTTTGTCTACATCTTGATGACCAGATTACGCAGAATTAAAAAAAAATTCCCCTTTAACATAGGAACACTGAATATGATCATATTAGCCATCGTAGAACATTTTAATTAAAGGTTGAAAACTGGTATAACCTACCGAAATCACAGAAATCACTGAACTACCAGGAACTGGCTGCATTCTTTAATGTGAGGAAAAATTCTGTTAATTGAACAGAGAAAAGATTAAAGAACGACCCAGAGAGCAGTGCAAAAAGTCTAATCAGACCCCCTCATTAGTAAGTGCGGGTCCAGCCTGGGTCGTTTAAGCAGTGGAGTGAAGAGCAGAGTGTAGTGGAGTGGATCGGCGCCCGGTGCGCCTTCGCAGCGCTGCAGATGCACAGCAAAAGCCATTACAAGTGACCTTTGACCTCGCCGCCACCCTGGGGTGAAACGGCGAGCCTGGTCTCGCTCCCCTCATTCAGCAGAGAAAGAAAAGGAGGGAGGAGAGAGGAGGAGTTAGCTAGTGACCCATCCTTTAGACACGTCCCAAACTCGCAGACCCTCACGGCTCCAGGGCTCTCCTGTGGCTATGCAGATGAGAGAGGAGGCTTTAAAAAAAATGAATTTTAATCACTCCGGGAATCTCCAATTACCGAGCTGCTTCCCGCCGTGAATCTGTCTGCTCAGGACTCGTTCCAGAAATGACAGAGGAGCTTCAGTGAAGCCTCAGCACCCTCACATACACGCACACACATAGATGCACACCCACCCGACAGCAGAGCTGCAGCCAGAGCTAGAGCAGAGCTCTCAAACTGCTAAAGGTTCCCTCTGTTCACTCTTCACTGAACTACATGTTGCCCCAGTTCTCACCAGGTCAGTGTGTCAGTTTGACACACTGCACAGAGTTCTCATTAATTACGATCAGTCTTGTTTGGACGGCGGGGTGACCCTTGGTGGGTAACTAAGTTGCGGTCCATTGAGGGCCAGTGGGACACTCCATGTGCAACATTTCTCTCCTCCAAGGAGCTTCATTAGCATACAAAGACAAGCTAAGCAGCCGTGCATTTCTCGGATGGGAAAAAATATTTCACTGGTATATATATATATATATATATATATATAAATTAGAAAATTACGTAGTATTTTTGTCATGCCTAACAACACCCCTTAACCCCTTTTTATTTCATCATAATTCTATTCTTCAGATGTGAACAAAGTCATTCAGGGTGGTTTGATGTGAAATGATTCACAGTAGTGAAATGTTCCAGCTCGAATGACCAGCAAGCCCACATGTCTGAGTCTTCACACGTAATGTTGACAGTGATAATGGTAAAATAATGAAGACTCACAAAATTACTTTTCTTTGTGGACTATTTTTCTTTATAGCTTCTTACATGTACTTCTACTTCATGATTGGATTTTAAAAGGCACGTTTTAGGACAATGTCTCAGGCATCAGCCAGCATCTGTGGTCATTTCATGCAGAAGCTTTCCATGGGCTGATTTTTAGAGGCATTATTTGTTTTGGACATCTGCTTCCTATCACCACCACTGTGAACAATTCCGACATGGTAAGTTTCTGTATAATAGAGAATTTCATATAAGATCACTGTAAGTGACATTGTTTGCCTGTAAGTCATTTATTTATATATTTTCCCTCTCTGTAATGACATTATGATATAAACACGGCAACATTCAATAAGTAATTTGATTTACACACACACACACACATCATCTAAACCGCTTATCCTTCTGGGTCGCGGTGGGGTGCTGGAGCCTATCCCAGGAAGGCAGGATACACAAAATTACTTTAATTTGATAGCAATTTGATAGTAATTTGATTTATTTTTTAGGATAATTAAATTGCAATAAAATTCCTCCAAGCAATGGAGTTTGTTAATAGCCAGCTATGGTTGCCAAGCAAAGATTATTTCATGAGCATTTTTTCAGAATAACTTGGTGCACAAGTGCACAATTTCATATTTGTGTACATTGATTATTTTACAGTTGCTTCAAATGATCAAATGTAATGTCTAGAAGCTGGAACTAGACTTTTTTATGATATATTATTTACATTTTTACCTTGAATTTACAATATGTTAGAACCAAAACATAAAATATTAGTATAAAAATGAGCACTGTCAGTACTTAATATAATGAATTAACATATCAGTGTCTTTTGAAAAACACCACACCAAAGCTCATGAAAAAGTCAGCTATTTTTCTCTTTTAAAAGTTCTTTCCAACAGTAATGTACCACATATTGTGATTTATGCGCTGGTATTTATCATTAATAAAATGGCTTTCAGTACTACCAGTTTTCTTCGAGAATGGAAAGTGCTAGAACATGAAAGCACAGACACAAATCCTTCTTCAAAACCCCTCCCTTTCTAACAAAAAAGCAAAAATTCCTTTCTTACATGCAGCTTTGATATCGGCGTGGCAGACCTGAGCTAATATTCAAATGTAAATATTAAACAAGGCGAAACAGAGCCCCCACGCAAGGGCCTTTTGTTCAGAGGCACTGAGAAAGCAGTCACCCTGAAACAATGAACGGAATTAGCATGCGGCAGCCCTGGAGCGCAGGGCCGGCTTGCGGTGACGGATGCTCCCCTCCTGCTGCGAGGGTCACCGCCGAAGATCCGTCTCAGACTCTGGCAGCATGTCAGCCCAACAGAGTTCGTCCCGCAGCGCTCGGGCCATTTAGGCGGCCTTTGGGCACGGGGAGGGCCCATTAGCATGAAAAGAAGCCATCTTGGAGGAGAAAGAGAAAGGAGAGGAGGACATGATTAATTTGAGGGCTACCTGGCATGTGAATGAAGGAGAGGAGCCTCTGGAGAACTGATGTGTGAGGACGGTGGATAAATTACCCAGCAGCCTCTGGGAGTGGGTGATGGAGCAGGTCACCACCTACACGGTTATCATCTCTTAATCTCACGGCCTGAGGCTGATTGACCACCAAACTTTCAGCCATAGGTATGAGCTCCAGAATGCGACATCTGATACAGGATGAAAAAAATTATAATAATTTGAGTTTGGAGAAAGACGAAGTAAATGAGAGGCCACATCTGGAATAGGAGAAACCTTTTTCTCCTGGGGAAGCTCACATTAAGGCTCAGTGAATTTTACTCAATGTGATCTTTTTGTTAAAATAGTAACGATTATCCTGTATTACTTTATAATTATGGCAGTCATGGCTCTGCCATCTAAAACAGTTCTTAGTAATTCCCAAAATATCCCAAGGACAGATGAGGTAATGCTTTCAGGTTGCCAAAAGGCTCTGTGGTGGCAGAGGCAAAGAAACGCATGCCCACTCAAACCTCCACCCACCAAGATAACCTGCGTAAACAAAGATGACAAGTTGAGATTAATGAAGGTCCTGTGGACAAACTACAATTTAATTGTCAGTCATCAAGAAAGCTGAACTTTTTATCAGCATGGTCATAAAGGGTTCCCAGGGTTTTATTTGTTTCTAATTGATTATGACCAATAAAAAATTATTATAATAATTAGGAAAACATTCACGAAGCTGCACAGCTCAGGAGTGTGTGGTTCATAGAAATGGCATCCTCAATGCTCTCCATATGAAACAGGAGGACTGAAACACCCAAATAGGCCGAGGCTGAAATGTACAAGTTTTATGTGCGTGTTGCTGCGAGTAAAGCCTGAAATAGTAATTTAAAAGTCAGAGTATCAGGTTGGACTTCCAAAAAAGTTGGCCCATGTGCAAAATGTAAATAAAAACAGAATGTTATGATTTGCAAATCATTTAAACCTTATATTTAATTGAAAATAGTACAAAGAAAACATATCAAATGTTGAGACTGAGAATTTTTATTTTTTAAAACATTTTTTTGAATTTGATGCCAGCAACACGTTTCAAAAAAGTTGGGATGGGGCAACAAAAGACTGATAAAGTTGTGTGATGCTTTAACAAACACCTGGTGGTTAACTGGCAGCAGGCCAGTGACATGATTAGGTATAAAAAGAGCATCCCAGAGAGGCTGAGTCTTTCAGAAGTAAACAGGAACGTGAAAGACTGTGTGCGCAAATAGTGCAACAACTCAAGATTAACGTTTCTCAACATTAAACAGCAACGAAGTTTGGGATTTCATCATCTACAGTATGTTATATAATTAAAAGATTCAGAGAATCTGGAGAAATCTCTGTATTTAAGGGACAATGCCGAAAACCAATATTGGCTGGCTGTGTTCTTTAAGCTCTCAGGCAGCACAAAAATGGAAAACAGACATGATTTTTGTAGTAAAAAAAATCACTTAATTGGCTCAGAAACACTTCTGAAAACCACTGTCTGTGAACACAGTTTGTCACTGCATCCATAAGTGCAAGTTAAAACTCTACCATGCAAAGAAGCAACCATATATAAACATGATCCAAAAACGCCGCCACCTTCTCTGGGCCCAAGCTCATTGAAAATGGACTGAGGGGAAATGGAAAATGACCTGTGGTCTGACTAATCAAAATTTGAAATTCTTTTTAGAAGTCATGGACATCGTGTCCTTCTGGCTAAAGTCCATCCAGCGTGTTATCAGCACACAGGTCCAAAACATAGCATCTGTGATGGTATAGGGGTGCATTAGTGCACATGACAAGGTGCACATGACACATCTGTGAAGGCATCATTAATGCTGAACAATATATCACTGCTATCAGAACAAAACCTCTTATCTCCAAAATGGTAACTTTACAGGAGTTTTGACTTTGAATTCTCTTTGAATTCTCTTTCAACATGTTCACAATCATCAGATCCATCCGCTCGGGGGAAAGGGGTCTGATGCACTACCCACGTTATAAAATGTTTTTCCACACTCATTACTCATTTCCACTAGAGTGGTCTCCAATTCCCAAAACTTACATATTGTAGCTTTATGTACAGAAAGCAAAAGCAAAAACAAAAGCAGTGCCCAGTGCTGAATGATAAAAAACCCTGAGAGAAAATGTGAAATTTGTGCAGAAACTGTGAATGTGTGAGAAACTGCAGAGCTCTAAACGAGCCTGCTACCATAACCTCTCATAAGTTCCAGGTCTACACAAACATGTCCGTTGTGTGAAGGAGGCTTTGCTTTTCTTTTCACGTCTCCCACACATCTGTAGAGGCTCATATTTAGTGAGCCGGCGTGTGCGTTTGGAGGGCACAAATAACAAATGTGAAATACGACACGGAGGGGAAAAGGTCACCGAAATAGCCTTCATCATATCGATTGTAGTAATCACGGTTTGTTATTGTGGCCGTGAGGGCCGCTCTAGTGCTGAAAATTTGCCCATTGAGCTGTCTTGATGTGCTTAGACAAACACAGAACTTACTATATATCTCAAAACCGTGATCAACAATTCATTGAATTAAGTGCACAAGGGCATGAAAGGTTAGAGCCTTGTACATTTCTGTCATTTTCTGGCTCGTTCGCCTATCTCTCCCACCAGCCAGAGAGCAACACATTTCTCACCAGCTCTCCAGAGTTTTAATTGAAGTCCAAAGCAAGCTAAGCTGACAGCGACCTTGCACTTTTGGCTTGGAGCAGGAGCCCTTTTGGCACTTTGTGGCCCTGCTAACATTGGCTCAGTGGGAAAGAATGTCAGAGACACATTGTAAATACACACCCATACATACAGTACTGTGTAAAAGTCAGAGACCACCCCAAAGTTTCCAAAACTGCAGTTAGGGAAATTGAAACATTAAAAGCTACAGAGAAAATGTGACTCTTAACAACCGTGCAAACCAGGTAGACCACCAAAACTGTCCCCATCAGATAAACAGTGCTTTCATCTTTGAGAAAAAAGATAAAAGAGAAAATCAAGCTAGGATATCGTCCTCTCGCTTCAGATCGGAAAAAATCCACAGGTGTTTCTGTCCGTCCTTCCGCTATGAGAAGACAACTCAGCGCTATGTGTCTGAAAGGATGCACTGTCATTACTGAGACAGGGAAATAGACAAAAAAGAATCAAATATAGAAGCTGCTGTTGTTGGCTGCAGAAAATGCAACCAACGTCTTAGAATGAATTTTGGAGGTGTGAAAAAGTATCCTTGCAGATTTGTTTGAAAAGCTGAAAGCAGGTCTGCTGAAAAGAATGGAAGCTGTAATAAAGGTAAAGAGTGACACTAAATAATGAAAAAATATTATCTTTACTGGAGGAGGCTTCTGCACTGGATAAAAGTATTGTACAAGTAGACTTTTCATTCATCAGGGTACAAACAATGGTAGTGTGCCCTCAAAGGTACAACAGTGGTTTTAAGGTCCAACTGTGTACCTTAAATAAGTTTTTCCAGGAGAAAACTCTCAGAAATAGTCACTGGGGCAGTACCCCTTCTGTCACTGGGGTGGGACCCTCAAGGGTACATCTTAGTACCTTCAGTCAGGGAGCATATTTGTATCATAATCCAGTGAAATGATATGTTCTAAGTTGTACTGGCTCCACACACCCCGTCTCGTCTCCAGCCTTTTTTATTTTATTGTTCTGTTTTAAAACATTCGGTTATGAAAAGGTACAAATACGAACTTTTCACCTGGAAAAACTTATTTAAGGTGCACAATTGGACCTTAAAACCACTGTTGTACCTTTGAGGGAACATTTACATTGTTTGTACCTTGATGAACGAAAAATGTACTACACAGAACCTTTATTTCTAACAGTGAAGAGTTCCTATTTTCACCTTTTGGTAACCTAGTGTTTTAAAACAGAACAACAAAAACAAGACAAGAAAAAGGAGAGTGAAAAATTTAAATGCAGTGGATTATGGTACAATTATGCTCCAGAACTAAAGGTACTGAAGACGTACATTTGAGGGCACCACCCCAGTGACAAGAGGGGTACAACACCAGTTACAGTTTAGTACCTTTTTTCTGAATGTGTGTACTTGTTCTGTGTAATTGTTTTTCTTGGAGCAGAAAATGAATAACTTGTACTTAATGGCCGTTTGACTGAAAATCAACTTAAACGAAGGTCGTTCTCTGACTTTTGCATAGTACTGTACATGAGAAACACACCACCCAAGCCTCTAAGGCTAATATGACCATTACTTAATATACTCCTGATGATTTTTGAGAAAAATTTAAGGTTCCCACTATGTGGCCTCTTCACCACCAAAAACTATGAGTTTGAATCAGGGAAGAAGTAAAGACGTCTTAGAATTCACACTGCGCAGTAAAGCTTGGGTGAAAAACCAATTACTCATCTTAACTGGTTCATTATAGCATAGCACCTACAGTGTGGAAACAGCAGCCAGGGTTTTTTTTTTTCTTAAATGGCACCAGAGAACAACGGCTACAGTGTTTATAGCAGAGCTGCTTTAATAAGCCCGCCATAACTCACTCAGTGGCCTTCTGGCTGCGCAGCCATCGTCGCCGCTTTGAAGTGGAGGTTCAGGATGGAGTAGCACAAATGAGCTGGACGCAGGTAACTCCATCTGCAGATCAGAAGTAAACAGAAGCGCTGTGAAGGCCCTGCCAAGCACCCTGCCCTTATTTGGCTATTAGTGGAGAACGGGCTAATACTGCGCTACTGCATGAAAGAGCTGGCAGTGTCACTGAGGGAAGCAGAGTCTGTGACTGTCTGAAAGGGTTTGACTGCATCTCACAAGCTGGCCATTGCTGGTCAGACTGGTGTCTGCTCCTACAGTAGGGTCCACTACCAAGAACTGTATGAATGAATGGACAGTTTTATACTGCGGATACTTTTTATTCAAGGAAACATTACTTAACCCTCACAGCTATTGCCAGCAGGAAGCAAAACGTGTTGTAAATTTGCATTAATACTTTCTCGCTTGTAGCTCATTGAAACAAAAGAAATCTCATTGAAAACGTGATCTAAATGATCAGATTTCAATAAGAGAATCGTGGGCTGGCAGCTGATAATCTTTATGCACATATGTGTCAATAGTGATACATGAAAATTTATAAAATGTAAAAATTTGGACGAAATCTACTTGGATTAGCATTACAGAGAAATACAACATGTATTTTATATGGTTACAAGTACAGTAATATGAATAGAATGCAGATATTAAGCGGAGTAGCCCAGCATCCTGTAAACACTCTGCTCTTACAGAGTACAATAGATACGTCGTCAAATATCGGCTTAAACAATTTGCCGATACCAATATAATTCCAATATCACTGTAAATCTCTCCTTTCAGTTGATACATTTGTGTTCATCAGTAGAAGAGATGTTTTATTTTTTCTGCCTAAAAGTTGTGGTAACACTTTATTGAAAGAGGTTGTTTGTAAATGATTAATAAACTATTAACAGATTATCAGTAACACATCAACAACACAGTGCAGTAGCAGTAGTGAAGCATCTGAATTCACTGAAGTAAATATCTTGTAGATGTTCTGTTGATACATTACTTACATTAAGTTGATGTGTTGTCAATATGTTACTTTCATTACATAAAACCTAACCTTACCAACCTTACCCAAAACCTAACCCTAACCCTGGACCTAATCCTAACCCTAACCTCAACCTCAACCCAAAACCCTAATCCTAACCCTGGACCTAATCCTAACCCTAACCTTAACCTCAACCCAAAACCTAATCCTAACCCTAATTCTACCCTCATATGTTTTTGACATGTTACTGAGAGTCTGTTGAGTGTTTGTTTTATCTAAAAGGAACCACTCAAAATAAAGAGTGTGTTTACATGCACTCAGTGATCTGATCATAATTGGATTTCTGCAGTTATCTGATTATTCTTATAATTATGAAGTTTGAGTTTTACATTACGTTTACTTCACGTGTTTTTCTGTGAGTTTGATTTGCCGGTTGCAAAGTAGAAATCTGATTACTGTCTGACTCATGTAGACCCGGAGTTTCCCCATTATCTGATTACTCAAGTACATGTAAACGCGTTGATCGTATTACTGACAAAATCTGATTTTCTGCAGTGATCAGATTATTAAGTGCATGTAAACACACTCAGTGCCACCAAAATGTGTTTTTATTGCCATGTTTTTGTCATTAATTAGCATCCAGACAAACTGGAAACATCCCGTAAGTCCAGACCTGTTGATACAGAATGTATATTGAATACAGATGTAATTTGTTACATACCTAAGTAATCACTAATGCTATTGTATAATTACATTTTAATAGTATAAACAGTACATCAAAACAATGTGAGCTCTGGATGTCTATGGGTTCAAATCCATGTTTTCAGCATTATGAGAAATCCTTTTGTGGCAAAGCAGTGACCAGGTCTCAATCCCACTGGACATCTTTGAAAGCTTTTAAAAAGAGAAAAGGACAAACATACTTTGACTTCTTAGCATGCTCCCTGGGATTCTTCAGAAGAATCTGGAATACTAAAGATTCTCCAATTCAGCAGGAGTTTGAACTGCAGACATAACAGATGTTAAGACATTTTGCCTTTGAGTATAAATGAGTGAAGACTGACTTAATCAGGTTTGAAAAATACAATTTGACAACAAAATTGTATTAGCATTTCATAAGTGATGAAATAAAAACGGTTCTTGGTGGAAGACGCACACTGTATCTGTGTTCTGCTGAAATAAAGGATGACTAACTGCTGCCAGAGAGTGAGAGAGGAGCATGATTCATGCAGAGTCTACAATAGATTGAAAAGTCAGAGACTTAATGCACTGCCTGTTGGTTGAGTTGTGCTTTGTGGGGAGCTTAAGCTCAATTAAAGTTCCAAACAAAGCAACACAGAAAAAAGAGACTGAGTTAGCATGTGATTAGTGGTCGTGTTGGCACTGTGGTACCGACACATTGAGAAATGTGCTATAGGGTGGGCAGGTGAAGACAGCTGTGGCAGGCAAAAGCAATGTCATTGTATGTAGAGAGGCGCCGTCCGTGACAATATTGACGTTTCCGCACTTCCATCGACCTGCTGTGACATGCCGAGCGCCGCAATTACCCATTCATTTATTCCAGCAGCAAGTGCACAAGGAGCATGTTAACATGCATAGCTAAAACACAGATTTAAGGTGTTTTGTGCACTTTTTTGCTGAGAGGCTGTCTTTGCCCGAGCTGTATTAAGAGCATACTTGCTAATGATTTATGGTTGCGCGTGCGGGTGTGTGAAGAAAGGGTGCTGGATGAAGGGTGTGTGCACTTTCTCCTGCTGTGCTGTGAAGCAGGTCGCTAAAAACAGGAAGCTGGTGTGTCCTCACCGCTGACACAACACGCAGCAGGTCTGAGTGCAGCTAACGCAAGCCTGACTTCATCACCCTCTCCAGCCCACAGATATACCCACCAGGGATGTGGGAAGTGAGGGTGCTGAGTGGGCTGCAGCAACCCCAGGTTTCAGGATTGTTTAACTGCAACTGCTAAAATTAAAAGAACAGAACTGAACTTTAGGATGGAGTTATTAATCTTATTTTATGTTTTATTTATATATTTTTAATATCCGCCATGCACTAATTTAATGCTTCACTGCAGAACAACATTACAAATTGTTCCCCCTTTCCAGCATCTTGAGGTTTGTAGGCTAGTTGTGTGCATCAAAGTGGCCTAATGTTGCTTTTTAAACTTAATTCCAATATAATATCCCACATTTTAATATTCGTTGTCTCCCACCATCTTTACACCAGACATGATAACCGTGCCACGCCCAATAAACTCCCATGTTAGTCAGTGTGGCCTTTCACACTAGCCATTTGTGTCACGTGGCACTGTGACTGATGCCCGATCCCATCTCTTATTACCCCTATCCCTTGTTTTCGAGTGTCACCTTGCCCCTCAGAACTGAGTTACAAGGGGTGGTGGTTGAAATCTTCCCTACAAAATGGGACTCAAATAAAGAACAACATTACTTCATTAACAGGCTACTAGCGGTGCTCTGTAGGCGACCCTGCCAGTCTGCAGGAACAGCAGAGGAGGGTGACCTCTCTTCAGTAACATCACTGCTGGGCCTTAGTTATATTTAGGGCATCATATGCTTTCAAAGGGTGTTCAAATTTTCCCGTTCCACCTTAAATAGTGGTGCTAGAATTAAACTCCTGCAGGGAAATGGGAAATTCAGCTAGCTACGAAGACACCAGCACACTACTAGCAATTTTTGTATGTTTGTTATGAAGAAAAGGACTATAATACATTTGTGGGTTTCTTTGGTCGCTTGCACAGCCATCTTGCCAGTTTTTCTTTTTTTCCCTCATAACACTGCATTTGGAGTGTGACTCTGAAAAACCTCTGTTCGGAGGGCCGTGTAGCCCTAACACTTCTCCCTACCCCTCTGTCTCAACAAAAATCAGGACCCCCTACCCCTATGCGTGAACGCGCAAAACGGAAGGGTAGGGCTAAGAGGTAGGGGCGAGGAGTGAAATAGGATTGGGCCTGAGAAATATCATCACAAGATCTGGTATCTCCAAACATGCTTTGTGTCTATTTTTGAAGCCTTTCATGCACAGCCTGGTTGCAGTTTCTAGCTAGAAACAGAACAAAACTCAACACTCTCGCTATACTGCGCAGTCGATGTTTATAATCAAGAGAAGGTTCTAGAGTCTGTTGGACTAATAAAGAAAATAACTGAGGAATCAACTAATCAAAAGACCTTTCAAACAGATAACAGCTGTGCTCAAATGTGTACATAAAGTTGATTTAATTTCTGTTTATTTAGAAGCAAAACCTCAATAAGTACTGAACTTGAAGCTTGTTCAAATACTCTCATTTCAAGATTTTTACCACAGAAAATGCTTAACACAAGATCTTTTAATAATTTTGGATTTCTATATTGACATCAGATCAAATGAATGTTGATTTAAACCATAACTCAATGAAATATTTATCAATTTCTAAGACTAAGACCATTCTCAGCACTCTTTTTTCTTGTTTTACGAAATCTTAAGTAAACTCTTCTCTCTGTATTGGCAGATTATTTAGCTTGATGCAAAAACCATTTATTGTGATTTGTATCTCGCCACATCATAGCACGTTATGACGCGTTCTATTTGATGTAAATTATCCAGAAAATTCACATTTAAAAAGGCAAATCCTTTTGCATGACGTCTCTGTGTACACTGCATATATGCTGTTTATAATTTCACTACACCTTTATTAAATATTACATGATTTCAAAACACCTTCCCACATCTCTGAAACCCACACATACTTGTAATTATATTATCTTTAGGAACTGTAAGTCTGATCCTAGATCAGCGTTCCTACAGTGACAGTACACACACACACACAGAGACCTGAGACCTGAGCTCCAACTCCAGGTACAGGACATACAGTAAGACTAAAGGAAATAAAAGGCACCTTATTATGGCCTTGGTGCTGTGAATAAAATGGACATTAATTAGTGGAGACAGAGCAATTAGGCTGTGTGTGGAGATGGAGATGGGCAGTAGACCCCCTGCTGCTCCACTGAAGCCCCACACTGTCAGATCACCTTCAATGAGTCTGATGGATGGCTCTCATTTCCATAATATTGATATTGTGCACACAGACATTAATGAGCAAGATAGCTCAGACAGAGCACACACGAGTGCGCACACGCACACACACACACACACACACACACACACACACACAGACACACACAGATGGACAGACACACACTGACTGAACACAACTTCTACATATAAAAATATTTTACCTGAAAGATATAAACCTTTTAAATATGATTATTTAAAAAAAAAAATCAATAATGTAATTCAGTGTTATTATAATAATAAAAGCATTATTATAATTCTTATTAAAGAATACGTATTTCTTTACACATTTTTAAAAATAAGGAACATTAAAAAAGAACTAATAATGTTATTAATATATATTTTTATCACTGTGTATTGCTGCTCTACAGGAATGACTCACTAATAGGTTGATTTCCTTTTGTATTGCACACTTTACCAAAGCCTACTGGAACCAAAATACATGTTCTCTGCGTCTTAAGAGTTAAGGGAATAAGTAGTTTTACAGTTTGATATTTGAATCTTTCTATTTGAATATATTTTAATAAGGCAGTAAAGGATTAATAATAAATCAAGTATTGAATGCTATACATTCTCAGAAATAAAGGTACTAAACTGTCACTGGGGTGGTACCCTCAAGGGTCCATCTCAGTACCTTTAGTCAGGAAACATAACTGTACCATAATCCACTGAAATGATATTTTCCAAGTTGTATTGACTCCACACACCGCGTCTCGTCTCCAGGCTCCTTATTTTATTGTTCTGTTTTAAAACATTTGGTTATGAAAAGATAAAAATATGTACTTTTCACCTGGAAAAACTTATTTATGGTTCGGAAATGGACCTTAAAACAGGGAACATTTTACAGGAGAAATTATGTGAAAAACTAAAAAACTGCAAAAATGGAGAGGTTTTGTTCCGACAGCAGCAATATGAAAGGTAATACCAGCTTTATTAGAGAAACAGAAATGTGTCAGTGTTTTATATGTCTTTTTAAACCTCCTCGTGTTGTAAAGCATTTTGAAATGAAACTATATATATATATATATATATATATATATATATATATACACATGTATGCATATATATATATATATATATATGTATGTATCTATATCTATTTATATATATATATATATATATATATATATATATATATAGATAGATATATAGATATATACATATATACACACACATACATATATATATATATATATATATATAGTGTAAAGGACAACAGGCATTTTCAAATTACATCAAAAACCGGCAAATACAAGGTTTTCTTCTGACAACAGTGATATATAACTTTGTGTATATCACTTTTACAGTGACTCTTTCAGTAAAGACCCCTGGCACAGAGGTGCAGCTGTTTTCTTGGTCAGGCTGCCCGTCTTATTTGCTGCCAGTGACGTATCTAGAACTTCCAAAAGTTCTAGAGTGTTTATTTTCACAAAATTGGTCCAGAAACAATCAAAATGTGACTGACTGATTCCTCTGTCAGGTCCTAATTATCTTGGAGGTTAATCTTACATGTTAGGCCTAACCAATGGGAGAGCTCGCTTGGCTTTATCTACCTCAATACCATCCAAAAATTTAACAATGAAAAAACTTTAACTACAGTACTTGCAGAGATTAAATACAACAAGCATGATGACTATTACAAATAAAAACGAACAATTACACACATCCTTTCTCAGATCTCATTACACCTTATTGATAGCGATCTATTTCACATTCGTCAGACTAAGTTCTACCAGAATTCGGTGTGAGTTATATCCAACATAAAGCCACAGTCTATAGTTTCAGGATTTCTAATGAGCAGCGGTTAATTGGAGATGAATAAAACATGGCGGCGCTATCAGTAGCCGTGTGTTGGGGATCGGGTGGCCGTCAGGGGATCCAGAGAACGAGTGAGTCGCACATCAAGGTTATTCCAAAGAGCTCAGATTACTGCGTGCTAGACAGGGATACGACCCACAGGAAGTCAGCGGCCTTTAATGAGAAAAAAGATGGGTTTACACAGAAGAGCGCAATGGTGTACCAAAACAGGAAGCGCACAGCGTGACGAGGTAGAGTGTCCATTTGGAGCGGGGTGGATTCATCTCAAACTGTCCTTAAACTGTCTCAAACTGTCCTTAAGAGTCCCTAAAGTGTTGAGTTCTCTGTAGACATCAGCATAGGAAGTGAAGTTTCTTCTGAATTTATTTCTATTTAAATAACCATGTTATAGTTACTTAATTTCTCATAATTAGTTGTCATTTAATACAGGCAGGTTGTTTGCACTGTCTGGTTGAAGTCTACTTTTGCCAGAAGTACAAACAGATTAACACAGGTTAGAAGAGAGTATCGGGCAGGTTTATGATAATTCTTAGCAGTTTATTGATTTCTGTTTATTGTTTTATGGTCAAAAAAGCGAAAGACACATTTTCCCTAAACTGTCAGAAATAAAGGTTCTGTGCAGGTATGTTTTTCATTCATCAAGGTACAAACAATGTAAACGTACTTTTGAGGGTACAACAGTGGTTTTAAGGTCCAATCGTGCACCTTAAATAAGTTTTTCCAGGTGAGAGGTGCATATTTTTATCTTTTCATAACCGAATGTTTTAAAACAGAACAATAAAATAAAAGCCTGGAGACGAGACGGGGTGTGTGGAGTCAGTACAGCTTAGAAACATATCATTTCAGTGGATTATGGTTCAGTTATGTTCCCCGACTAAAGGTACTGAGATGGAGCCTTGAGGGTACCACCCCAGTGACAAGAGGGGTCCCAGTGACAGTTTCTTCTAATAGTGTACACTTGAACTTGTGATCATTACTACTGTGTGAACTAGCAGAGTAAATTTAGCAAAATGCAAAATTGCCATGAAAATCTATGTAATACTATACTGTACAAAAATCAGACATCATCTTTCAGTTATGTAATTTCCAGTCAGGACAATAAGTACACATTCATTTTTCAGAGGATATTTCTGAGGAGAATAAATAATAATAATCCATAATAAAATAATAATAAAATAATCCACTTGTATATTAAAAGAGAAGTGAGAGAGAGGAGAAAATCAAGCTGCTTCAGATCTGAAAGCATCCACAGGTGTTTCTGTCCATCCTTCCACTGTGAGAAGACGACTCAGCGCTATGGGTCTGAAAGGATGTGCAGCTGTCAAGAAGAACCTCACTGAGAAAAGGAGACGGACACATCAAACAAAGAAGCTGAACAATGGACTGACCACCCCAGAGTCCAGACCTCAACCACTGAATGTGTTTGGGATTATTTGGATTGTGAGAAGCAGAAAATGCAACCAACTTCTAAGTCTGAACTTTGGAGGTGTGGAAAAATATCCTTGCAGATTTCTACTAAAAAACTGAAAGCAAGTGCCCCAAGAAGAGCTGTAATAATGTCAAAGAGTGGACACTAAATACTGAAAATCAAAACTATATTTGATAAGGTTTCTGTTTCCTGCTTTTATTCCTGCTGCTGAAAATAAAAATAACTTGTTTGACTTGAAATTAAATAAATGATGGTACTGTATATAAACTGTATATAAAAGAAAAAGGTTATATAATCAGTGTTATAAACTTAAACCATCAAATTTGATGAGGTATGTAGTTACTACAACATTAGAATTTGAGTGATAGCTACTCACACTTTATCTGTTAAAGGCAGCACAAAAATAATGTCCTCACAAGTTTCCTGAAACAGCTTGAATAAACTGAACGTATCAGGATTTACAGTGTGAATACTTTTGGTCTAAACAACTCAAAAGTAAAAGATGTGAACAGCAGCCAAGCAGTCCAGGTGCTGAACTAACAGAGCAGAATATTAATCAAACACAACAAATATACTTGAGCATAAATAAAAGAACTGTAATGTAAAAATATGTATAAAATATGAAAAAAGGACAAATGAATCAACATGTTATATGGACAGTACACACTTCTGTGAGCAAGCAAAATAATCAGAGGTAGGAATAGGGGCTGTGTAATATATATCAAACAAAGCCAGTGTAGTAATGTACAGTCGTGTCAAAAGTTTGGGCGCCCAGTCACATGACATTTTGTTGATTTTCGTAGTGAACATGAATGAATACCTTTTTAATGCACAATTACTGTTTATTTTCTGAGTTAAACATATTGGAAAAAAACAGGAATAAAATATAAAATGTGGCCTGCGAAAAAGTTTTTTTTCTCCAATATGTTTAACTCAGAAAATAAACAAAAAAGAACTTGTGCACTAAAATTTAAGTGAGCTCTCTGTAGAGGATGTATTAACTCACTTTCACTAAAAATAAAAAATAATAATAAAATCAACAAACATTTCGTTTAACCGGAGGTGTTCCAACTTCTCATTCTGTGCATACTGACTGCCCAGAAATGGACCTTCAGGTCTTATTCTGGACTGAGTCACAGTAAGTGGTGCAGGGCTGTAATGAGTTAAGCGCTTCCTACATGAACAGCGTTCTCATAAACCTCTCGAATTTATTATTTACATGAGATTTTTTCCTCCGTATGCCTTTTGTACCGCTGAGCTGCGTGCTTTTTGAGCGTGTGCTACATAGAGAGGAACTCTGGAGACTACCAGAGGCGATGCAGACACAAGCTGCAGGAATGGGGTCATGTTGTTAGATTATGCACATAATGTAAAGGAGGAGAAACTGCAAACTGACTCAGAACTGGTGCAACATTATTCATAAGACATACAAATTTTTACATGCGAGCTGAATTTGTCCTTTGAGATGAAATTCAAATAAGATTTTAAGAAATTAGGACAAAGTGCTCATTATCTTCAACAGGGGACTTTATGTTATTTTTCAGAAAGCAGAAAAAAGCTGTTAATTATCCAGCATACTGAAAATGTCAGCAGTATTTGTTGGGTTTATAAAGTGCATCGGCTTTATGGAGCTAATGAATCTGTTACAGTCGCGTGTAGTTTTTATTTTCCAGATTTAAACCGACGTAAGCTTGTACTGATTTCATACTCATTAACCTGAGTCCTTGGTACAAATCATAATACAACAAACTACCAAATAAAAGAACACAAAACACAACAAATATGCGCAATCAGTCTTGGGACATGAAGCAGTGCAAAAATATGTAATGCCAACCACAAAGCAAACAAACGTAATGTAAAAATACATCGCATACAAATACAGTCGTGGCATTTCTCTGTAATTAAACCATAACTCACCAAAGCACGCTACTCTTACAGTCAGGAGCACATATGGGAGCTCCTGACGAGGAGGTAACTTGATAAATTGTTTTTTCTTCTCACATTGCAGTTGTTTCATCACCTGACAGAATGTCGGCTCGCTCGTGCTATGAAAATACAGCTATTGTAATTAAAAAGGTGCCGTGGTTCAGCTCTCTCTGGGCTGTGACACTAAATTGATTGGGGAGGATGAAGGGGAGGGAGTTGGGGGGGGTGGGTTGTGTACCCTCCACCTCCTCAGGTCCCTGCCTTAGAGATATCAGCGAACGCCAGCGCCGCACACAAGCCGAGCACAGCTCCAACCACACGTCACATGCAAAGTGAAAAGTTTATCACCTTGGAAACACATCCGTAAGCACCAAGTCTGGCGCGTTGAGCATCCAGAATGTGCTAAAAAAATGCGTATGAAATGGTAAATAAACATGTCTCCTTTGTTCATGGATCACTTCAACCGGCCCACTTAATTGTTGGTTGTTAGAGGAAAAAAGATCAACAGAGGGTCAGGTGGTGAACTTGCATCTGTCACGAATACACTTCTTACAGTCGTATGCAAAAGTCTGAACACCCCTGGTCACATTACAAGTGAAAACAAGTTAACACATCATATACAGTAACTCAAATATGGCATTTTTTTGCACATTTTAGTGCAGAGTTTCTGTTTGTTTGCTGAGAAAGGACACATTTTATGTCTAACACCCCCCCCACCCAATACACTTCATTCAGCAAATAAACAGTAACTGTACATTAAATGTGCAGTTAAAAGTGTGTTCTCTCTAAAAGATGTGTATTTATTTTCACAAATCATGCATTTTAAGAAGGGGCGCCCAAACGTGCAGACATTAAACTCTAAAATTGTGCCCTATGTATCTGTCAGTCCCAAAAAAACCAAATGTTGATGATAAATTAGTCCTAATTAGTCCTTAGTAACTAGTGCAAGGCCCAGATGAAAGGGGATAACATGTGGAAAGTGCAGATTAAAGCTCCTTTCCTGCTGAACTGCTGTTTTAGAGATGGAAAATTCTCTTGTAGCAATATGTAACACATTGCTCAACATTGCTAAGAGATGCTGTAAGGGTCTGGTAATAAACAAACGTCACTACAGTCACGAGGAAACCGTTTAGCATGGTATGCAAAAGTTTGAACAGCCCAGGTCAAACAACATGTTGATTTTCTCAGTGAAAAAGTGAAAATAAGTTAGCACACCCTCTACAGAAAACAGACTTTAAAAACCTAAAAAAGGCATTTTTCTACAAATTGCAGCCCCTAATTTCTGTTATTTACTGAAAAAAAAATGGACGTCAAATAAAATATTAAATTTAAAATGTGCCACAACTTTTTCACAGGCCACATTTTATGTTTCTTTTTTTTTTGGTTGAAAAATGAGTTTGTGAATTTCAGCAATAAACAGTAATTGTGCATTAAAATGTGCAGAAGTGTGTTCTCTGCAGAGGATGTGTAAACTTATGTTCACTTAGAACATCAACAAAATATATCATCTTACTGGAGCGTGCAAACTTTTGCACACAACTGTATCTCTTTCTCTGCTTCTTGGTTTTGTAGAAACTGAAAACTTGTGCCTGAGGTATTTAAGGCCTAAAAAAAACCCAAAAAGTCTAAAATGTCGGTGATAAATTAGTCCAAAATAGTGCAAAGCCCAGAGAAAAAGGGATCCGTGCAGATTAAACTGCTGAACTGCTGTTTTAGAGATGGAAGACTTTCTTGTAGCATTCGGTAACAGACTGCTCAACATTGCTAAGAGATCCTGTAAGGGTCTGGTAATAAACTAGTGTCACTACAGTCATGAGGAAACCACTTACCATCATATGCAAAGGTTTGAACACCCCAGGTCAAATGACGTTATGTTGATTTTCTCAGTGAAAAAGTGAAAATAAGTTAGCACACCCTCTACAGAAAACAGACCTAAAAAAACATTTTATACAAATTTTTGTGCCTATTTTTTTTTTTTAAGAGAAAAAAAATTGACATCAAATAAAACATAAAATATAAAAATGTGCCTAAAAAACTAAAAATCATATAAAAATTTGGTGATAAATTAGTCCAAAAAGTACAAAGCCCAGATAAAAAGGGCTAAGTGCAGATTAAAGCTTCTTTCCTGCTAAACTGCTGTTTTAAAAACTTTTTTGAAGCATTAGGTAACAGATTGCGTAAGTCACGTAAGGCAAATTTTTCTTATTTAAAGTCAACTCTTGCCAAACTACAGTAGTTCACCACAGCCTTGTGGAACACAAAATGAAGAATCATCTCAAAACAAACCCAAACAGGGAAAATAGTGGTTCAATTAGGCAGGGAGGCTCAGCGCCATAAAAGAGTCATGGGGCTTTGAGGCTGCCAGCTAAAAGCAGGGCCTGCTGAACAGGCCCAGAGAGCATGGAGAGGCTGAAACCTAAGCCTCGGCCTCGCCTTTGATGTTCGTCTGGGTCCAGAGGTTCCCACTGTTGTACATCTGTGTCTACCTCGCCGAGTGTTGGCTTACTCCCCTGGCGCGCGCCCCAGTCTGCGTGGCACTGGCCCAAAGCTCCGCACAGAGACGCTCCTCTCCTCGTACGAAGCCCTCGCAGGCAACCCAAGCGTTCCCAGCACAGGAGTCAACCACCAGCCCCTCGCCCAAAGACCATTTGCCCTTTGTAATTTATTACGTTTAGATTAAATCTGCCGAAACTCAATATTTTAATTGAATGTTTAGAGCCGACCCCCTCAGAGTAATAAATTTCCTTTGGCACCCTGCATCTCGCTATCATGTTTCTCCTCTAATTACATTTACATAAATGATGTTCGCTGGAATTATAAGCTTGTATCAGGACTTATGTAAAGACAGCACACACATGGACAACAAAGAGATGGTGCCGCATCTTCACAGACCTTACTGCTGTACATGTGAAGATTCCTGTCTTGATTAATTCTACCGAGATCCCCAAGTTTATATCAGTCAACATGTACCCATCGGATCAATATCTCAGCTTGGGCAAATCAGATTGCAGCAGTCCAGGCTTGGCCCGAATGAACTTAGGCAGTGGAGAAATAAGTCAATATATTAGCCATTATCTTAAATCATAAAGAAATAAGCTCAGCGTTTCTAAAACTGTCAGAGAAAGGCGATGGAAATACAGCTGCATTTACAGGTTTGTGGTTTCGCCCTTCAGAGTGGACATGGCTGTCCATCAATCAGCCGCCGTATCGGAGAGATTCGCTCTCTCGGGCTGGGCTGACTGCTGCAGCTGTACTCTCCATAGGCAGCGACGCACACCGCTCCAAAAATAGTACTCATTAAGGCCAGTGTGATTGAATCAGTGTGGGGTTTTACGGCGTCGACTTCTGCAGGTCAGGGTCAGAACCTCAGTTATTATAAGGGCGACGCAATTAGAGCGGTGTTAATTTGCTCCGGCAATTCATCCCACGTTTAAACATCAGTGTCTAATCTCCTGCCTCCATGACATGTGTAATTACCGCTCTGTTCCTGCACTCATCTGAATATAACAGGGCCCATGCAGGGGCTGCCGTCAACATGCCACTCAGCGTCTGGCGGAGGGAGCGCGCTGACACGAAGATGCTGTGTCAAACTATAAGTAATGGGGCTGGCGTAAGACGATCCGCTGTAACATTAATACCACTTGTGCCGTATGTACACACTACTTCAAAGATCTCAAGTGGATGTCAGCCATTGATGCCGGCTGGATCCGAGGACAATGTGTGCTGCAGGATGAGTGGACCTCAAGGGTTGCTCTTCACGTCCGGAGGGACGCCGATCTTTTCAGGACTTTCTCTGAGCTGCTATTTTCTCTCCGTTCCCTACAGAGACACATCGTCTGTGGAGAGTTGAGGATAATGGGGACAGAAGAATGCTTTCTGAAAGTTTTTGCGGCGAATCGTTACTTTCAGAATTAGGCCTTCAGTTAGGATAAAAACTCAGACAAAACACCTCTATGATGTTGGTCATTTCTAGCACCCTTAGGGGATTTCAGTAGTATGTTAGCACTAATCTAACAGTGATTTAAATGAACATTTTTAGCCGTTCTAGATTAAACATGGACAACTGAAGCTTGTAAAAGACAGTCAGTGACATATCTAGAACTTCCAGAAGACAGAGACTGGAGATTTTTCTCACAAAATTGTGCTGCCTTTAAGTGCAAGTGGGGTTAGTTTTCTCAGATGTGAGAGATAAACAGAACACTGATGTTGTGAAATGGGTGTTGTTTGTTAGCTAGCAGGCATCTATCGGTTTCAGCCTCAATTAAACTCATAGCAAGCCGAAATCAAACGTAGGTTAACTCTACATGTTTAAATTTGACTTTATCATTAACATACATTACACATTATCTGATTGCTTTCAGTTGTTTGGCTCTTCGTTTCTCTCCTCCACCATGATGAAAATAGCATTGATGTCACAACTCGGCCAATTCGTGCTGCTTCACAACTTTCAATGTATTCGACTTCATAATCCAACTGTGAAGGGCGTTCGTAAAGACCACTTTAAAGGTAGCATCGGCCCCTCTCATTGTAAATCAAACTGTGATCTGCCAGTTCCTAATTATGTTAGTGGTTAAACGTACACGTTAAAGCAACGGGAAAGCTTGCTTGGCTGTATCTGCCTAGATACCACAAAGAAAAAATCCTGATCAGGCATTTTTTAATTTCAAAAATCATTAGGCCTAGAAGGCCTGGAGGATTCCCTATTGGAAATATCACAGTAAACTGCTATCAGTGCTGCCTCCCTCCATTTCACTATATGGCTCTGCTTTCCTCCTCATTGCAGAGACATTTTCTAAATAATGCTGGCTAGAAGATAAAGCAATGTAGTTTGTCTTACAGTACCTAGAAATAACAGCTATTATGACTCCTCAAATGCTCAGAAGATTAAACATACTTGCTCCTCTTTTTGACCACGTCTCCATTACGGTGTTTTCGCTCCGTCTAAGAAAACGGGGCTGTATTTTAGTCCTTGAAGATGTTTGGAGACGAGTAGTCTGCTTAAGGTCTCAGTGCTCTGAGATCCTATTAAGAACTGCCTTGTAAGAGCTTTCCTCCCCCTGCTCTCAGGAAATGTCTGCCGTAATGTCTTTCCCTCACTGTTTTGGAATGCTGCTAGGCTCCCATGCTGGGAAAATAAGTGAGAAAGAGAAAAATGATTAAATCATTTTTTTTCCTGGTGGTGGTGGTTGGCGGGGGGGTTCTTAGAACAACATTGGTTACATCGTCAAAGGGCGATTCAGCACTAGAATTACACACTGCCTCGCTTACTTCCAGGCAGCTTAGCGCTGAGCAGTCCATATGAAGGGCAGCTAAAATATGACAGTGTTGGAGTGCTTCTTACGGTGATTGAGCACTACTCCCTACTGCTAGTGGCAAATACGGGTTATGCGGAAGGGGAGAATTTGCAGTGCTCTGGCTCCGCTGGAGACGATAAACTTCTTTCAGACTCCTGGCCCAGCCTGGAATCTCCTCTTCTTCCAAAGAGGGCAGCCTCTTCCCAGCCAGGGCCGGCAGAAAACCGATATCATAATTAGCGATCTGAAGGAAGGCTGCTGATGTGCAATCGGAGTCCAATCTCCTGCTATTGTCATAATTAAGGGCACAGTGCACCGCCCCGGGGTGCTCTCCCCTCCTCTGAATAGGCTGGATCGGGTTACAGGCCCTGCACCAGACAGACAGACAGGGCAGGTAGCCCATCAACAAACTGCTTTATGATAGCCAGACAGAGGGAGCGCTGCTATTGTCGACACAGGCGGCTTACGCTCGGGGCTGCGAGCGTCGCGTCAAAAGGCCCTCTTTTTTTACCCCCTCTCTTCCCCCTATCTTTGAAAAGCCGACCGCCGGGCCCATACGAAAGATGAACCGCTCTCTCAAAGAACCCACAGAGAAGGAACAGAAACAAAACACTTTGATTATCTGTCTCATCTGATCCGATTACCAGAGTGTTTATACTCCTTTCGCTTTAATGCCAGTGTTGTTGTGAGGGGAGAGACTCACTAGACTCACTAGGCTCACCAGGCGTATGCAGCTCGTTCTGCAAAAACAGTGAAAACAAGGTCAACATAGACACAGAAAATTCTAGAAAATGTCCTTTGTAAGTATGTTATCATCTTCTTAAACTGCAAAGGCCTAAATGTAGCCCACACCTAAACTCTTTGCTCGAATAATTACATAACGTGCATACTACTTTCATAGTATTTACTAAATAATAAAGAATAGATACAGAGACACTGAATAATTCATAATAGTTACTGAATTATTCATAATATTTACTGAATAATTCATAGTAGATACTGAATAATTGGTAATAGGTAATGAGTAATTTATAGTAGATACTGAATAATTCATAGCAGTTACTGAACAATTCATTGTAGGTACTGAATAATTCTTAGCAATTCATAGCAGTTCATGAACGGTTCATAGACGTTACTGAATAATCCATTGTAGCTACTGAATAATTCATAGCAGTTAATGAATAATTCATTGAAGGTATTGAATAATAGCAGTTACTGAATAATTCATAGTAGGTACTGAATAATTGGTAGTAGGTAATGAGTAATTTATAGTAGCTACTGAATAATTCATTGTAGGTATTGAATAAATTTATAGTAGTTAATAAATAATTCATTGACGGTACTGAACAATTAACAGTAGGTACTGAACAAGACACAGTAGATAACCAAATAATTTGTGGTAGATAGTGAATAAATCATAGTAGATACTGATAAATTCATAGTAGGCACTAAATAATTAATAACGATTACTGGATAAGTCATAATAGTCCCTGAATAATAATACAAAAAAAATATAAATTATTAATCATTCAGCAGCTACTAAATAATTAATGTACTCAACAATAAGAGTGAAGATCAATAACTGAATAAAGTGCCTGCAACGCTTAGAAGCTGTGATAGTAATTACTGTAATTTTGCTATGATGATATAACATTTAATTGTACGACTTACTAAGTTATGTGAATCACTTTAATATTTATGTTCTGTATTTGCAGGTTTGAGGTGGCTCTTCAGATTTTTCCCTCTTAGTTTTGATTTCAAGATTTGACAAAAACGCAAAAAGGTAAGTTTAGTAGCTTGTATTCACACTACAAGATTAGAATCTGCACATTCGACAGAATTTCTCTGCTTGTTCCAAGTTCCAAAACCTCTCTGGCCCACTTTGTGCTAAAAATAATGCAGAACTTGCTAAAACTAGAATCTAGCAGTGTGTGATAAACTGTACGCGTGCTCTGGCCTGTGCTTGAGCGAGAGCGGCGTGTGGTAAAGTGGGCCGCCAAGTCTACGGGTCACCCATGAAGAGAAGAGCTCAGCAGAGGGTCAAACACAGGAACACACACACATACACATGTGTGGTCAGCTCTTTTTCTCTCTCTCTTGCTTTCTCTTTCTCTCTCTTTCTTGCTCCCTCGCTCAGCCCAGCCCAAACCTCTGCTGTCATGGCCTATTAAAAGCAGTTTACATGTGCGTGTCCAATTTGATGAATATGTATGTGACCTCCTTCTCTGGCGGCTGCCCACTCGGCACGGGGCCCCGAGGCGCCAAACAGCACCTCTCATTGAGCACAGCGTGCATGAGGGCGGCACTTTAACACTGCCGTAAAGCAGCTCCCCCTGCACCTCGCCTGACCTTTAACTATGCGGATTTAACTCCGCTGTAATGCGGAGAGGGAGAGGCAGCCTGGAAATGGGGCGGGCCAGGCAAAGGTGCGGCTTGGACGTTCGGCTACTGATGCGCCTTCGTTGCATTACGACAGCTGCGATTTCTTACTTTCTTAATTAAAACAAAACAATACATTTTTCTTTCTCAGTGAATCTGCAGTGATTTGCTGATGATCTACATGATGAGTATGCACACTTTAAATCTACATGCTGGTCCCTCCTACAGTTACAAGATGAACCTAATGAACATTTTTTCGCTGCTTAGTGTTTTTAGATTTCCTTATTTAAAGCTTTCTTCTTCATGTTCTTTCAATAAGGCACTTTTCAGTCTTTGAAAGGCTCTGCAGGGACTGTTATTGTTATTGTATATTGTTGTATAAGCCTTTTTTAAAAACATGAAATACTTGATCAATCATGAAAACAATTCATAAATTACTTGTAAAATCAATACTGACAGCCATAAATCAAATAAACTCTGCTTAAATGCACCAGAAAAGGTGACGGAGGGTTCCAACATAAGATTCCACAAAATAAGTATCTCGCTGCTGTCAGAACAAAACCTCAACGATAACTTTAAAGGACAAAGAAAATCGTTCTTAACTTTTAATGGAAGTCAATGGATAAATAATTTTATTCCAAGTAATTTTGGACAATTTCCGTTGGTCCATTCATCTTGACATTTTGACACATCATAAAGGGCAACAGGCCTTTTCAGATCATGTCAGAAACTGAAAAATACCAAACGAGGCTTTGTCCTGACAGCAGCGATATGCTCCATAATAAAGCCAGATTCAAATCAGAATAAAATATGTCCTTTTCCACTTACAAGTGTAGTATGGATTGAAAGTTTTGAATGTGCACTTTCAACAGAATTGTCTGTTTTAGTGAGAAATAAAACAGAATTACACCATAACTTTATTATTGTTAGCATTAACTGCAGCTTCCAAGGGTTAAAAGACAAACAGTAAGTAAAATATTTGATTTTAAAATGCCCATACGTCCAAAATGGTCACTTCACAGTAAAGGCAAAAACGTTCTTAACCTTTAATGAAAGTTGATGCAAAAAGTTTTATTCCAAGTGATTTTAGAGCATTTCTGTTGGTTCAGCATGACATTTTTACACCATGTAAAGAAAAATAAGAATAGAAAAACATCTTTTTGGACAGTGAGGTATAGATACTGTAACTGCTGTTCTTATATGTAATGTGCAATAATGCAATTATATGAAGACATAATGAAGCTGAGTGCAGCATTAGAGAGCAGCACCTCCCTCACAATGTGCTCGCACTTTTAATTGGGATCCTTAATAACAATTGGCTCTTTAAAGGCTAATTAAAACAATAGCCAAGGTTAGCATGACTGTGGTAATTAGCACAGGGAAAGAGCTGAAGTTAATGATCTTCAGTCCTATGCTGGCACGCACCATGTCAGAGAGCGCGCGAGAGCGTGGCGCGCGCATGCGTGTCAGTGCGCTCTGCCCATCCGCTGTTGTGTTACAGAGTGGATGTGCGAGAGTGCATGTGAAGGAGAAGCAAGCAGGCTCATTTACACCCCCAGCTACCTGAGCAGATCGGGGGAGGACATCAACCCCACCATCTGTCTCCCTGAGTATGTATGTGTGCGGGTGAGCAAGAGAGAGAGAGAGAGAGAGAAACAGTGCACTGCTGCTTCTTGCCTCAGTCCCATCTGATAAGCAGATTTCACAGACACTGAAAACGGACTCTTACGTTTACGGTGTAGCATTTAGAGGGAAAAAAACAACAACAACAACACATTTTCATATCTTATAACATTCTGTTATAATGCTCTTTTTGTATTGCACCATGAGGACGGAGTAATATGTAATTTGGTCTGTTCCAGCGAGGAAGACGAGAGCACCTTGATTGTAATAATAGCTTCCTTACACTATGTGCTACAAACGCACTGCACAAAGGCCTTGCGATTGCTCTGGGCTGTATTACAGCTGTAGCCGCGCTGTCCCGCCAAGCACGAACAATGGCACAGATCTGGGAGAAGAGGTACGAGGCGAGTCCCATGCCATACTTAAAACGTCCACTGACAAAATGCGCTGCACAACCTGAAGAAAGAAAACATCTTCTTCACTGTACGACCGCCAAACAGGTGCCTGTGAACCTTCACAGCCTCCAAACTCAATATGCACTGTATGGATGTGCATTACAACTAATTTTGATAACTAGAGAACCTGTAAGAGTTTGTGTGTGTGTGTGTGTGTGTGTATGTATATATATATATATATATATATATATATATATATCAGATATATAATCATATATATATATATATCTGATTAACCATGGAGAAAGAACAAAAAAAAACAATGCCAAAAGAAGAAAATTGATTTTGGCCGAAATCAAAGGTGCCCCCTACACAAGTTTTAAAACGTAGTCCCCAGTCCATATATGGAAACCATACGACCAAAACAGCCCATTTTGTATCTTTATTTCTGTTACGTCACCAGAACCAGCTCATTTATTCCTACCCATTAACAGCCAATAGCTGTTAAGCTCCGCCCATTCATATTGAAGTTCTAGGGAGAATTTCAGCTCTGACTGCTTTCTGAACAAGATACAAGACCCAGCAGCCAATCAGAAGAGAGCATTCTTAAAAGCATAGTAATAAAACAGCTTAAGCGATAAATAGCGGATGGAAAATGCTCACGTAAAAATGAATTATGACCATTTTTGGTACATAAAACTGAACAAATGTTATAAGCAGATCTCGGGGAAAAGAAAAAAAAACAAGAAAAATGTAGGATATGTGGCCTTTAATGTAAAGCTATTGCTTATCTTTTCAGGTGACAGCACTGGTGTTGCACAAAAACTCAGCAGCACGCAGAGAAACACATTTCAAAACATGTTCTATTATTCAAAAATAGCTGAGGGAAACTGGTAGGTTTACGTAATGGATGAGTAACATAAAGACAACTGCTTCAGATGAGATAATGAGCTAAAACTACGGCTAACTGTTAAAAACTACAGCAGTGTATCCATTATAGTTTTTATGTTGTGATATATTACTCCATATATTAATTTCTTTAAAGATTAATGTTATACTTTGACAGTTAAACAGTCTCTCTCACAGTTAAACATATAAACACAAAGGCAGTCAGCGAGAGAGAGAGAGAGAGAGAGAGAGAGAGAGAGAGAGAGTCAGATTGTGTTCTGAGATGAGCTGATAGAACAAAAAGTCTGATGTATCCTTTCTAACGCATTTTTGTACCTCGGTTGTTGTGTCCACGCTGCAGTATCTGTTTCATCCTTTTGCAACACGCAAAAGAATTTAATCTAAATCGTTATGCCTATGTTCCCACTCCACCATCTGATCAAGTGACCTCTTAGGGTATAAAAGTCGGCTTTTCACCAGATCGATGGACAATAAAATAAAGACCCCTTATGCAAAGCTGGTAATTTTTGTAATCAGCTGTGTCATTTAGCCAGCTAACGCTAACAGCTGTTCAAACGGCTGCTTGTGCCAGTGTTTATTCTTCTCTGTCAGCCTGCTGTCACTGTGATCTACGTAGTTAGATTAATTTTCTTCTTATTTTACACAATGTTTGGACTCATTTGGGAATCAAAGGATGAAAATGATCACAGTAGAGGAGGCCTGGATGTGCTCCTCGATGAAGCTGTAGTGCTTATAAAACAGGATGCGCGAGACATCAAGTGCAACCATAACAGCTGATTACACATTCTGTTTAACACTTCGAAGGTTTAACCCTCAACATAATAATGAACCACTGATGGAAGAATAAAAGACAGATATACAGACACTGGGGAAAGAAGAACAGCACCGAACAGCAGCTGGAAAAATTGTATGAAGATGCTGCAAATACGTAAATTGGTTCACCAAATTAATCAAAGAAGTTGCATGCAACTTGATTACTTTTGAACTGCTTTATGTGACCGTCAACCAACAACATGCAATTAGTTGCATGGAAGTTTCAACGTGTAAAGCCAGCCTAAGTTTAATAGTACAAAAAAATGAAAACAAACCAGTATTATTGCTGTTAATCTGCCAGAAACTATATTTTCCATATCCCAGCCTTATACAACCATACACCTCCAAAACTGTGAAAAAAATAGACACTTTATAGTGGTAAGTCATAAGAGTTGACACCCATATAGTGCAGTTTTAGGTTTTACTCTATCCCTAGGACATTTTTGATGAGTATTCAGCTAAAATAGCCCTCAGCTGATGGTTACTATTGAAGTACAGTGGGTGACGGAACCCACTGACTGCACTGTTAAGAAAACTACAACTCCCTGAGTGACCTATTGTGCTTTGGCTCAATACATTTGCGAGATTGTTCTTTTCTCTGAGATGTATTGATCCCTGATTCATTAGAGCCCCACTGGGTTCCTAGCAATGCCGTCCTCAATATTTTCCCAAAGTCTGAATACAGAGGAAATGGGAAAGGGGGAATTATACTTGTCGTCTATAAATGTCCTCGCCCAGTCCTTTCCCAAGCCACGCCGGACAATAAGCTTTCTGTGTCTGTCCGTGACACTGAGAGAGAGCACTTTGTGTGCCGTGGCACCGAGAGAGAAAACATGGCCGGCAGACAGCAATGTGGGGGGTGAGTCATCAGCCAAGCATGTCAGACTTATCTCTGAGCATATATACACAAATAAATTGGGTGTAGTTACACACAGGATGTGGAGGGTTCAATCGGGCAAGGCCAAGCGGGCCCAGCTCCAGCCCGTACCCGCCGCCTGTCATAAAGCAGTCGCCTAACACTTCTTCCTTCACGCCGCTACGTCATATGCGATTAGCGGAACGACGCGCTAAAGGCTAAAGGCTAAATTCCTCTGGACAAGATTTGTTTTCTTTCCCATTGATCAGGCCCGGCTGACGACTGATTCACAGCAAAGGCAAAATACTCCAGATATTTTCTTTACAGTTTAGCCATGACGGCCGAGCGAGGGGAAGCAGAGGCAGGGCAGAAAACGCGAGGCTCTGAGTCAAGGACAAGTCCAAACAGACAACTCAAACATTTATGGAAGCATGCTGGGTACACGCACACAGCCATGTGCTACAGGTCTGGAAAAAGAATATTTTTTTCTCAATTTTTCTGGATGCAGCAGGTCTCATGACAAAGGACAGACGGAGAGGACATAGTCCACGGTGGCCATGGTGACCTGCAGAAGCTCACTGATTGGCCAGTGGCTGTCCAGCCCTGCAGACACTGCTGCCATCCGTCCCACTTTAATAAAGCAGCATTGGTGGTAATTGCCTGGTCTTGGAGCGCTCTATTATTCATGCAGATATCTAATATTGGCGGAGGGAGGGGACCCGGGCACAAATGAAATCTGCACATGTTGATCCATATGATTGATTTTTCACCCCCTCCCTCTAAACTCAATTTTTCATACTCAATGAACGACTTGTAGATTGCATCAGTCGATACAGATACGTCTCAATTAGGCTCCATGTAGAGGCCGGGAAGAGGACGGGCTGCTCGGCTGCTTATGGAATTAACGCCCACTCTGGTCAAAAACAAAATAAAAAAATACAAAGACGGAGAAGAGACGTCAGTGTTCAACCCTGATAAATTAGCTTTAACAACCATTACGATCTCGTAAAACAAGCTCTGCTCCTCATCAGCGCTAACCTTAGAAGTTGTCGTTATCACTGACGATGATGAAAGCATGGTGGTGATTTGACATGTATGTCTCTCTTCAGCTCATTGGGAGATCGCTGTTTGACATCAAAACATATGGGAAAAAAGTTGAACCCATTAATACAACATGTAAACTGAACGTAAATATAACTGCTTATGCACTTATACAATTAATCATGCACAGTCAGGTCCATAAATATTTGGACACCGACAAAGTTATTGTTATTTTAGCTGTATACCACAACATATTGGAGGGTATTTACATCTGGATCAGATGACTGATGTAGGAATTGCAACCATTTTCATACATACCCCTCATTTTTAGTGTGGACCAGTTAGCATGCCCCCTTTATCTTATATTCATTATTAGCATAAGTGGAAAGTACAGAACATTTACTCTCGTGACAGTACTTGAGTACATTTTCCTCTGCAACAGAGTATGATTTATTTTCTGGAGTATAAAATAAATCATATTACTTTTACTTGAGTTAATTTCTGATGAAGTATTTTTACTTTACCACTTTAATTTTTAAAATCCTTCGCAAAGTACAAATACGTGTGCGTTTCAACTCATGAACCAAATAGAAGAAAGCCTGGTTAAATCTAAAAGATTCAGTTCTGAAAGCCAGTCAGAACAGAGCAGCCACCAAAACATTTCACCCTGAGGGAGCAGCTGACAAGCTAGCTAATTCTACCTAAACAGGCACTGCAGCCTTTTTTTCTTTGTTTTAGAATAATATGGCATTTATTTATTAAACTTAAATGCATGTTGCATATATTTTACTGAAAGAGTCTGTTAGTCAGCTACTTTAGTTACTAGTCACTGGTAAACATCTGTATAAAGTTGTAATGTGGGAAATCTAGTGTAATATAGTTTCCCTATAAACTCTGTACAATAACTCAATCGCGCTCACATTACTCACTTTCTGTTTTCTAAATATTTACTGGCATAAACAGTAATGTGATGAGGAGTGAGTGCAGATATACTGATATATGCGAAGTTCTTGTGTTGTGTGCACGCTGTAAAACAATATCGGCCCAACAGCGCCTCACATAGCAGAATTTAAAAAATGTTGTGCTGTAACATTGAGCTGATCAGTCAGAACGCAGAAAAACTCTCTGACTGTCTTTGTGTTTTGTATGTGGCTGCCAAATAATGTAAAAATACATTTCTGATTCTGTATGAAGTAATGAGTAAGATTACCACAGGAATATAAATCAGTCAAGAAAATCAAAACTGGATAAACTGCTGTTCTTGATAATGATTTGTATTATAATGTATTATACAGGTATCAGTGAATTTACACAGTTGGAAGCTGTGAAAGTAATGTTTGCTGTCGTTAGAGGTCGACATCTATGAATGTATGCCAACATGCAAGAAGCTAATGGGCAGTAGGGCTGTCACTAAAATTACATTATTAATTGAGTCCTGTTACCAAGTAGTCTGTATTTTGTTATATGGCAAACAAAAAATTAGACTTAAACAGTAACAAACTCTGCACAGCCTTTCAGGGATTCTAAACATGATTGCAAACAGATAAACTAAGAAGCCTTATATAACATCCGACTATGAAATGTATGTAGTTTAATGTAAACGTTGTTCCTTACACAGTGCACAGGGAGATATGTAAATCTGCACTAGCGTATATACTGTGAACTCTCAGAACACAAAACTTTTTCTTCCCACATGTAATATCATATTTTGCAGATATTTTCCAATAAACTACTTATTTACTTTTATTTGAGTGATTTCCTTTATTAATACCTTTCACTTGTACTCAAGTAAATAATCGCTACAGTAACAGTACGTTCACTGAAGTATGGATTTTCAGCTCTCTTTCCAGCCCTGATTATTAGCAACAGTAGCATCTTTGGGTTGAGGACTCCTCATGTTACAGGGTGTGCTCTGATCCATGTCTACCTTATTCTGTTTAGCTCTTTTCCTTTCACTGCGCAAGTGAGAGGAGGTATTCACAAATATTTCTGCCTTGCGTTTCTAATTCATTTGACATCAAAGCAAACAGAAAATGGTCTGAGGTGCAAACTCGAGTCTGCTGATACCATGGCCACCTGAACGATGGGGGACAGCTGGCATTTGACCCTTGCGATGCCCTTTCACTTTTTTACTGAGTCCAGGCCGCTTATTTCCCACTTACTTCCAACCAATTTTGTTTAATGTTTATTAGTTTAATGAAAGAACTGCTGCAGCTCACTAACGCATGAAAGGTTTTCCTGCAAAGGACAAAGTAATATTTATGCACTTATTTTATCCCACTGTGTGAAATTTACTAAATATTAATAAATTCATTCATTATGAGCAACACTAGCATCTTTAGGTAGAGCAGTCTTAATAGTACAGGCTCACAGCTTCCATGGCCATGTCCCACTTTTATTCCCAGGCACACTGCTCTGTATATATCCGCTCTGATCCCTGTCTGCAGTTTTATCCTATTCAGCATTTTTTCTTCACTGTGCAAGCGAGAGGAGGTAATTCACAAACATGACATGGCTCACCACAATCTCTGGCACAGCACTCCATCACTCCTGCCTCTGGTGGAACGGCTCTTTCCCCCGTTCAGAGGTCAGCGAGGGTACGGTTTGAGGAGGAGCCGAACATTGTTTTTGCGAAGCGGGGAAATGAGGAGCTCGGCTTGGTGTAATTGTGCAAATGATACACACACTCGCATCCAGCTGGACTCAGGAATGCTGTCGCTCAGCCTCTTTTCTAATCATGAGAGAGAGAGAGAGAGAGAGAGAGGGAGAGAGAGAGAGAGTTGGCAGCTTGTCATTTACACAAATCTTGAGTACTTTGAAATGTCTGTGGCTCCAGTCCACAAGTGGAGTGTGGAGATGAAGAAAGAGCGCATTCATATGTGAGGATGCTCTGTCCGACCCACAAGGGACCACAAAGTGACCTGCAGCTGGGGCCTCATGAGGCCAAGCGCAGATACGCATGTTAGTGTTACTACATTTGTGAGTGTAGATCTGGGAGAGTTGTAACACTTTCTGCCTCAGCTGCAATAACGTGGTGGTTGTTTATGCTTCACTTTTCAAAATTTTAAATGCTGCTTTTTACTGAATGAGTTCAAACTGTGGGTAAAAAAAAAACTTGAAAAACAATTATTCAGTGCTCAGATAGGCATCGATAGAGATAGTAATAAAGGAACCACAGTGGTTTTAAGGTCCAATTGTGCTCCTTACAAAAGTTTTTCCAGGTGAAAAGTTCATATTTGTACTTTTTCATAACCAAATGTTTAAAAACAGAACAATAAAATAAAAGCCTGGAGACGAGACGGGGTGTGTGGAGTCAGTACAGCTTAGAACATATCATTTCAAAGGATTATAGTACAGCTATGTTCCCTGGCTAAACTGCTGTAGACTGAAGAGGTGGATCTATATAAATGTTTGTTTTTGATGTCATCATACCTTTTTGATGTATGTGGTATTTTGGAAAATTAGATGGAAAATTATGTTAAGAGTGCGTCTAACATGACCATTAACTAAAATAAAGCATTATTTTTGTACCATAACCAAATCGCAGTCTTTTGGCTCTTTTCTCTTTCAGCAGCATCTGTGTTGAAATTAGCAGCTTTTCTCGCAAAGACCACCAGAGTGTCCTCACTTCTGAGAAATCGTCATGTTTTCCTGTCGGTTCTCCTATCATCATGAAGACACTAGGTCCTCACAAAGCTCTAAAAACAAACACACACACACAAATCTGCAGGAGATGTGCCCTCTTGTTTCAAACGTTTAGAAAGCCTCAGAAAGTGAACCTGTATATAACAGCACCACCTGCCCATCTGACAACATACCATCTACAGCCCCGGCGGCCTGAGGAAGACGCTGGAGAGATGAAGCGGTGCAGGTAGATGAGAGCAGAGAGGCAGAACAGAGGAAGAGGGACAGAGACAGGCATGAGCCCCGGCCACGGCTTCCCCTGCAGCCAAAATGTAAAAGAAGCAACAGTTAAATAAAAGAGGAATGTGACATCTTTTACGAGAGGAGTGAAGCGAGTAAAACCACGCTGCTACATAAAACGCATGTACTGTATATTGGATTACAGTAAGATCAGCTGCTGTTTGCTGTAAATCTCGCTGACGGGCGAGTTAAGAGGCCCGGATGAAAGAATTGATCTGATTATTTTGACTGATCTGCAAAAGGCAGAGTTATTTTGCCTGTGGACAAATCTTTGTGAGGAGCTGCCCATTTATCACAGTGGAATCCAGCCATGCTCTGACACCACTATTTTCAGCCTGTAAAAGCGCTACTGTTACCGCTAGGGAAGCGGTAAAGAAACGGGAGCAGCTGGAAAGCAACTGGACAGTGAGAGGGAGGATTATGACCTGATACAAACATGCAAAAACATTGTTCTACGACCTCCCCTGGTTTGTTCTACAACCTCCCCTGGTTTGGTCTACAACCTCCCCTGGTTTGGTCAGTTAGGCCGCATATGTGGAGCAATATCGAGCATTTGAACAGAAACAATGCATGCAGAAACAATGAGGGAGAGAAATAGAGAAAAACAAAGGCCATGTTAAAAGCACAAGCTGACATTTCGCTCAGTCTTGATGATTCACATTCACTTTTACAAGTGTGAATGACCTCGGTCCACATGTGCCCATTTTATCAAGTTAATTCCTGTAACAAACTGGATGACAGCGTGAATGTACAGTGAGCACAGGCAGTGAAGTGTGTAACTATAAAATAAAAAGCACATAAACTCTGATTGTCCACATTACAGTCACATGACCAAATGCACTCAGTTACCAGTGTATTAGAAACACCTAGCTAAACTCACCGGCCATTTTATCAGAAACGCCTGCCATATAGATGCATTTTGTAGGCTTACAGTTACTGACTGTAGCCCATCTGTTCCTGCACAATTTATCAGCCACCTCATACCAGCTGATGGGAAGGGACCACCTTAGGACCACCACTAATGAGTTATGATTTACATGGTGGACCGTTCTCAGCACCGCAGTGACATCAACATAGCAGTTAATCTATCAATCAATCAATCAACCTTTACTTAAACTCGGAGTATGTTGAGGGTGACCCTCATTTCCAATAAAGCCGAGCATTATACAAAAATAAGGGGATTGAAAAAAGTAACTAAAATAAATAACAGTAAAAGTATAGCCAAATAAAATAAGACCAAAAAACTATTATTAAAATGGTACATAAGAGAAATAAATAAGAAAACTTTAAGACAAATTAACAAATCAAACAACAAAACTATTAAGCAGATCAGTAATAAAAATAAATAAATAAAACAAGCAAGTAGGGTAAAAAAAAAAATACAAAATAGAAAACATGACTTAGACAATAACAGTAATCATAAAAAAAATCAAATACATTACACCAATTAAAAAAATGATATCAATAAAAATAATAAATCAACCAAGAAAATAAAACTGAAAAAAATAAATAAATAAATAAAACTAAAACTTAATCAACCAAAGCAGTTGCAGGCTGAGTGGAGGTAGAGATCAAAAGTTTTAAAAGACTGAATGACAGCAGTGAGTGGACTTTTAGAGTATCCTGTAATAAATTCCAGCTCTCTGGCGCACCGTTCAGTAAAAGCTCCGGAAATTAGGATGTTAGAGATGTGCTGGTATGATTGTATCAGGCACAGCAGTATTTTTGGGGGTTTTAAACATCTTTGTCCCGTGCTGGGTTGAGAACAGCCAAAAGAAAACACAGTCAACAGCGGTTCTGCGGTCAGAAACTGACCACTGCACTGCAAAGAAAAGTCAATTCACAAAAACTAGAAAAAAACATTATGGAAAATGAGATGTAATGCTTATGTTAAGCAAAAAGAAATCTGCCAATGAGGTTATTTATTCAGTAATATTTCTTAAATTAGGAAATAACTATCATTTCTTCACATTACCATAAATATCTTAATACTACTAAGAAAATAAGTATATATATTACTTTAAATGCAATATAAGCCTCAAAGGTTTCCATGCACAATAATAAGATCCATGGACTCAATAAGTCTACGTCTCTCCTCCAAGTCTCTAAGTCAGACTGTATTGCTAATAATCGCAAACTCATACTTCATATCAAACTAGAATTAGAATGGAAAAGTCTGTGAACCAATTTTAAGTTGGCTTGACCAAGCCGGTGCTACGGAAGCCCAGGTGGTTGCTACGACTTTTCTCGTCCATTACTATAGTATCCCAGGTGGCTGCTATAGTGCTGCTAGGCCATTGCCAAGCTGTGACTAGGCTGCTGCTATGGTATCCTAGTTGGTTGATAACAGGAATGTGTATGAAATGTCTGAGGGGCAGTGTGAGAGATCTCCTTTATGACATCATTCATATATAACATCAAGTACGATAGTGTAAGAGCAGTCTACTTCTTAAACATGTGAAAACAGCCTTTTTAACATCATAATTATCGGTAGAATAATAATAACCTGCAAAGTGACTCTTTGTGCCAGTTTTGTGCCATAAATAAGTTCAAATGTCTAAATGAAACTCAAATCAAATTTTTCCATACTAGTTTATTGCCTTGATATTAGATCACTTCACTTACTAAGACTTGTTTTTGCAGTGTGATGAAGGGCTAGAAGATAAATAAATTGTGCACAGAAAAAGAGCTATAGTTTCTAATTACAGGGCGTACCAATGAGGTAGCTGAGTCTAATAAAGTGGCCCATAAGTCTGTCCGATCTAGAACCACAGGACTATACAAATTAGCTCAAATCTGAGTTGAAAAGATTTGATTTTTGTGATCTGATCACATTTATGCAAAAAAATTTGCCACTTTTAATGTGAACATACCCCATAGATGACCTGATGGAGGACAGCAGCAGATCTACTGTGGAGCTTAATCAGCCCCAACCAGGTGGTGCTCAGACACCATCCAATATTCACTGCTCGTTATCTTTCTCTCTGGCAGACCCTTCCCCATTCCCTCTGACATTCAGCCCCAGACCCCCCCCCCACCCCCCGCCTTCATTTCACACCATAACCATCCCCTCTTATCCCCTCTCTTTCTTGCCCTCTCCTTCTTTTTTTTTTTACGGGTGAGAGGAATGCAGGGTCTCCTTAGTGATTTATAAACATACACATAATAAATGGGAGGCTGTAGTTTAAGCAGTGATGAAGCATTCGGAGCCGGAGCTGCCGCGCTTCGCCCGTGATTTAAAGAGCTGACATTTACAGCGCGCTGGCCTATTATTCAGAGTGACTGTCTGTGTACAGACAGTATTTTACTACAGGCCGTGTGGAGGTGAGCCTGGGCCCGGTCTGGATTCACAGAAATCTCACGGCCCCTCTGCCTCCTGGACAGTATAGCATGGAGGAGTGAGAGTTCAACCAACACAAGATCAACCTGCTGCTCTCAGCCAGGTTTTTAATCCTGAAGATCTTACACAGTGCGTCATGGGACTGTGACAGTTTATGCAAAAAAAACTGTGATTCTAATGCAAATGACTTTAAAGAGGAATTCCACCAAAGTTCTGCGTAATTCAATTGTTAAAATGTAAATAAAGTCATTCGGAGCGGTTTGATATGAAATGCTTAGTTCTACAGAGACCTAGAGAAATTTTACATCCAAAGCCTTTAATGCCTCTAAAAGCTCCTTCACAGAAAGTTATTATACAAATGGTTACAAATGTGCTGCCTTAGATCTGAGACATTGTTTTAAGAGTTAACCTATTTTTTAATCCATTCATGGTGGAGAGGTACATGCAGGATGTTGTGATGTAAAATAGTCCCCAAAGAAAACCTCTTTTTCTAAGATTTAAAACTAGTTTACAGT
Organism: Colossoma macropomum; assembly: GCF_904425465.1. Taxonomy (NCBI): domain Eukaryota; kingdom Metazoa; phylum Chordata; class Actinopteri; order Characiformes; family Serrasalmidae; genus Colossoma; species Colossoma macropomum. Next base: position 7,502,299 of record NW_023494791.1, on the reverse strand, counting down.
TATTATATTTGCATTATAAACATTGTGACCTCTGGTTACCCATCACCACCACTGAAAGAAATCTGAGTCAGTACGTTTTTCCACAATTAACCATTTTGCATGAAAGCACTTAGGAAATGAGTGGAAATCTCCTTTAACTCTTTACAAGGAATATTCCAGCATTCTTCAACCTGAGTCCCATCTGCATTCGGTCATTAACCATGGGAAATAATTTTAATGCTTTTCTTTGTCCAGCTTAATGTTTGAACCTTCTCAAAGAGCGACAGAGTGTTCTTGTATGCAGGCCTCGCCGCTGCCTGAAATTCATCAACTCTGTTTTCATTATTCCAGGCCAATGTCCAGTAGACGTCCTGGCTGGAAATCTTCTCACGTTTCCTTTCGATTGGTACGGAACCCAAACCCTCCGCTCAGTGCTCAGATCTGCGGCGCCATGCTCCGGACGCACAGAAATCAATACAGTGCACGGAGAAACCCTCATTTAGCCTTGCTCTCCAAACTCAAATCTCATTCCAGCCTGGGATGAGTCCTCTAATTCTCCATTTTGGGGGTTTCTACCCCATTCCAGCTCCACGCTAAAGGGGCTTCGCTACACCAACTTTGAGGCTGGGACATACCATTCTGGCGGCGTTTTCTGGACAGGAGCAGTCTCTGGAACTGCATTACGCCCCGCCGTAACTTAATTCAGGCAGCTGAGTAAGGGAATAATTGAATCGTGTATCCCCGAGATGGATCCTCGAGAGCGGGCCGTGGCAATCGGCTTTGGCCGCTATCTGGCTTAACTCAGAGGAGATTAGGGGCTAACGATGCTGCGCCACTGCCATGGAGGCTGATTGCTCCTGTGTCTCTCAGGGCTAATAGTCCAACCCTGCAGCCACCGGCTAAGGCCTTCCTGCTAATCAGAGCTAGCCGCACTTTACATCTCAACAGCACCTTGAATTACACCTATAAGTTCCTCATGTCACGCTCTATCCACTGTGAGCTGTGCCTGATGTTCTCAGCCACTCGGCTGGCTTTGGGCTCTAATCCTCTAGCATCTGGACTCATGCCATATTAGTAGAAGGGAAAAGCACTTGTGGTTGCCGCCGATGGGGCTAAATGTTGGACATTATAAGTGGGACAACGTGGTGTCTTGGAAAGTGCCTACTTTGGCTCAAAGTGGCTTGACACCATAAATGTAAGGATGAAAGCTTGGAGCTGGTTGCTTGTCGGTATTAATGGAGAAAAAACGTAGCTGAATCCAAACCAACCCTTGACTTGGAAGAGACAAGTCAACCCTCAGGGATTGGCTATATGTGTGGAATTTGACTTCTGTGATTTGGAGATGATAGTGGAGGCCACGGGGCTGTGCAGCTAGTATGGACTGCAGAGGACAGGAACAGACTGACTGTAGCAAGACAGAGACAGAAGTGACCTCTATAGTTGAGTGAACCGATACTATCCTATATTTGTCTTGTATTTTTTTTGCTCTTAAGGACCACTTGTGACATTTGTGTGGCTTTATGCATTAAAAACAGTCATAATCAGTTCATACAAGACCATTTTCCAACCTTTCTCCCTTAGAAACAAACAGGCTGTTCTGTTATTGTGCCTTTAAAACTGGTCTACGTTGATATGTATTGTGTTTCATTCAAAAAGCAGTCAGAGCTGAGACATTCCTCATTACTTCAGCATGAATGGGTGGAGTTAAACGCTGAAGGGGGAAATTTTTAGCTTTTTAGTCTTAAGACAGGCTACGGACTGTGAATAGTACGTTTTAAAACAATATTTACATGCTACATCAAATTATTCCAAAATGTGAGAAAAATGAATTTTCCCATTATATGGACCCTTTAAAGTTTTATAACAGACAGGATAGTAAGCTTTCCAGAATAAAACCCCATACATAATAATTCTCTTACCCAAGTAAGTATGATAACATAACATAAGTTATCAAATATACTGGAATATACACTACAAAAGGCCACTCTCTTGGGTTAATATGCAACATACAACCTGGAGCTTCTTTTCTCAGAGCTGTGTGCTGGCTGGCAATATTCCTGCCCAGAAATAAATGACATCCAAACAAGAAGTGGCACATAAATTAAAGTGACAGCCTGATTGATGAATCAGCGGGTAGGGGAAGAGATGTTTGCAGCTTTTTTTCCCCCTTTTGGATGGGTGTGAGGGGGTGGAGGGGAGGTCCTAGCCTTGCGCTACTCTCACCAAGCAGAGAGCCATCAATCGCAGCCTTCCCGGCGTGGTGAAGTACGCCCCAGAGAAGAGTGGCTCTGGGCTCCTGCCCATCCACTAAATGAGCTGCATGCAATATTAAAAGATGCAAAACGAGTCAGGGCCAACGCCGCGCCAGTTAAAGCCCACTGGCAACTGACCCATCCACTACCAGGGGAAATAAACAGCGATCACATGCGTTCGCTTTTGTTCGACATATTACAACGCTCATTTTTTTCAGCTCACAATAATTCTTTTCTCTCCTAAATCCCTCGTTTTGCAGTGCACTCTGAAAATGCGAGAGTGGATACAATATGAATTTTTTAGTATCTATGAATTTCACTGTTTCTCTTTCACCACAATAATAACAATAGAAATGCTTAAACTAGGAATATATTTGACACAAAATATGTTAACACTGCTAATAATGAATGAATGCTAGTAGGTGCTAGTTATCAGTGCCGCTGAGATCTATTAAGCGGTCTTAAACACATGCCACTTTAAAAATTGAGAGTTAGCACTGATGAGGTATGGTCAGTCGGGCAGATCAGCATGAGTGGTGTGATGGCAGAAACAGGAGGACGAAGGGTTGCAGTGGAACTGTGTGTGTGGATGTGTGTGTGTTTGTTTTTCTACATTTTCAGGATATAAAAATTCTGATATATGAAAACTACAGCAAAACAGGCTTATCTACAATGCTAACTGGAAATTAAACAAATGAAAGGGTGTTCACTGATATAGAGTATATATATATATATACATATATATATATACATATATATATACAAACACTCACACGCTTCTTATGTCATATAAACAGTTAAGTACAAGTTATTCATTTTAGGCATCAGAAAAAATAACAACAAACCTCCAACAAATAAATATAACTTTCAGTACTGTGTATAAACTTTTTATCCCAGCTTCCATTCTTTTCATGACACTTTGAGCGTCTTTGAGTTTTTCAAAGAAATCTGCAGGGATATTTTTCCACACGTCCAAAGTTCAGTCTTAGAAGTTGGTTGAATTTTCTGTTTCTCTCAATCCAAATATCCCAATTACAAAGTCAGACTCATCAGTGTATAAAACCTTCCCCCACATCTCTGATGCTCAGTTTTGGTGTTCTAGTATAAATTTTCTTCTTTTTTTTCTGTTTTCTTTTCTCAGTGAGGTTCTTCTTGACAGCTACACATCCTTTCAGACCCATAGCGCTGAGTTGTCTTCTCACACTGGAAGGATGGACATAAACTCCTGTGTTTTCTTCAGAGCTGAAGCAGCTTGAAAGCTACTATTTATCTGGTGGGGACAGTTTTGGTGTCCACATGGTCTTGCAGGTGGTTGTTAGGAGACCCATTTTTTCTGTATCAATTAATATTTTTTGAGCTGCAGATCTGGAAACTCATTTTTTTCAATTATTTTTCTTTGACTTTCCTCTTCTTTATGCACATGGATTATCTTATATCTCCTAAGAAACATTTGAAAATGAATAACTTGGACATACTGACTGGATAATAATACGATTATAATACAAATGGGATATATATATATATATATATATATATATATATATATATATATATATATACATATATGACCTCATGTCTTGACACTGTATAAAAACAAACATGCGTGTGTTGTGTGTCGGCGGAGTGCTTCAGCGCTGTAGGTGTTTGTTTGGCTCCTGTGCTAATGAAAGGAGGAGTGTGGATGAGATCAGCGCTCACCTCTGCGAGTGCAGCCTGGCTTTTACTGCGTCTCTGAGGCACAGAGATGAGGGCAGTGATGTTGGGCCAATCACCAGCACAGACACTTTTTACTGCCCATTCCAACAGATGAACAGCATCAATCTTTAGCTCGCCACCGGGAGACGGCCACCCTGTTATCACTGCCAGCAGAGCACAAGAGTCTCAGCTAGGGCATAAATATAAAACACACACACTCACAAACCATACACACACACACACACACACACACACACAAGGCTTACCCAATCAGACTGAGAAACTGAGCGCCATTCTACTGTGGGCAATCAAAATTTCCAAGTTATTCCTGAATATAGTCCAATTAACACTCAAATCCACCACCTGTGGACATATATCTCCAACTATGGTCAAAAGACATGTGTGGGAGACCTGTAAAAGCGAGACCCAATACTCAGTGTGGTATTTTCAGCCCGTTTCTAAAGCCAAAAACTAATTTGCCTCCTTTTCACAGTAGCCATAAAGTCCAATTTCCATCTGGTTTCAAGGTCCCTCTGCTGCAGATTATGCGGCTATGAAGATTTTTCTTCAATAACATCGGTGGAATATATTTGTATGATGGAAAGGTGTATGATTTTCAAAGTGGAAGCTCAACTGACTTTTCGTCTTCATGGGTGAGCATTCATGAAAGTGTTTTTAGTGTGTTTAAATGATTTTTTTCTATTTTTGCAGTTTTTTTACAGCAGAAAAGCCACCGTGTTGTGTCTTAATTCAGCACGACTATCTTTGACAAGAGGTGCAAACTGTTTTCACAGCAGGGGGTTCTCAGCCCCCACTTCCACCCCTTCACCACTCATTGCTCACCAGCATCTCAATACATAGTCACATTTCATGCACTGTAAGTCTACAGTGTCCTACTTAATCTGATAAAAGAGGAGAAGAAAATATTTTATTTAAGTTATTATATTAACTAAAAAAGTCAATGCAATGGCCACTAGGGGCACTGTAGGAACAAAAAAGCTTGTGTTAAAAGCCTAGTATGATTGATGGTTTAGGTTTTTTGCTCAGTTATGTTGAACACATGCTTTAAGGGAAGAGTGTTGCAGTGTTGGTTGGGTTTATGTGAAGCCTGTGTAGACAGTCTTGCTATTGTTTTGTACCACCATAGGGGAGATAAGTTACAATAGGTAGGATGATGTCAGAAATAGGCTATCGCCGGATGTTTTGACATATCGGAACACAGCGCATTTACAAAATGTACAAAATAACTGAAAAACCACCTAGGTAGCCCTCCACTTTTATCCTAGGCCTGCCCAAAATGTATTTCTGCCTGGCTCGTATTCCTATCTTTGTGGACGATTTCCATTGACTATTACTGTAAATGATGTTAGTGCTACTGTGCTACACCTAACCCACCCCTACTTTTAACATCACCAATGATAAAAGCTGAATTCTGTGTGAAAAAAACCCTTTACAAATGTTTCCCCAACGTGAGAATGTTCATATTTTCCATTATACTGGGGGCATTTGGTCCCAACAAAGAGCCAAATACATGGGCACACATACACAGCACTAAAGATATGAATCAATTAATTAATCATCTAATACATGTACGTACTGCACAGACATGCATTAGATAATGGGCAGCCCCTTAATGAGCTCAGGCAGAGACAAGGCCTTCTCTACAGTTGTTTAAACAGCACCAACGTTCAAACTGAATTTTGATTCCGCGGAATCATCAAGAGGCACCGTTGGGTTGACCGTGTCATTGACGTCTACAGGGACATGTTCCCCAGCTCCAGCTCTCATTTGTGTACACGTTGTGCATTAAAAACAAGCGTGAGAGGACTTGGGCCTGGAATACGCAAATAAAAAATGTTTTGCATTATATATTCCGCGAGTCAGTGACAAATTGAGAGAGGGAGTTTTCATAAATCAAAAGCTGTGTTCTGCTGCCTAAAGAGGAATTGCCTGGCGAGCAGACATGATTTAAGAGCGTGTTCAGGCTACAGCTGAACTACTCCACTATTCTACCCCCTGGGAAAGTACTCCATCTGAACGCTGCCTCCACCTTCTCCCTCCCCACATTCTGCCTCACCAAGGAGGAACACAGTGCACCTGTAACAAACTCCTACAGTGGAACAGACACTGCTGGCTGTAAATTAGCATTATAGTGTTTGTCATGTTAAATGTATCAGTCAGTAACTGTTTATTAGTGGAAGATGCAGAGTGGTTTATTATAAGGGTAGTAGTTGTAGTAATGGTTTACTGAGGCTCTCATGGTGTATATACATATGTACATATCGCTGCTATATATTGCTATATTTTCAAAATGGTAACTTTACAGGAGAAGCAAAAAACCTACTTTACTTTTAGTGTAAGTCAATGGAACCATTTTTTTTTTCAAGTTTCTTTTGGACCATTCTTCATGAAATTTACACACAATGTAAGGGACAACAGGTACTTTGAAATTATGTGAAAAAACTGAAAAACTGAAAAATGGAGATACGAGATTTTCTTCCAACATAAGATAGACATTAGATACATTTTTATTCCCATTTTATTCTGTATCAATAACACTTTTCACTTTTGCCATTCATTGAAAACACGGTAAAACAACAACAACAACAAAAAAAAAAATACATCATAGCTGTCATAGTTGTGCTCACTCATGCACATAACATATGGCATTTTAAACAAGTAAAAGGGTTTATTTCATTGAAAACCAAATTTTTCTCAATTTTTATCGATTTGAGTGATTGACTTCTTGATTGACTGATTTATTTATTGATTGATTGCAATAAAAGAGTTTGACGTTGGATGTAAACACTTAAATTGTCAAACTGTACAATTCACTTTCCAGTCTACAAACACCTCATATGGAAACAAAACTACAAAAATGGCCAATTTTGAATTGATTGTTTTCGAGAGGTCATGAAAACTGTGTCATTTCACCCAGGTGGTCTACAACAGTTTAGCCCCACCCTTTCACAATGAAGCTTAAAGAGTGTTTACATCATTTACATAATTTCCATATATCAGTCTTGAAGGTACAGTGACTAAAACAGCCAGGATAAAGAGAAAGTGATAAAATCACCAAAGTCACCAGATGTCTAGGGTCAAACTTAGGTGTTGATGTCTGACCAATACCTTCAAGCTCAACTGTGACTGACACATGGGTGGGCATTACGAGGGTCTGGAAAAGCCTGTTCATTTCCCATAGCAAGACTGTTTCTTTTAAGTGTCTCAGAAACAGTACAGTCTCATTTTTTCAGAAGCGAACAAATACACAAGCATCAGTCTCACCAACAATATGAGCACCACTAGTTACACATGCATAAATACAGAAGTCAGTGTTGTATATGTGGAGGCAGCTGTGCTCCTAACATCTGCATGAAACGTGGACGAGGAGGCACAGTCGTCAGTCCGGGTGATACAGTAAGCGCAGTGACCCTGACCGAGGTGGACAGCTGTCCAGGAGCAGGACAGGAGCTGGGCATTCCCACCAAACACAGGCCTGATCTCAGGCCTTCCTGCCATAAATCAGCCCTTCCTGAGGCCCCTGTGTTTACTCAGTGATTAAAAAGCACGAGGTAGAGCTGTCTGCCAAGCCGAACTAGATGTTAATTAGCACAGCTACCGTCAGGGCTTGTTAATGAGTAACTACTTACTTCACTATGTTGTGCATGGGAAACCTTTCAGCTTCTCCTTTTGTCTGCATATAACCACACGCACACACACGCACACACTAAATGCAACCTCATTAAACTATACACACACATATAAACTCAAGAAGGAATCATCAAAAAGAAACTTATTTAAATGTGTGGGTACATGAAAATGGGCCACTTCATAATTAAAAATTGTTATTAAAACAGAAGAGCTTCATTAGCTGGGGATATTTTGAGGCGCAACAATTGTGAGCCAACCGTTTAGAAGTCTAGACCTTTAACTGTCCTTTTGCTATTATATTTAACTGCAATAACATCACAACATGACCAACGGCGCATTTACATCATGAAATACATTTGCATTTTACATATTCAACAGACTATTTATCTGTTTGTTTTGTAATCGAAGAAAGAAAAAATAAAAACTTATGTAAAAGATGTTTTACCGACTGCAAAACGAAAGTCAATAATTTTCCATCAAATTCATATCAAAATAAAATATCCCCTCTTCTACTTAAAAACAGAAATGTCACACTGGAATCCCGACTTTCCACTGAATTTCTTTGTTCATTTTAAAGAGCTACAGTGAGAAATAATTACTATAAAATTAAAACATGCTTTTGTTATTGCTGGAGAAAAGTGTGAGTTCTAAAGGTTGAAGAGAGCTTAATTAGCTGGGGCTATTTTGAGGTGCACTAATGCTAATTGTGCACTAATGAACATCCACACTGACAAAGGCACGTTGCTACAGACCAGTACTGGATAAAAATACCAGTGTGTGGGACTTGGTGGGCTTGACACAGTGTGGAGACCTTTACAAGCTTCAGGAAGTTCTTTCATGCACTTTTCCTCACGTGGTATAAAAACAGGTAGAGTAAGCAGGGCTTGGGAAACCTTGTGTGATTGTGCACATGGGCCATATGCACTTTCCCTATCAGTCTAATGTCCACAGATAGTCAGACAGTCAGGGTTATTCACACTCCGCACCCCCATCAGTGGGGGTTTGGGAAGATCTAATAATAACTGGAGTAAGGGAGTAAACACAAAAGGTCTTAAATCTTACACACGGTAAATAATTTTAATAGTAAATTCTGAAATATGTTTATACATGGAGATTCACTCGAAAGAGGCCCTGAATATTCTGTTGTAATTCCCGTTAGGATGAAGCAATCTGAACCAAAAAAATTCGCTACATACATGCGATGCTGGAAGTGATCTCCATTTTCTGCCAGACACATTTCGACACAGCGCTCCATGTTCCTGAATGTATCAGCAAGCATTAGAGAGGTTAAACGTCGTGGCGGCTGTCCGGCGCCTACCTCATCGCTCCAACGCAGGGGCATCCCAGCTTGATCAATGCTCCATATACTGAGGAGCATGTTGCACGTTATTTTTTTCCGATTGCTTTGTCCCAGCGAGAGTTATTACAGAATATTTGGGGCCTCTTTCGAGTGAATCTCCCTGTATAAGCATGTATAATACAATTTTGCTCACCCCTAGATTGGGCCATACAATTTCTGAACTGATAGCACTGTTTGAGGCTATTCATTCATTGTGAAATGCAAATGTAAATAGGCTATACTTGAGATAGAAAACACTTTTTTGTGAATTAGCTAGCTAGCTAGAATAGTCTTAAAACTGAAACAGAAGTTTGGTAACTGTTGACTTTTGTGATTAGGTTTTAAATGTAGAATGTTGCTTGAATAATGTTGGCTATCTGCTAACTTTGTCTGGTGAACTCTGGTCATGACATTGGATAGGACGGGTAAAAAGAAAAATGCCATCAATAGCTCAAACACTTTGAGAGCCCCTTCTCAACTAGCTAGTTCATGAACTTAAATAACTATTACCTAACTACTATAGCAAGCTAACAGAGCAATCGCTCTATATTTCACAGCAGGAAAGATTTAAGCTCAAATCATAACTGAAGGACTATCGAAAACAGCAACATACAAAGTATCAATGTAAAATATCCAAACGTGTCTTACAAGCAGTTAAAAGCTCCAAATGTTCATGTTGCAAGAGCCAGATTTCAGTGTAAGGCCCGAAACATACTTTACACAAGGACGCGACTGCAAATGACAACGTTCGGCCAACACACTGTGAACGCTTGGTCCTTCTGTCCAAGGACCGCACGTTCTTATGTTGCTGTGGAGGTTAAAACACTCAGTACTGAAGGGGGCGATAGAGTACAAATCAGAGAGGGATCTACTGTTATTCCAGCAGCCTCAACAGTGTGAGTGAGCTGCTTTACCTCTCCTCTTGGATTGGAAATGCGATTCTTTTTATGCCAGCTTTGCGTGAGACTCAACTGCTCGTCTGCTATGGCAGTTGAGAAAGCACGCTGGGGGTACAAGACCGCTTGGTCAGGCTTGGCTGTTGTTTTAGTGCCCCTTGCTGTAAAGCTCAGAATGCAACTCGCGCTTACGTTGCATTATGAAATGTGCCTTGAGACATTTTTTAACACAACTATGCATGAAACCCCATCTGCATAGCTCGAAGCGTCTGTGTTCGCATCCTTGCGTGAAGTATGTTTCGGGTCTAAAGCTGCTTTAGCACCACAATTACTATGGCGCTAACATAATGCTGCAGATCCCATAAGGGCACTAAAAGAAACCAGCAATATTGCAGTTGTGGAAATCCCATCAATACAGTTTTTTAATGAGGTAAACATTTTGAATTAAACATTGCCATGAAATATAATGCTCAAAATTTTTGTCTGACTCTCAGCGTAAACAAAATGCTTTGAGCAGCTCTCAGTCTATCATATTTTAGAACTGGACCTATTCTTCCCAACTCCAGACCTCTGAAGTCATGCGTCATTCTGTAGTCGGTGTTATTACTAGGACAGAAATGAATGGCTTTTCTGAAAATTGCTGCTGTCGCGCACTGTGGTAAACGAGAATGCCACAAAGCCAATACTTTTGTCTTGTGTGCATTTTTTCCCCTCAGAGTGTCACTGGATCCTCTGAATTATGATGTTGTTCCGCAGTCAAAATATGAATAATGTTACATACATGCTACAAGCAAGCTAAAGCTCCTGTGTACTGAAACGATGTCACATGAAAGTAAGTCTACTATTAAACTTCAACAGTATTATATACCAACATCAGCAACTCAGACTGCACTGCCGGGTGTTTTGGTGAGGTTGTCAGTCTTACGATGTCAATTCAGCGTGCAGCAGCGCTAGCCCGCACATAGCAAGTGTCATATTTTGGCTTCGTAATAACCTTGTTGGTTATGGGTCAACAGAAATCTAAAAGAAGTCAGCTTCTTATCATTTGTTAGCAGCAAGAAAAACTAAATCTACACTTTATATTGATGCACTTTGCTTTTCTTTGAAAGAGAGGAGGAAGGAGGGAGGGCTTAGTGCTTATACCAGCAACCGCCAAGTTATCTTGCTAGCTGTCTAATCACTAGGTTGCTAGCTCTGCCACGGTCTAGCTAACCTGTAGGATGTAGTAGTGTAGCATCGACTTAATAAAGACCCACACTTGCCTTATGTTATGCAGCTACAGTTGTATGCAAAAGTTTGGGCACTCCTGGTCATGTTTTGTTGATTGTAAACATTGAGTGTAAATCAGTGAACACATCCTCTACAGAGAACACACTTCTGCACATTTTAATGTACAATAACTGTTTATTTACTGAGTTTAACATGCTGGAATAAAAAAATAGAACATATGGCATGCATGAAAGTTTGGCACATTTAAAATGTTATGGCTTTTCCAGGGACAAGTATATAAGATTTGGATTCAAACCAGTTTAATGATTGGTAGGCAAATCATCCTCAGGAGGTGGAAGGAAGCAGGACCCCCATCATTTCACTGCATATGAAAAAATATCATTTAAATTGTTTGGGCGTTTACACGTGTGCAGACACAAATGGGGCAAATATTTAAGATTTAGACAGTTCCTAAGGATGAGTACATTGGTGTGCCCCCCCCCCCATTGTTGCTGTTGTCTTTTCTTATTTTTATTTTATCTATGTATCTATGGTTATCTGTATGCTGAAACATTTACTGGAGTTTGTTTATTTATCAGTTTATTTAGTTATTTTTTATGATACAGAGTCTTGTACTGCACTAGTTTAGGCCAGGTCATGAATGTAGTACCAACACAGTTGGGGTGGGAAGGGGTGGGTAAAGGGTGTCATGTTGCTGCAATAATAGAAAGATATGTGGTTTCGTATTAATCTAATATAAAAATCAATAAAAACTTTTAAAAAATCAAAAAAATTTTTTTTTATCCAATATGTTATACTCAGCAACTAAAAAGAATTTGTGCACTAAAATTTGCAGAAAAATGGCCTGTTTTAGTGTGTTCCCTGTAGAGGATGTGTTACCTTATTTACACTTAGAAAATCAGCAAAACGTAATTTGACCAGTGGTGTTCAAACTTTTCCATATGACTGTACAACGTTTCTCATACAATCACTATGGGGAAAACCTCCCCCTCCCACCAGTCTTCAGTTTGCCAGCAACTGCTGCAGCCATGACTGATTCTGCCACTGCTTAGCGACAGCTTATGACAAATAGTGATGAGGAAGCCATTGGGCTGGGAGTTGGAGGTGTGTGGGTGGTGGGGGGTGGAGATTGCATTGTGCACAGGACCAAATGAATCTCCCAGATAAATAATTGAGCGCTGAAGCTCCGTAGTCTCTGGGCGACTCTGGCTTCATGCCTGCGCCGTCTTGCTAACTACCCAGCTGAAAATCAAATATTTTGTTTTTGGCCCGCACACTAATATCAGTGATTTTTACAGTCTTAATGGCATTTTTATTGATCGGGCTCTTAATGGAAGTAGTGCAGATTTTGATGCTGCTCATTCGGAGCACATGTGAGTAATGGACGACTCAGGCCTGGCCATAAAGCGGCTCCTCTCCTCCGTCATCAGAGGAGAAACAGAAGATAGAGCAGCAGCAGTAATCTATGATAAGCCCAGGTGAGGAAGGTGATAGAGAGACTGTGGGAGGAGAAAGCTAATCTAAATGACTGAAATAAACCACAATATTAGGAATATTAGGAACTGTACTCCATCTCTAGCACTCACACCCTTGAAAGAAAGAAAAACAACATAAACACTAAGTGTGTCGCTGTGTTTTTGCCCCCCCCCAACCCCTCTGCTGGTCATCAAGCAGCAAAAACCACAACAAAGGAGGAGGAGGTGGGGGGGGGGCAATGCTGAAATGACCTTGGCTGTGACATCATGTGCCGGCTGAAAGAAATGAAGCCATTAGACTGAGGCAGCAGCGAGCCATAAATCAAGCCATTTCCAATAAGCTGCCTTAATGGTCATCCATCATGGAGGCGAGGCGAGGCCCTGCCCGGCCCGAGCGGCGAGCCCCGGCAGGCCTGAGCTGGCCACAGACATAAACAATAATAATCCCCAGCTGATGGCTCGGGCCTGCAGGAAATTTAGGAACACGCTCCGCGCCTTTTGTTTTGTCAGAGGTGATATTTACCGAGGAGGAAGAAATGGATTCTCATTATCAACAAGCAAGCATGCGCTCGGGTCTAACGGCACAGCGGCAAGGGCTAAGGACGTCAGGAGGAGACACGCAGCCAGAGGATTTGATTTGCTTTCCCGGTGATAAAGGATGAAGACGGAAGCTGATTACATTACTTGCTTTGCGCCTGAGATGGAAATACTGTACTGCATCTGACAACTGCGCATTATTCATGTGTGCACTAATTTAGCCCAAACGCATGACGGACTAATGTGATATCAAAGTGCAAAAACGGCTGAAGAAAGGGGAAATAATTGGTCTTCGATTATATGCTGCAGAGAAAAAAAACTATATTTGAGTGGTTTTGTTACATGCAATCGGTCCCTTTTGGCACTGCAGACATTTTACTACTCGGCTCCATTGTAATTAGGCCAAAACAGTGGCAAACCCAGATGTTTTTCTCCTCTCCTGAAGAAGTGCTGCTTTGAAAACAGATCTTCTCACAATATCAGTGATTTCTTTTGCTGTGCACTTACAACGGAACATGTATATACTGGATGTACATGTTTGGATAGTACTGTGGAGAGCTTGTAGGCATATGTTCACACTCTTAGACCTCAGACCTATCAGTAGAGTAAGAACAGAAACCGTAACGCCCTGACAGAAACACCCACGGCAGCGGTGCGGCCCCACCACACCGACCTTCTGCTGACAGCATCACTGCAATGCATTATGTTTACAACCTGCAATTATGGTTGGAAATTTTCACTTCTCCTTTCTCCCTTGCTCTTTTTCTCTCAGTTCCTTCAGTTTTTAAGCTTTAACAACATTAGTCCAGAGCTCAAATCACACCTCTCTCCTTCTGCCAAAAGATGAAGATATTTATATCCGTCCCTTGCCGAAAAAACATGTGCTACACTCTTAAAAATAAAGTGGAGCCAAACAGGATTCTTCAAAACACTGATATAAGTTCCAAAGTTTGTAAACAAACAAGCACATAACGTGCATCCAAGTTCTTCTCAATAGCCTGTAAATCATGATACAGCATGTGTTTCTAACAAAACATATACTAAAAACAATGAAAAAGTGCTGTATTTGGAGTTACAAAGATTAAGATGAGGATTTTTCTTGTCCCCATAGGCATCACAATAAGCTAAATCAAATAATTGTTGATTTTGAATGAGCATTTGACAGAGAAGAGCAGAGAATGTGTGTATGTGCGCAGTCACAAATTGTGTGTAAATTATATGAAGTAAAATGCCCAAAACAGTAACACACCCTACATAAGAAAGGTTTATTTAACGATCCAACACAGCTAACAGACTAATCAAGTAATATTCAGAGTTATGCTAGAGCTGCCACTAGCACTATTAAACCCAGTGTGGGTAAGTGAATGTGCACTGCCGTTAGCTTGGTGCTAGCACAACTACAACACTGCAAATCTCATAGAAGCACCAGCAGAAATAAGTGTTATCATAGCAGGGGGTAATCAGATAAACAAAGGCTGCTTATAAAGTTTATATGAGTAATATGAGTAAGTTTTTTCCATAAATTATTGCTATAAAATGACATACGTGGCTGGCATGTTCATGATATGACAGAAAAATGATAAATTTCATGAATTAGCTTGAACATCCTATACCTTAATTTACGTTGCGCTAGGTTATAGGAAAAAAAGCACCAGAATCAGATTTTTCAGGGTTCCCACAAATCCTCAGTGAGTCTTTTAAAAACATTTTTAAATAGATTTGAACAAATGTAAGATCATAAAATGTCTCATTATTTTTAACTATGAGAATCTGCAGTGGCAAGAGATGTCTAGGCCTATTTTATGGATCGGGTATCAAGAAAATAAGCCAGAACCAGTTCACATCCATTCTTTAGTTTTTGTGCCATTTACTTTGCTGTCATAGAAGAGCCATAAATGGACATCATCCACGACCTGCAGTGGCGAGGAGCGTTTTCAGAAGCTAACAAAGTCTAAGGTCCGCAGTCTAGAACTGCTTTATGGTAGAAAATAATAACTTGCAACATCTGCAGTGTACGTCTTCACTGTGTTTGAACTGCCATTCTCCTAAACATGGGCGAGTACAATGTGAGCGTGTGGCTATTTTAGTCTGTTTTCTGCTGCTTGTCTCCAGTAACAGGCTGGAAAATCCATGTACAAAATAGACTTCTGCAATGTTTTTCACTTGCTTGAAAACAAAACTATCCCAGAAACGTTCTGCTCAACCAGCAGAGCGGCGCCATAATTGATCTTAAACAGTAGAGATTCAAAACTGAGAGAAAGGGGTAGCTACCGCACCCGTGTTACAGCAATATAAAATCACAAATTCATGTGATTCAATTATAAATATCAGTACAGAATGTCATATTATGCACATACTAATAATGAAGTAACATTACTGTAGTGTTAACTTGCCAAAAAGCATATTTGCTATCAGCTGATATTTAAGGACTCGGATCAGAGGCGGTGGGGAACATAAAGACATCCCCAATTAAACTCTAAGATGATTAATAAAGAATCAGTCATTTTATATTTTAAACTAATTCAGAACAGCCAGCCAACCAAAACTATCTAGCCTGACTAATAGCGGTCCTGCAGTCAGAAACTGACCACTGATGAAGGGCTACAGGACGGCAAAACTGATGAGAGTCAAACACACTGAGAAGACAGTGCAAGGATCCTGAAATCTCAGATCAATTCAGAACCAGTCAGTTTGAATACAACAGAATTTCCTCTTGCTTTTTTCATAAAAGAGTTTGATACAACATGTAAACAATGTTAATGTTTCAAGACCTCCCGCTGTTCCCTCCCCAGTCCATAGAGTCTATACTGTCACTGTTGTCAGAACAAAACCTCGTATCTCCATTTTGTCATTTTTCAATTTTTTTTTTGCATAGTTTGAAAATGTCTGTTGCCCTTTACATTGCGTGTAAATTTCATGATTAATGGACCAAAAGAAACGGCCCAATATCACTTTGTAAAGAAGGTCTGGTCCCACTGACTTACATTAAAAGTACAGTATGTTTTTTTCCTTCTCCTGTAAAGTTACCATTTTGGAGATACAAGGTTTTGTTGTGACAGCAGTGATATGGAAAAGATGCTACAAAAATAGTGAATTTTTGAAAAATCTTGAATTCACTGTTACTGTGATGTCACAAAAAACAGCTCATGAATGTACATCTGCCTGTTCAGCCTACTGCAGTTTAGCTTTGCTAATTTGCACTGATGTTATAAGGATTGTTTCAGCTCTGAGTGCTTTTTGGAATGATACACAATACAAGACACTCAATCAGAACAGAGATCATTTACATATATCAGTCTTAAAGGCACAGTAACAAAAACAGCCTATTAAGTTCTACAGGATAAAGATAGGCTGAAAAATGTAAAAATGAATGTTGGCTGTTTGTAAAGGATATGGGCTCTTTAATACGTGACATATATGAGTGTGTGCTGTTGTCTGGTGTAAATGGTATTTTTTTATGCTAAACTCTTTAAAAGGTATTAAAAAAAACACTGAACTTAATTTAATAAATGGTGCAGCAACCTAACGTTTTTGAAACAATTATACGTTCCTGCGCGTTAACAAACTCTTGTTCTACTACACGTCTCCATGTGCGAGCCGGTGTCCCTCCCTAGGCGTGTGGATGAGAGAACATTAGTTCAGTGGCCTCTGTTTTGTCCACTGTGGCTAATCCTCATTCAGTCGGGTCCTAATCCCCTGCTACTGAGCATTCTCCCACTGCTTCCTCTGGCCTGGGCTGCCAAGGCACTGGCCACTTGTCTCCTGTTATTCGCTTCCCCTCTGGGGAGCTCCACTCCCTCTCTGAGCTGTTATATGGCCCATATGTTGTTGTTGTTGTTGTCGTCGTTGTTTTCCTTTTTTTTTCCCTCTCAAAATCCTGGCGCAATTTGACATGCGGATCCATGACAGTGTCTCGGCTTGCGTCCAGGACTTGTGGCAGAGGTGTGGGTGATTTCCTTTAGCCAGGGGGAGCGAGGAGGAGAAGCCAGCCATGACAGCCCTTCACACAGCCTGCGCAGAATGGGCAGCCACCCAGACACACACATGCACACACACACACAAGCTCAAGCAGCCAGGCATATTAGATTGGGTTACACTTGACATACGCAACTGGGAACCGGGGAGTTTGCAAATATGGCATGCTGAAGGAAGTGGTGCAAGATGCCCGTGTCATCACACTTACACAAACAAACAAAAGCTGGCACTGAGAGAGAGAGAAAGAGAGAGAGACAGAGAGAGGGAGAGGATCTGTAAACACTGTCCCTAGCTTTATGCATAAATAAACTCTTTCCCTATCGTCATGTAAGACGGCACAAACAGCTATCAGTCCATCATATCGATACATTATTTAGTACAAGGCTCTAATTGGCTCTCCACAATGCAAGAATTCAGAATGATCTTATAATGTTATTCCTTTTCTCACTTGGGGGTAAGAATATGTCTACTTTGCAAAGCGATTCGGTGCTGAAATTCCATCCTTACTACGTTTGCAAGGCTTTCGTTTTTTTTAGGCTGTCCTATCTGCAGAGGGGAAACCTCTGGAACTTCTTTAAAATCATACATGTCTGTAATTTTTAGTTAATTTCTATTTAATAGAATTGTCATGCTTGTTGTATTTAAACTCTGGAAGTATTGCAGTAATATTCTTATTTCATTGTTCAGTTTTGTTTGGAAACAAAAGGGTTACACCCTTGAAATGTCCAACAGAAAACTGCCCAGGGTTTTTCTTATCTTTGGTATCTAGGAACAGACAGACAACCAAGCTTTCTCATTGGTTAGGCCTTCAGGAGCCGAACTGAGAGCCAAACATAAACTAACAGAGGAATCAATCAATCATTCATGTGTTGATATACAAGGTATGATCGATTTAAGAGAAAAAAATACATCACTCCAGGCCTTCAGGACGTCCTAGGTATGTCACAGACTGCGAATAACCAGGTCCAGTCAGTTGTTTGAAATGGAAAACAGTGGTAGCAACTCATCTGGAGTCATTATAAATCTGCTACAAGGTAAAATATATGTTAATGTCTGCCACAAGCTTCATGTACAATATGGAATGCATATTAAAGCTTCAAATGTGTGTTTAATCTAGAACGGCCAAAAAATGCTCATGTAAATCGCTGTTAGCTTAGCGCTAACATACTACCAGAATCCCATAGAGGTGCTAGCAGAAATTAGCATTACCACCAAAGTGTTTTTTCCTCGTTTTTGACAGAGTTTTGATTTTTATGGCCCGATAAAAAGGCCTAGCTCTAACAGCCACAATCGCATAGCTTATCTGGGCCTCACCACTGAAATAAGAGGAGGCAGGTATAGCATAAACAGCATTTTACCATCAGTGCTATCGCTATCTCTGCTACAAGGGCTATCAGATAAGACAGAAGGTCAGCCCACCATGCACATGCCTGGTTTATTTCCACTTATGACACCCAAAAAGGCAAACTGAAACAAGTGCAGTAGAGTACTCACTCGCTACTGGCTTAAGGAAAAGGCAAGTACTGTGCTAAGCTTTCTGTGTTACATCAAGGATGCTAAGAAGCAAGAGGGATTCGCACTTATGTGAGACGCAAAAGGCATGTGTATGAGCGTGATGCTCATTTTCATCATTTAATGTGTTAGATTACATAATTACACTTCCAACAAAGAAGTGCAGCTGTGATAATTTCAGCTTAATTACATTAGCTAGCACATTTCTTAAATTTAAATAATTCTCCCAAATAACATATCTTATCTCTAGAGATACAGATGGCAATGATTCAATTACAGGGAGGGGGAAAAAAAACACCATGAATAATGTGGCACGCTGCTTCCCCCTTCTGAGCTTTTAGCACTAACCTCTTCGCCCCAGATTTCACTCAGAATTTCCCTCCTCTCCCTCATCAAAGGTTCCCTTTTGTCTCACGGGATGGCACCAAAGATGGCTGCGTTTTTTTGTTTTAGCGCTCAAACATCCCACCTCCTGCCTCACACGCCTGGCCGCCCACCTCCAGCTCCTCTATTTCTATTTTTTTACAGTGTGTCTGTGCAGACAAGCAGCTTTGCAAATCATTCCTGTTTCATTGTTTCAGCCAAGTTCAGATAAAAGCACTGTTTGCGGAGTCGAAAAATTAGCGCGTCCCTGCAAAGCACCCATTCACCCTTTGGGACTGGAGATGGCCGCAGTAAATCAATAAGGGAGATGTAATCTGCGGTGTCCGGAAAACAGGGCCAGAATGTGGCGTATAATGCCGCTGGTCCTCCATTGTCATTCAGACACGAGCTGCATGAGAAAGAGAGGCTTGCATGCACCTGATAAGGCCCAGAACCCAGAGTGAGTCATAACTCAAGTCGACCAGCCACCATTTCACCGATTTCACACAAGCGCCTCGGCCACTCAACACTAAAGAGAGGGAGGAAGAGAGAAAGAGAGAGAAAAAGAGAGCGAGAGAGGGTATAAAGTGATAGATCTGCAATTTGCTTTCTTATCTCATCTGGCAAGATGTTTTTCAATACAAAAGCCTGACCTTCAATGCATAAACACCTTGGTTTCCCCATACAGAAGGCACACCTGGGGCAGCATGTAAATATGGGGTTGCTTTTATACCAGTGGCACTAGTTATCTCTGCTATTATTCGTATGGGTCACAATTCTAAGGACTGACTAATACGGATGCATAGAGTGCTGTGCAAAAGTATTAGGCACCTACGCGTATTATTTAAAGCCATTTATTTTGGCAATAAGTGTTTTTGCATGAAAAATCACCGTATATTATTACAACGAATATAAATAAACAAATACAGTAAAAAGTAACAAGGATTTCTTATTTAGAAAAAAATAGCTGACATCTTGTGCTACTTTGAAGAAGTTTGGCTCCAGATTTCTCCTGGACGTCTGTAGTCATCACCAATTGTTAAATTTCATTACCAGCGCACTTGATATGACGTAATGAAGGACTGATTAGCCCAGCCGTTGGTAACATGCAGCACCAGAGCTGCATGCGGCTCTTTTACTGCCCTGTTGCAGCTCCGCAGCAGAATTAGATTTTTAGGTAAAAATAAAATAATCCTCCTTTACAGTAAAATAAAGCTCTGCTGATCGTTCAACACAGTTTTAACAATAAATGGTCTTAAACGCTGGAGTTAATGTAGAACTGCTAATTCACGCTTTAACCCTGAAGATGCTGCTGGTCACCATAGCAACGCAGACAACGCAGTCTCGCCTAGCTAGTAGCTAAAGAAACGGCAAAGAGAGATTTAAGATGAACATCGATGATTTGGAGACGAATGAACTTGTGCATTTATAATCACTCCAGCTGGTTTCCTGATACATTTAGTCTGCAGCGAGTAACTCTCAAACACTAAAAGGTTGTGAAGCTGTAGTCAACTTCTCATTCGAATTCTCCCGTTCCACCTTAATGGTGCAGCAGTTACAATCTGGCGCCTCAGGCACCATTTAAGGTGGAATGGCAAAATTCGAACAAGAAGCTGTGAATGAGAAGCGACTTCAGCCTCATAAAAAAACAAACATTGAGAGACATTTTACAAGAAACTGCTCTACTTTTGAGAAAAATTTTCCTGCCAGAGATGTGAGAAAAGCAGCTATAGCTGAGCTAAAGCTTAAAGCAGAGCAAAGTAAGTCTGAATTTTCGTTTATATTTTTTAGCCTATACTAGGACATTAGCACACACTGAGACATATTTACAGCCAAGATGGCATATTTAAATAAATGGACATAAAATGTTGTGGCCCCCAAGGTGGACTGATTTTTGAAAGGACTAAATGGCTCTTCTTAAAATTTGGGTTGCCGACCCCTGGATTAGCCAAATTAGTTCCTGAATGACAACTACAAATAATATTGGACTGATAATGAAAAAGGCTAAGAAATGGTTTAACAAACTAATAACTACTTATTGTATTAATATAATTTGTAATTATTGTAACACATTTTTCTAAGCAAATAAATGCTTACTGAATGTAATTTAGGTCTCTAAACCTCTAGGTGTTTTAAAAAGCCTGCTATCTTTTGTGTCCAACCAAATATTAGATCAAATATTAAAATGAAAGGTTGACTTTTATATCAAATGTACACGATTTTCCCACTTCCCTGAAATTTAGCCAAATCAGCCAAGACGTCCCAAGGGTCCTTCTTACGTTTTTCAGCGAAGCTAAGAGGTTAAAAAGCTAACATATAATGGGAGCTTATGACAACCAGGTTACATCAAACGTCAGGCCTGAATCACCACATAGTTGAGTGGAGCTGTTAAGAAATCTCAAACAGACATTTATATAGCTGCTCCCACTGTTTTAGTTATGCAGCACAGTTTTGTCCAAAAGAAATGGACAAAATGTATTTTATGGCCACAATATCACTTTAAATAGTACTGCGTCATAATCCAGACAGAACAATCACAAACCCGGGTGACCCATACTCCAGTCTTAACCAGGAAATGGCTGAATGCACCAAAAGTATTCATCAGTATGAAAGTCACCATCATGTGGTATCATCTACCTTAAGATCATTTCTGCCTGCTTACCCCCCCCCCATACATACAGCTAATCCAGTGTAAGAGACAGATTTCACTCCTGTCTTCTGAGCCGCTCTTCAGCAGCCCTTTGATTTCTTCATTCATATGCTAAAAACTGCATCAGACCCTTTGGCCAAACACACTCCGTGATGGATGTTAACACGTGTAATCCTCTCTGTTAATGTAAGCACGCTCTCACAGCCTGTTTCTCGACGCCTACTCTCCCAAAGGGATTAGCCCCCCGGACTCGAGGCTTCATGGGTAATAGCACAGAGATGCTCCTTACTCTCAATCAGCCAGAACCTTCACCCTCCCCCTCTCTCCACCATCATGTGGACTGACAGAGGCCTTACTATAGAGAATGAACATCTAAAGGTTTAGGCCAGGGCTGCCCACAGTGGAGCTGGCGGGCCAAGGATGCTTGATTTGGCCCATCAGAAAGTTGCTCACCCCCCTCCCCCCTCCCCCAGTCCCTCAGCCAATGAGAGGATGTATAATTTAAAGAACTACTTTTTTTTCTTATTATTTTTCCTTGCAAATGTTATTTTAAAGCACTTTGAGTGACAAAACATAAAGTGTAATGTTATAAAATAAAAAGTGAAAAAAATCTCAGAATCTTGACACCATGCAGTGGTCACTGACTGCAACACAGGTGGAAATCATACAGAGGTGGTCATACGTGGACAAGAGGACATTTAGAGACCACCAGCATGAACAATATCTCTTCAATATATTGAATTTAAAGGCGAGGCAATTCATCTGTCAAGTCTTGTAGTACTACTTTTATATCACTGTTAAGGTTTGGTCGGAAAAAAAAGGTTTCAATAAATGAAATGCCCAACAGAAAATGATCCAATCAGGATTTTCTTTTCTCAGCACATACAGCCAAGAGAACATTATGATTGATTAGGACTTCAGGAGCTGAAGGTCTAATGCGTCAGATTATCTACTAACATACTAAGGAACTGACAGAGCAACCAGTACATTTCAGTCAGTTGGTATAAATGAAAAACAGCAGCAAAACTGCTACATACAAGGAAAATATATGTCTGTTATAAGCTTCAA
The DNA here is from genome assembly GCF_904425465.1 of Colossoma macropomum. Taxonomy (NCBI): domain Eukaryota; kingdom Metazoa; phylum Chordata; class Actinopteri; order Characiformes; family Serrasalmidae; genus Colossoma; species Colossoma macropomum. Next base: position 7,479,677 of record NW_023494791.1, on the reverse strand, counting down.
ATAAAACATGTAATGCCTTGTACAAGCTTCAAATGTCCTAGTTTAACACAAAACGTTTATAAAATATTAATGTGAATCACCATCAGCATAGTGCTAACGTGCTACTAGAATCCCATAGGCCTGCTAGAAGAAATTAGCATTCGAACACATAGATGGGTTTCTGTGCAACATCATTATGAAGATGTGTATGCAACTAGGGGGCAGAAAGCAACAGAAAGCAGCACTCTTCACAGCATAAAGCAACGAGCTGTTGTGCAGTAAACTGCACCAACCGCAGAGACGATGGCTGGAGAATGTTTAATATCCTGAAGGGATCACATCCCTTTGCCAAACACCTCAGAAGATTATGGATCCAGGCCATCAAAAGGGTGGATTGGGGTCCTGATGATCACAAAGGCAGCGAAAGTCTGCCTACTTCATATCTGAACATAGTGCGTTTTTGATAGGGTGATTGGACTGATAGCACGATTTAAGGTGGACCAGGAAAATTTGAGCAAGAAGCTGACTTCATCTTTGTGTGATTTAGGCCATCAAAATATCCAACCTACAGTTTTATGTAGGGCTCTACATTTAAATATGCACTATGGTAGGACATTTCCACAAGGTAACTCAGCACTGGTATGTTTCTGTTTGCTAACATGAGCTAGTTAGGGAATGAGTAAGTTAGCATAGTGTGTGATTCATACGATAGCTAAACTAAATAATAGTTCAGTAGGTCATAGCCTAATTAACTAAATTGTCTGTTTACTTAGATTAGCGACACTAACAGTACCTCCATACTCCTGATATCGTCAGATGAGGAGAGGATAGAAAGGCTCAACAAACAACTAAACCAGCTATTCTGGCTGAAATTCATAGAACATGTCAGCAAGCTATACAGGTTTTTGAGATGTGGATAGCTCCTACTAGCTAAACATTTAGTGAATAGCAAACTTAGTGGGGCGTTTAAAGAGACCTGCTGATTAGCCAATACAGACAGTCAACTATTGTAAGCTGATATATTAATATGCAAATAAAAGACAAACAGAATCAACTCAGGAATGGCATTTTATTATTAAGTCAACAAGTATTTACAAACAATGCGAAATCTATGTTGATTACAACAGTTGACTAAAGTTACAATCTTGTGACCGGCTAACTTACCAAACCGGTGTTGCCCCCTGGCTGTGCACACCCAGTAATGTTTGTAGCTAGCCGTTTTGCCTTTTGGTCCTCAGCCTAGCACAAATATTACACTTTATTCCCAAAAAGCTAGGACTCCCCTGGTTTTGGCTATCTAATCAATTAATACTATCTTCACTGTATTAGACATCAGCCCTAATAAGAAAAGAGCCATTTAAAGAAAATATTTAATCACACGTTAGCTGCCAAAATCTCCAGCACGTTTGGTTCCTTTTGACAGCTTGGGCGACTCAAATGCCAGACTTGCATGATAGTACCATACAGCACGGTGTGAGCTAATGGAACACACATAAGACCGATTGTGTGGCGGTCTGGAGACAGTACAGTCAAATAACAGTGAAACAGTAAAATAGTCTGGTCAGGATTTTTCTTCTAGCAGCCAAGACCAGTTCTGCAGAGTGGTACAGTAGAGCACGGAGTGACCCAGATGCCAGGCGTCTGTCTAACGTACATTCTCCCCGGGCCAAAACAACTGCGGACCGCAAATGATGCAATTGCGCAGGCGAGTGTGGAACTTGAACCAATCTAAAAGCCATTAGCTTAAAGGACAGTTGGAGAACTCTTTAAAGCACTGTCACCCCAGTCTTAAGCCAATTGGAACCTTCTGCCACGCTGATGAGCACACATTACTTAGAAGGCGAAAGCAACTCAGACATCTGACATAGATTACATTGGAGCGGCGGTAATAAATGTTTCCCAATAACTCCACCAAAGCGCATGGCTGGGCAAGACAACTTGGAGAGCAAGTGGCAGTATGTGCGCTTTACAACAAGTTCATAACGATTAATCTCCTCTCCTCGAAGGATCTGCCCAAACTGGCATTTTGTGTGGTTTATGTGCCAGTAATGAAATTTTAATAGGAGTCATTTACACACATTAAAGTAGGCACAGTGGAAATCTACTGGGTCACAGGCAACACAATATTCCAAAGCCAGGATGCCGTTACATTGCATCAGTCTGGGAAATCCAACAAATGTGTTAATTTCCAGGGTTCCTTTCATGTCATGCCAAGTGCATCACAGATGAAAGCCTGCATATCATTTATTATAAAAAAAAGGGTACCCCTCTAAAACACTGATTACATCATGTCTGCCGCGATTCTGCTCCGAGTTTCACACAACAGACCGGCTCTAATGCTTCACTGGGTTTTATGTTCATATGTTCTTTAATCCAACCGGAGACAAAACCAAGGAAACCAAAGAGCACTTTGATGAGGTTTTTGACACTATAGCATTGCTGCTCTTGGTTGAATTTGGAAGATATTCCCCTTTAATCTGTTTTATTTCTTTGTTAATTACAGATGAGGTCCTTTTCGACAAGAATTCCCACTAGAGAAGTCATTTAAAGCCTTTTATTTATCACAACAAAATAAATAACTGTGAACCACGGTGACTCCTCTGTTTCTGCTTCACAAGTTTTCTCTCTATCTGCTTTCTGGAAAAGAAAATTAGCTGAAACATGATGACAATTACAAGTGGACCTGGTGTTAAAGATCAGGGGACTAAAAAAATAAGCCAGTCGTGGGGACTCCAGTATAAATCTGGGTGATTTTATAAAACACTCTGCAACTCGTCATCATTGTCTTAAACCGCCTAATCCAGATAGGGTCACAGTATAGCGGCAACCCTTTACATCCAAATCATTTCCGGTTTGCACCCATAAAGTCTTGAATGTCCAAGTCTTCTGTTCTTTTGTGGAGCAAGATCAGCCAAATAAGTAATGATAGCCATAACCACTTGGACGGAGGTGTGCGGGCTGGTCATGGAAGACATGGTAAAATTTCATTTGAAGGGTTTACTCCTCAACAATTACCAAACTATTAGCAAGCAATTAATAATGCCCTAGCAAAGAGAACTATATCATCATGCTTCGAAATGTGGTATGATGCATTATTAAGGTGTTCTGTAAATTACTACTAACTGCTTGTTGACTAATGTGCTAAATGTTCAGTAGTTGTAATCTTAGCTGCATGCATATTTGAAATGTCTTCACATGACATGTTGATCTAGGAATACAAACAGGTAATAATTATCTGATCTCAGAAAACCAAATATCTGTTAGTAAATGGTCATGTTAGTTGCAAGTGTACTCATACATGGTATGTATATTGAATATGTTTGCATGTCCTGTTAATGACAGCCAACTTCATAAAGATTAGTAAAGTCTGAGTGTAATAATGCATTGCTGAGGTCTGTAATGTGCAATTTAAAAGCAAGTCATATGAGCAGAAGACTGAAAACTACTTTATGAAAGTTTTAATAATGTTAATCAAATACAAGTTGATGTAACTTGGTTAGCAGAAACTGCCTGAAGCCATCCATACCATCTATAGGATGGTTAAAGGAGGTTCTTACAGAAGTTTACAAGATACTTAAAAATAGTGCCCAAATGATGAAATACATTTAAAAGATCTTTATTAATGAATTTTCAAGACCAAAACTAAAGTGGAACATTTTCATATCTTCATGTTTAATTGCCAGTACATTATTGTAAAATTACAGTGTTCAAGCATGAATTTATAAAATGTGACTGTTTACTACTTTGGTCATTGTGAATTTAGATAATTATTATCTGTTCATATTCCTTAATAAACACATCACAAGACATTTAAATGTATGCTTGCAACCAAGGTTGTCACTTTGGGTTCTTCATTGGAGGGGCTGAACACCACCTCCTTGCAGGGGGGTGGTGGGGGACACCTCTAAATAGGGTATGTTAACATTGTAGCTATAGATAATGCTTTTATATACAAATCAGATCATCCAATTTTTAAAATTTGTTTTTACCATACAGAACTACGCAAAAGCTCAGGAATTTTTACTTTATCTAAATAGCACATTTATTAAAAAGTTATGAAAATTTCCATGTATATGAACAATACATATAGAAGTGAAAGGTGGTTATAAGAGCACAATTAATACAAAAGACCTGCATGTTTGTGAGCATCCCTGTCTCACTTCTTTCCTCACTCCCTGTCTGTAATAAAACTATTTTCCCCTCGTCTTTTTCGATTGTTATCGTAAGAGCACTAATTGATATTTGAGCATAAACACAGGCCTAACATCACTCGCTCACTAATGGTTTAATATCTGGAAGCATATCATGTTAGCTATTAGCTAGCGGACAATGGGAACAATGTTAAGCCAAACAAGTCAAAGACAATGGTCTTCTATTTACTCTACGAACGGGATAAGTGAGGAAAAATATATTACAGATGGTCAGATCAGCTGGAGGTCAGCTCGAAAAAAACTTTTGAAGAACCTTTAAGCTCTGGTTTCCCTCTCAGTTCACAATCAAGGTTTCTTTAGAACTGGGCAACAAAAATACTTTTATCAATATCTATCATATCAGTATTGAGAAAAGTGACTTTTTTAAGGTAACATTTATTATGACAGTAAATACAATTCTTTGTCATTTTTAATAACCAAATAATTATTATCAAAATTAATTGTTGAGGGGGTTACATGGCCAATTATTGGAGGGTTAATTATAACTTCAAACTTAGGTCTATGCTCGCAACTGAAAGAATATAGTTAATTAACATTTAACTCGTTAGTCCATAAACAATCAATAACTATCATAAAACGGATAGTTCCAGTCCTAAAATCTGATTGGCTGAGCTGCGTTCGAAGCCGTTGTAAAATCCACAATATATGCACACCTAGGACCACCTCACAACAACGTCTATTACTGTGCCACGACATGAAAAAACCCTTGTGCTGTCAATGGAATAATCTTTGACTCTGATGCTGCTCACATGGAGCACCGAGAATACTGATGAAGTAAGAACCAGTTTTTGTTTAAACTGAGGGGCTGGAGACTTATGTTCTTATCTAGAACCAGGCTGGTCAGCTAGCTAACAGACTAAAAGAGCCAACAGCCTAAACAGCTCCATCATTAATATCACAGGCATGAATTAAAGTACTTACAGTATGATTAACTGTACAATGGCAGTATGAAAGTCTAAAAAGTGTCACTTGAATGGATCACAGGCTTCAAATGTTCATGTTTCCGTCAGAAGTAGCGTCAAACCCAGGATGAATCCCAAATGGTTCCGTACTCTCTAATTAGTGTGCCAGCTATGAACGTTTGGAAATTCTAGCCTCTACAGCCAAAAAGTACATCATTTATAGAGTGTGGATGTGTCTGAGTCCCAAATGACTGTTTCTTAGCTGTATTATGCACTGTTGTGCTGCAGCACTCAGTATTTAAATTAGTGCACTATGTAGGGAGCAGGGAGCCATTTGAGATTCAGCCCCAGTACAAGAGGAGGGGCACCACTGGATTGGTGCTAAACTTGCGGTTGTAATTTGCTGACCAAAAAGTACTTATAAAGCAAAAGCTTTTGCATTAAACAGTGCTGTATCATCATATATTCATTGTTATGTTATATATATACATATACGTATATACATATATACACACATATCTATCTCTCTCTCTCTCTCTCTATATATATATATATATATATATATATATATATATATATGTTGCTTGGCAATGATACCACACTCTAAAGGAACTACATTTCTTGGTGGAATACTTGTTTATGTCAATTATTGTTAATAATAACTTAAATTAATTGTATATTTTATCATATTTTATGTTGGCTGCCGTTTTATAAAAGCAATAAGCCACCTGAGGCCGTGTGTAACTGTGTGTAATTTTATCAAAGGGAAGGGAGTTTTTTTTTAAGAATACGCTTCCCGTAATAAAATCACAGTAATGCATGGCCTCTCGTGGCTTACTGCTTTAATACAGAGAAGACCTTATTAATACATCACGTAATCACATTTATACCATAGCTTACTAATAAATGATATGGTTGAGTTTACTATTAATTGTTTTTATTAATTAACTATTAATTGCTTACTAATAGCTCATTGTTAGGAGGCAGACCTTAAAATAAAGGGTTACTGAATGCAGCTGTATGTTTTAACACTCAAGCCCAAGAGAAGGAATGCGAAGGCGCAGTGTTTCTCATTACAGCGTTTGACAAACAGTGTCTGAGAAGCAGTGTCGCGTGAATGAATTATTTAGCCAGAGGAGCGGCTAAGGCCGATAGTGTGTGCAGGGTTTTAGTGCGCCGCAAGAGACTCCTCCGAGAGACATCACTGAGGCCTAGAGCCGTAATGTAAACCCACTTTTATAAGGCCATATGAGGAGCGGGGGCTACAGCTGTGAGCTTTATTTAGTAAAACAGACAGTATGTAAAGATGCACTGTGTAGGCCTTGGATTGAATCCTGCACGCTTTCACAGAGAGAAGAGCAGTGGTTCTGAAATGCCCATTGTAAGTGGGGGGTTAAGTGTAGAGCCACTGAGCTCACAAGCAAAGGCATCACGCTCTGATTGCATCAGTTCTGCTCCCCTGAAAAGGAAATTACGCTACACGCATTACAGTTGACTGTTTAAATGGTAGGAATTGAGCAATGTAGAGAAAATCCCGCTGATTAGCTCCGCGCTGTCTAGGGTGATATTGTTAAGTCATTAATCATGGCCCTCTAAGCTAGACTTTGTGTAAAACACTGCCACACTTGTACCACAGTAACTGTCCATCATAATCAGGATTATAGCACAAACGTAACTGCGTCTCAGATTCTTTCAGCATTAGATTACAAGATCCACAGTCGTGATAATCATGCATCACTGTTACACATCTTCATTTTCAACCTTGATCTGTTATACACTGTACATACGCAATCAAACTCCATGAGGGATGCCAAAATGTTGGCCTGTCAAATGCAGCTAAGCTGTTTCCAAGGGCTTTTAGATTTTCAAAGAAGTTCCATTAGCTGTAATAGTGAGGCAATTTGGCCTGAAAGAAAGAGTTTGCTTTGAGTATGATCACTAATCCAGAAAAATCACTCTACTAACAGCTTAAAAATACCATTACATTATAAAAAGATATTTTGGAGATTATCCATATTAAAATAGGAATAAGGATAAGTAGGAAAACCAGGTGTGGAAAATACTTAAGCATTACTTAAGACGATTTATACTAAAATTAAATATTTGTACTTTTATTCAAGTTTTAATGTTGTTAAAAGAATGAGTGGTTTTAATACATTTTGGCGAAGCGCTATTTAACTTTGATATATGGAACTGAAGCTTTCTGTGTGCCACTGTGTTTTCGATCACTATATAAAGGAGCATGAAGCTGCTTTTACCGATGGATGCACAGTGATCTGAGTTTCTGAGTGAGCACTCAAGCACATGCATGCACACCAAATCGCTAAGGGCTTATAGCCCATTCTCACACTTCCACGTTCATTAATGCGGAAGCATAAACAGTAGCGTTAAATGACTTTAACGTATGTAAACAATGGCTGAGACTACTGCCCAGAATAAATTCTTAAAGGCACCAATAGTTCAACCAAACAGCCCTAAGAGAGTTTCCATTCGATTAAGATGAAAAATGTTCACTTCAGCTGAAAAGCTCTGCTCATCATGTGTTACTTTTAATGAGGTAACCAATAAACAGAGATGGCTAAAATTAAAACAGAGTCAATACAGGCTGTACAATAGGACAGATTTGCTTGCATTTGTGATTAAAAAAGCTCAGTTTGAAGATAAATATTAATTCACTGGCGTATGTACCATCCTGGAAATTATTATCACTGAAAGCAGTGTACTCCGCTTACTGCTGTGCTAACACTTAAACATTTTTATATAGAAGAATGCATTCAGTTCCTGACAGTGGTGGACGAAGTACACAAACCATGTACTTGAGTTAAAGCAGAGATACCCAAGGTAAAATATTACCCCAGTAAAAGTTCCTCCCTTTTGACCTCCACTTGAGTAAAAGTACAAAAGTATTTGCCTTCAAATGTGCTTAAGTATGGAAAGTAAAAGTACTAAAAGATTAATTATGACTCTAATGTCCTATTATCATTTTTGTAACAAGAGTCTTGCTTCATTAACATATTTTAAGTTAAAATACTCCAGTGTCACTCTTGGTAAACCTATCTTTTAATAGAATGTCATTAATTAGTCTGACGCTGATGTCTATTAAAATTATCATAAGCACAAAACACTGAAGGCAAACAATTTCCATTAGGTAGAACCGAGTGGCTCTGAAATAACCTTTTGTGAACAAGCAAAGTTTCAGTTTAAGATTTATTTGCAACTTAATTACAAGTTAAATAAAAACTTGTTTCAAATTCAGATTCACAAATGAGTTTTCCTTTACTAAACTGCATCTGTAGGTCTCTGTTCATAAACATAAACTAGCAAAAACAAATTTACTGTAAAGATGAAAGTGTTTGTATAAATTCAGAAAAAAGGACATGCCAGTCACAACTGCATGTTTTTACATATTTCTATATTGTGGTCTATTTACACAAAGTTAGGATAGTTCCATCATTTATGTTGAATAGACATTCACAAAATTTTATGCTGCTGCACTGACGTTGAACCGTATGCTTGCACTGGGTCGGTATGACCAACAGGTCAAAACAAAATCAAAACAAAGTGTGCGCTGTACCCTGATTGGTGTTCTTGCTTTACGTTTCTTTTGTTTTGACACGTTACATTTTTATACACACATAAGCCAAAAGGAACGACAGATTTCGCATAATGTAGTGGAGTAAAAAGTAAGATATTTGACTTTGAAATGTAGTGGAGTAAAATAAAAAGTCACCCAAAATGGAAATACTTCAGTAAAGTACAGATACACAAAAAAACTATTTAAGTACAGTAACAAATTACATTTACCTCGTTACTGTCCACCACTGGTTCCTGAGCAAAGAACATCAAAAAATATATATTTTTGAGCACTTTGTTATTATAGGACTTAATAATGGCGCCTCGTGGACGTTCATCAGGTCAGCTAGTGAGCTTATCAGCTTGCCAACCAATCAGCACTCAGTAGCAACAGCGCTACTGTCCTGCTGTCCTAGACTCATCTGCTCTGGAAAAAAGGAAACACAGATACATTTTCTTTGCTTTTCAGTGAAATAAATCCTTCTACTTTCTAAAATTAAAGGAAGGTTCTGGACAAGTAGTTAGACACTATTTTACCTTTTCCTTTTCCTTTATTTACTCACTCGTGGGCGCCCTCTAGCATTTTGCAGTTATATATTTGAAATAAGGGGAGAAATAGGAAGTAGTCAGGTGCCCCCAGCTCTAGCTAAACTCTGCAGGGCCATGCAAAGCTCAAATGTTTCCAACTTTTGTGTGATGCACATCAGCCAGATCTAACTAACCTAAGTCTAAACTAAAACTGGTGACCCTCTATTACCACTCTGTTAAATGGCGCAGGTGTAAGTTTGATAACACTATTAATTACAGCTGGATGTGACTATGCAGTGACTGTAAAACATGTCTATATTTCTTCATCACGATCATTTCACTGGAGTAACAGTATAAGGTGACTGAAGTGTGAAGTATATTCTTTTTTGTCTTAGTATTATAGTTTAAACCTTTAAAACCCGTCTCCCCCTCTGTTTCTCAGTACCTGCTCCATACAGCATTGTTTGCTTGCTTCAAGCGGCTAAGGGCCTGGCACAGTGTGGCTCTGGGTCTATTTATAACTGGCGAGGTATCGGCCGCTGTGGTGGCATCTGTGTGCACCGGGCACAGGCGCTCCTGTCGCCTGCCGGTGTCTCTCTGGCTCAGGTGGTGGGAATGACACACGCGGCTTGGAGGAAAGCAGCTGAACCAGTGCCAGCCTCAACCCAGGAGGAGCCAAGCTTCAGAAGAACAGAGCAGATCCCCCCAGCAGCTCTCTGTCTACCTGGGCTATGGCTACTGCAGTATAATGGCATCTTATTTAGAGCTTCTTTCTTTCCCAAAAGTGGACAGTCCAAATGTATGGCTAACAGATTCATCACAATGAATACAAAATGAGCAAGCAATGTTTATTTTTATGTATTGTTTTCTACTGAGCAATATTTGAATTGTTTGGATGACATCAATACAAAATTCTTAAAAAAACTTACTATGTAATAAAGAACTTTCGAGGTAAAGGCAACATGGTCTTCCAGTCTATATTAGTAAAATATTGTAAATAAAATATTGCTGGTTTAGAAACTTTTTTTTTTTTTTCTGAATAATGTTCCTAACACATTGACTAGTGGCTTTTTCACTTAGCAATGGACATATATTAACACAAATGTAGGCAAGCCCTAGCCATTTAATGGGTTAAAGAGCCCATATCTTACATTTATCTTGTATTTTGTTTTTCTTCCTAAGATCCACTTTTGACATTTGTGTGGTTTTGTGTACTAAAAAGAATTATAATTCATTCTTACGTGACCATTTTTCGAACTCTCTTTATCCCTTAAATATACTGTGACCAATATATGTAAATAATATTTCTTTATGATCGGCTGCCCTGTATTGTCTCTCATTCAAAGAGCCGTTTGGACTGAAAGACGCCTTATAAGTTCAGTGTCAAAGGGTGTGCCTAAACTGCTGGAGGCTGAATAAGTAGATGCATGTAAATGTGTTGTTTATCTTGCGATAAAACAGAAAAACCAGTGAATTCAGCTTTGTTTCCATATTAGGACTGTATGGACTGAGGAGTGAATGGCACCTTTTGAAACTTTAACAATGTTTACATACCACATCAAACTCTTTTATTAAAAAAAGTGAGGGAAATTTGTTTTTTCATGACATGCACCCTCTACATGTTATATCCTGGTTCTATATTTAGGATTTGTGGGGAGAGAAGGTGTGTCATTAAACATTGTTTTGTTTAGGCCTTCATATGTAACTAAGTCCAGCTCTGCTTCTGCTGGCTTTGGCTACTACAAGAAAGAATTTCAGACCAATCGGGCCAATTTGCTGTTTCACTGTTGACACACTGAGTTGAACGTATCCTCCATTAGCTCATACCATGTTGTATTTCACTCATATGTGAGTCTGTCAGATCAGTGGTTTTAAACTCATTGGAAAGGCATTCTGATGTGCTTTTACATTCTTCAAAAAGGCCCACTGTTCTGTGTTGTATTAGCTGATATCTAAATGGAACAGTGAAAGGCCGATAAATCTCAACAATCATTGTCACCCCCAGCGCTTCTTACATCGTTATTGAGCTATTCTGCTCGATGAATCTGGATTGGCATTTAATATTCCGTGGCAGCATTTTGTGCTGTGAAAATTAACCACAGTCCAGACAACTGCCCAGTGCTTATGGCTCTCCTGTTTCATTAATTTCACTTTTGCTTTAATTGATCCTTATTTCCCATGATTATGATTGTAATTAAACACCAGAAACTAATTCCAACTCCGTACCATCTGCCTGGGCAGCCAGGCACCAGCAGGGCATATGGATTCTGGGATCCTGGGCATATATTGGCAACGATCCGCAGGCATGCATTCGACTCATTCATTTTTATCACCGTAAACACAAGGTTATTTTTAAAGGCGAGACTTGAGGAGGGTGGATGAAAAAATGAGATGTAAGAACTGAAAATTGTTGGTGTTGAAAACTCCCCTTAAGTGTTCCAGCAAAATCTGTAATGGAATAAGTGGTATGTCCTTATGAAGCCAGTTTGGAGCAATTCAGCTAACATTCTCCAGGCTCTCTGCAGTGGGACAAAACAAGATAGACATGAATTAGGCAAGCCTTTGTGATTCTGGGGTAGAGAAATTAATGCCACCCTTCAAAAAGCATAAGGGAGACTGTAAAACCTAAAACGTCTAAGAAAGCCCATAATGAATAGCACTTCAAGATACACAAATTCTTTGTTCATATGTTCTCTTTTGGTCATTTTATGATCTCTTTTGTGTGAAGCCAAACCCACTGTAGCTTATTTTGTCCAGCTACAAATAGGGCTTGGTATGTGCTGAATTTTTTATACCGACATGATTCTGCTGACCTGTTCAAATCAATACCGATACCAAAACGATACTTTTATCTATGCCTTTCTTCCTAATTCCGGCAAGCAAGTCTTGTAAAGAAAATATTATTATTTATTAATAATAAGTCCATCTTTCTCTTTTCTTGACCCTCTCCATTAATCAACTGGATGCTGGGGAAAAAAAACAAACAAAAAAAAACAAAAACATCTCAGATCTCCTGTGTAGAGGTATAGTGTTAATCATTATCAATGATTTGACAATAACCTGACTGCAGAATCTGATAAACCACTAAATACAGTCAGGCAAGGAAGGAAAAAACATTGTTCCAGCCAGTTTGGCCTACCTAAACCTGGGAGCTTAAAGAGTGAAAACAGACTGTAATCACTGTTAACGATAAATTTGGTTACCGTTTTACATCAGGCACCCCCCCACACACTCTCAACTGACATCCTTGACTCTTTTGCTATAATAAAAGATGTGGTTTCTGTATGGATAACCACATTAGCTCAAGAAGAACTGGCTGTAGCATGGTCAAAGCTCTCAACGTGAACACTACAACATGAAAACGAAGCATCGTCATTAATAGGGCTCATTTATGAAACCCTCAGAGAATGATTTAGTGTGTGAGTGGTTCAATCCAGCAGAGGATGGCAGCCAACTAAAAGCTATTAAATGCTAGTTTTGGTGATAGCTGAATCTAAACGTGTTGAATACGCTGACAAACTCCACAGTAGTTCACTCCCTCTCGCAAAAGTCAGAAAGCTGCTCATTAAACAGTCATTTTACCTGCCAAAATGTCCTCACTGAAAACATTTCTGTCTGTGTTTGGTTGTGGTGTGTTTCTCCTGTGGCAGCGGAGCAATGTTAGCACTGCTCTTTGTCTAGTTTTTTTGATGGAGATATTTCATTTTTCATCAAATATTTCATCAGATTTGATGTATTACTTGACTTGGCTGCGTGTCATAAGTGCTGCCACTTTTAGCTCTCCGTGCATCAAGAACCCAGTCAGACTCAGATGTTATCTGATGTTTTTTGCTTTTTTCTGTTTCTTATTCTTTTTTTAAAATACTTCTAATAATCCCTTATGGTGTCATTTTCATCTAAATCATCAAAAACGGGCACCGATGTTTCAGTACTCAGTAGTACCATGACATTTCAGTTAGTGCCTTTTGCAGCCCTAGCAACAAAGTACCTGCGAAAATCCTCAAAATAGCTGGAACATCCAACAGATCAGCAGTTTTATAAAGTCTTAGAAGTGCCTGAAAGAGAGGCTGGAGCATATAATGTTCATCTATTTGTTATGATGTTTAGAGACCAGAGAGAACCATAAAGAAAAGGGATCAGGTCTGATTATAAACATCCCAGTCGACTCAGAATGCATGGCCATTAGCCTCATGACCCGCAAAACATAATTCTATTTTTGCCTTTAAGTTCTCAAATTGTGCTCTCTAGTACCCTAGCCAGGCCTTTGCCAAATTCTCCTCTTTTTGTGTTTCCTCTAAGTGAGGGATTATTTGATTACCCAGGCTCTGCTTAATGACCCCGCAATATGAAGTTAAGCCTATTTGGAGCTAAAAGGAGAAATCCCCAAAGAAGACTTCATTATAAGGCAGAAACAGTGCTATCAACTTTTGACCTCCGTAAATTCAATAAGCCGAGTTAGTCATCCAAAGAGCGGAGACCTGGCCTAGGTGAGTCTTATTGAAGTCCCTTCTTACCCTGGCTTACATTACTAACATATGGCCACAAGGGCATTTCCAACGAAGCAACATCTGACTATCAAAGGACTGTTTTTTTGTTTTTTTCTTCGTTTGAAAAGCTTCAGCCACATAAAAACCTCTTTGACGTCAAGGACATAAATATTCTTGCTGCCAAAGAGTGCACTTGTGGGATGAAAATGAAAGACATTAAAAACATCTACTTTACATTTTGATTTTCTGGGATTATGTACCCCTGCATTAGATTTATATCCATCTCGATTTTTATTGTTCTCGCTCCATACGCCTCAAATCGAGTTATGAACTTAATCAATCGGTGCTCCGCCGCTGTGACTGTTTTATGATTGGCTGAGGTCAGGGATTTTATTGACCCGATAACCCTTGATGAAAATGGACGTGCGCTTGGGAGCAGGAGATGCTGGACCATGGGCTGGAAGGTTTCCCCTCTCGGCTGCATGCACCAGTTATACAGCTCATAAATGGAAGTCGACGTGAACTCATTCCTTCCATAGTTCGCTCAGACTCTCCCCTTGCAGATCGCACCCACAGAGAGCCGTCCATAAAACCGGTCTGGGCTGCGTGGCATCCTGGAGGCAGAAGGAAAACAAGTAGAGGGTGATAGATGTCGCAGGAGTGGAGCAGTTAGCTCTCGGAGGCCTCTTCATCCTCCTACCATCTGGGACCATTCTTGCTGTTCTGGAGGAGTGTGAGGAGCTATTTTCCCCTGATGTGAGTTAAGCATTGAGAAGATGAACTCTGCACGCAGATAGGAAGAAAGCCTTCCTGAACTCTCCACTACTGGAACACATAAAAGCTCTGTTAGTTAGCTTGATTAGCTTCACCACGGAAGCAAGAGCAAGACAGCTTAACGCGAGGCTCACTCTAACGACTTCATGGTTTTCCGTCTCCCAGCAGTCAGACACTCTCTAGGCCAATGTGTTTCTCTGTCACGTAATTAAGAAAATGACTTTTAACTGAACTAAATTCGCAATAGTGGTCTCATTTTTTTCCCTCTGCCTCGACAAGGGGGGTGAGAGCACCATGCAAGAAGATTTTTTCCATTTATTCCACTTAGTGACACTGAACCCTTCAAACCCAATTTGATGCAGTCCCCTTGTGCGACTGTCTAAACAAGTTCAGCCTTTGCCTACCTGGTTTTCAGCAGATTTTCCTTCTACTTTTGATCACCGAGCGATTTTCCTGGCACGTAGTGTTGATGCCTGCTGACCAGCTAGAAGAGATGGCGTGGTAGCCCATTTGAAAACAACACACCTCGCTTTCATCTAAAGGATCTGACATCCACCCCCCTTCAAAATTAAATTGAAAGCAGATGGAGCGGCCCTGAACTGCCCATCCTGTCAGATTGTCATGGAGCATTAACCGTGGTTTCACATTGAGACAGTGTGCCTGGACGGGGATGAGGGAGAGGAGGATACTCATGAGGAAGCCACTCTTGCCAAGACATCAATCCTCTTGATCGTACAGCTGGAACTGGCCTACGGGGAGCATGAAGCCCATGGCCACACGTGGAGATTGCTTACCAATGTGGACTATTCTTTGGACAACTCATTTTTGTGTTTGCAAAATCTGCAAAAATTCACTTTCCATTCACGTCCCATGTCCCCACAATCTTCTAGATGCATTTGTTTATAAATATTGCTGCATTTACTTGTTGGCAGTACACGGACGACGAAAAACTGGATATTCCATTGTTTGCCATCGAGCCACAACGGAAATTTCCACCACCACCAGTGGCAACGTTCCTCTGACCGCAGCAGTAAGAAGAATGTTCAGTCAAGAGCACCATTTTCCCAACTTTTGCCACCTAATAACTTTTATAATATTTTGTCTGGTAACACTGGCACTGAATGGTCATACTTGAAATCAAGGTGTACCCTGTTCATGTACATCAAAACCCATACTTCAAACACACTACTAAAACAACAGCCTGCATTCAAAACACTTTAAGGATAAAACAGTGGTTAATTCCATCACCACGCACAGGGTAAGAAATGCCACATCACAATGTCACCATTTACACTGCTGCATGGCATCATGTCGTGTACCATCACCAATTCTGCTACGAGGCACAGAACAATTTTTTAATGCCAGCATGAGGAACATCGCATCATACAATAGTCCCAAAGTTCGTTGGTGCAAAACTTTTAGAACTTCACTGAGATTATGGAAACATCTGACAAGTTTGATAGCCATCTCTGGGGATTGCTGTGATCTCTATGGCGCCGACAGCACTGTCAAAAGCATCACTGCTGGATCTGCCTTACAAAACCCCACTAGAATATGAAGGAGTCCCAGAGCACTGAGGCCTGGCTGCCTTATTGCTTACCTATGCCTGTACTCTCCATACATCCATACCCTCACTCCGAATGGCGTCATGGCTGCATGCTTTCTGGGACAACCAGCTCAAGCAGGGTCGGTGGGGTCACTGAGAGAGGAGCTCTGGAATGCACAGGACGATGCGATGTGTGCTTTTCCAAGGCCTGGCAGTTGACAGGCAGAGGTCTGATGATGGAAAGAGAAAGAGAGAGACCAGTGCACTTCCAGTGCCCTCCGGTAGACTCGACCCTTGCCCCAGTCTTCCCAAAAGGATCCATGGGGGTCAGGCTAAGTGAACCAGGAGACGTTCCCATGCAGCATGTCTTGAGTGAAACAAGGATTCAAATGGCTGACTATTGGGGTCTGTAAAGAATCCTCAAATGTCTGTTCAAAGTAAACCAAATGACAAAACAAATGAAACGAAATTCAGCTTTGGATTACACGCCACTGAATTCTCAACGACTAACCAAACACCTAACGCATCAGAAGAAGAAATAAGACATTTTAAACACGTCTGTGGGATGCTGTTGGAAACGCCTTCCAATGATTGGTTCTTTAAAGAAGATGAGATTTGCCAATATTAAAAAGATTTTTGAAATTTAAAGAATTTCTACATAATGTAGAGGTTCACTCTTAAAGATGTTGTGAGAAGGATCTGAAATTTTGGCATGGACGAACAGGAAAAATTAGAACTAGAACCTTCACATTATGTGGAAGTTCCTCACACATATCATTTATAAAAGTCAGTCTTTAAAGAACCATTCACTAAAGGGTTCTTTGGGGCAGTGGTTTGCAAAACGGTCCCCTCTCACTCTCAGTGTTGTAAGTTGGGTTGTAGCAAAAATGTGGACCATCTGGGGGTCCCTAATAACCACTGCTTTATGGAACCAAAAGCGGCTCTTCCACAGCATCACTCCAAATAACCTGTTATTATTAAAAGAGAACAAGTGGAGCTTCTTTAAGATCAGGGGAGTACAGCAACAGTCTAATCACTAATGTAATTCAGTCTATACTGAGTATGATAACACTCATCTCTAAGTGTTAACACTAAATTGTCCCCTGACATTCTAGCGCTTGATCCCTTGGTGCAAGGATCTTTCATCACACTCATCCACAGAGTCATAACGCAGGAGGTGCAGGCTGATATTGGAAGTTTGACTTCACTGTGTAATATTTCCTCTGCAGATGTCATTATCTTGGTAATAACTGGCAATCATTAACATGTCATTAACACATAAGTTAAGACTTATATTTAAACCTTTTAATGAGGCCATCATTCAACATTATAATAGATTTGTTATCATTAGCAATGGCTTTGGTGTCTTTCACCGTCCCCTCAGGTCGAGGTGGCGCAAGCCTCGCTTTGCATAATGTAGGTCTCAGGCTGAGCTGGTGTGAACGGAGGTCACGTCGCCGGGTGGATAATGAATAGCTTCCTTCTAGGGATGAGACTTGTGCTGAGAGACAAGGCCAAAAGCCAGCAATAGCCAGAAGCAGAGCATCAAGCCAAGGGCCAGGGATCCGACAGCAACGCCTGCGTCCTCCCAAAACACCTGCCGCTCCCCCAGCAGGCCTGGAGACCCAGCTCCGTCTGAGCATCCATCAGGCCCATGTCTGGAGATGGGGCTCAGGGCCAACAGCACTGTTGGCAGGCCTACACTCCACTCTCCTGGTCCTCAGCACCACAAGATTCTCCACACAAGAGGCCTTTAACAACACTCTTGGGTGACCAGGGAGGACACGGGACCAGAAAGCCGATGGGCCGTAAGATGGCCGAGGAGCTGAGGATGGTCTGCCAGAAGTGACGCCATTATGGTTGTAAAAATGCATCAGTGCATTGTGCTGCACCAAAGGTGGTGATTCAACTGCATCAGTTCTGGAATGTCAAAATCTATTATAATAGTCTATATAATAGATTCTACAATTAATTAATTATTATTCAATAAAAATACACTAATTTGTGAGCCTCCAAAAAAATCTGGATAATGTAAAAATCAACAAATATATTTGTTTGGTGTATTGATTTTCTTTCTATATTTCACTTCTGTGTAAGTTTTGCCAGAGATATTCAGTGTATTATTTCAACAGTTCTGAATCATACCTCAAAATTGTTGAAATTTGAGAATTTAATGATGCTTGGTATTATTTCCTACAGTATCCTAATCAAAAGAAATTGTGAGCTCAGAGATTTAGAGAACTCCTGGGGACTCTACCAATCTGCAAGACCACCAAAACTGGCCCCATCAGATGAGAAAATCAAGCTGCTTTAGATCTGAAAACAACCACAGGTGTTTCTGTCCATCTTTCCACTATGAGAAGACGACTCGGTGCTATGAACAAAACATCATATCTTCAAAATGTTATTTTACTTTATAGGAGAAGGATTAAAAGTTTATAACTTATAATGGCAGCTAATGTTTTTTTTTTCCAGAAGAAATTTTGGACTGTTTCTACTGGCCTGTTCCTCATGAAATGTTGACATAAGGCTAAGGGTAAGTATGTGTGTTGCGCTGGACTTCATATTATGGGGGGAGGGGGGGGTCCAAGGTTTTCGTGCGACAGCAATGAATCCTGCTGTTTCATTAAGTACACCTCCTTGTTTCTACGCTCATTGTCCATTTTATCAGCTCCACTTACTATATAGGTGCACTTTGTAGTTCTACAGTTACAGACTGTAGTCCATCTGTTTCTCTGATACTTTGTTAGCCCCCTTTTACCCTGTACTTCAATGGTCAAGACCACCACAGGGCAGGTATTATATGGTTGGTGGATCATTCTCAGCACTGAAGTGACACTGCTGGACTGAGAATAGTCCACCAGCCAAAAATATCCAGCCAACAGCGTCCTGTGGACAGCATCCAAATACCACTGATGAAGGACTATAGGATGACCAACACAAACTGTGCAGCAACAGATGAGCTACTGTCTCTGACTTTACATCGACAAGTTGGGCCAAAAAGGTAGGAGTGCCTAACAAAGTGGACAGGAATGGACACAGTGTTTAAAAACTCCAGCAGCACTGCTGTGTCTGATACACTACATATCTATGTCATTTTAAAGCCTCCTGTAAGGTGAAGTAATTCTTGAATCAGTTCAAAAATACAATAAATGTGAAAAAGGAAAAAGAGCTAATTCACATTAAGCATTAACAAATCAGTCCACTCATTCAGCTCCAGCGCTCGGGCTGACTACACACAGGACGTAGAAACCATGAGCAAATCCATTACAGCAGCATTTTCCTAATGAAAGCCGCCTTCACTTTGTTTTAACCAAATGGACGACACAAAATACGACCTTCAACATCCAAACTGGGCACTGATTGATTAATACAGGTTTGCATGTGCCACTGCTTAAGCAGGTCCACTCTGCAGTCCAGAAGGCAGCGTGGGCTGTTTGATTAGGGTCCGAGCAGGAGCCGGCCTTAAAGCAGGGAGACGTTTCTGGAAGCAAAAGCACTGTCATTTTTCTTCTCCCTCTGATGTGAAAAACAGGTAAGTGTGCTCTCCCAACCCCCCCTTCTCTGCTCTGACGGCACAGTGATGGATTATATCTCAGTGCTCAGAAACACATTGTTTTCTTTAGCACAGCAGGGTATTCTATTTGCAGGGTCTCCCCGTGAAATATTATGCATATCTATCATTGGCTAGGTGCCACTGGTATGCAATTCCAAAAGGGAGCATTTGTAAGAGATTGCTGCTCTGCTTTGCTCTCAGCAGCGCACAAATGAACACAAGGTGAGGACCAGAGGAGCCAGAGCGGCTAATGTTAAATGGTTCTCGCACAAAGACGAGAGTTGGGAAAGTTGTGGGCAGGCAGAGACGAGGGAGAAGGATCGGTGCCCGGACCATTTGCTCCATGGCCGCAGAGGCCACACACACATCAGCGCGAGAGAGATTCATGTTCACTGACAAAAGCGGTTATAGGTCACTACGGCCAGACCAGTGCTGAAAACGCTAAAGCCCTGCATTAGTTAGGGAAATGCTCCAGAATCATGTGGGAGAGTCACGTCCATCTCTCACACTGTATTCTAATACTGTAACAGGGGGGCAAGGACTCCACTGCAGACTGTCTCACTAGCAATGAGTGCAGACTGACAGATACTAACGCAGATAGCAAGAGGGAAGTATTTTCACATACGTCTATACAGAGCATTTCAATCTATATAATTTTCCCTTTTCTGTATATTTGCCTGTTAACGTGTGTGTATAATTTTTTTCACATATGTCTAAATGAGCATTTGAATCTATGTAATATTCCATTTTCTGTATTTTTGCATTTAATTATTTTTTGCTCTCAGTGTGTATTTTTTTACACATAGGTCCATATTGAGCATTTACATCTAATTTTCCATTTTGTGTATTTTTGCTTTCTGCATGTACTACTTAGTAAATAATTATAAGATCTCTATACATACACTGTACGTGAGAAAACCTTGTCACTTTTTGTTGTTTTTATATTATATATTACATATCGCTGCTGTCGGAACAAAACCTATTTTTGTAATTTGCAGTTTTTGACAATTTGAAAATGCCTGTCACCCTTTACTTTGTGTGTAAATTTCATGATGAATGGACCAACAGAAACAGCTCAAAATTACTCAGAGAAAAGTCTGGTTACATTAACTTAC
This sequence comes from Colossoma macropomum, assembly GCF_904425465.1. Classification (NCBI taxonomy): domain Eukaryota; kingdom Metazoa; phylum Chordata; class Actinopteri; order Characiformes; family Serrasalmidae; genus Colossoma; species Colossoma macropomum. Next base: position 7,459,006 of record NW_023494791.1, on the reverse strand, counting down.
ATTAAAATTAAACCATGTTTTCCTTCTCTTGTGAACTTGTTGTTTTGTAGATATGAGGTTTTGCCCTGAAAGCTGATGTATATAATATTTACTCTATTTGAAAATGGGAGCTGCCCTAGCTATATTTACACAAATTCATTCCAAAATGCTGTATAATTTGTAACAAATTTTTGCACATACATTCTGAAAAGTAACAGCTGGCTTATAATGGAATATGCTTTTTTATTTCTCTATTAAAAGTGCTATGTATCAATGTTGAATAAGGCCAAATAAATGTTATGTTAAACATAAACACTTACCGTTTATGTGGAAACTTAATGCTTGATGTTAATAAAAATTTTATTTAGTAACATGTAAGATGGAACTTAAATGAATCTATATGGAAATTTTAAAAACTCTGCGTTAACAATAAAAATTGAATTCATATATTAAACTGAGTTCGTATATATACACATTGTGTTTTCCCCCAGTTATGGCAAGTCCAACCAAATCTGATCACTGGCCTTCTCAAACGCAAGTGTCCTGGCAGGGATGTGGTCTAACACCAGCTCCTCTGTGTGGCTAGCTGGAGTCAGCTTACCGAGGCTGGGGCACTCTTCAGCCCTGAAGCCCAGTGAAAGAAAGCCTTGTAGGGATGGTTGGAGTCCAAGCCATACAGTGCAGCACCAACACAAGATGGCTGCTATAGAACTGCATTTGAGTCCAAGGTGACCCTGATCTTTGAAATATCTTCAGAAATTTGCAATTTAGTTTTCCTGAATAAATTACAAGCACAAGTTAAAGCACCTCCTTGCTAGCAGACGCAAACGTGAGCCCAGGGCATTTGCACAGTTAATAAGGTTTAGTGCAAATGTTATGAGAGGGGATGTTTATTTGTTTTGTTACGTAGGAAACTGCCGCTCGAGGGGCGACAAGGTCACTTTCCATCTCAATCGTGTAATGGCGAACGTTCTATGAAAGGACTGCACTTCTAAATCCTCCTTTTATTATCTAAAAACGGGGAGTAAATAAGACGGTGGCGCTCGTTTGCTGTTGATGACAGCTCTTAAACCATAAGCACTTTGTGGCTACCTTGTGTTAAGTCAAATGATCTGTTTGGAAGGGCTGCTTCACGGCATTTCCTCTTTTTTATCCATCTCTGGAGAAGCAAAGTACATATGCGCCAGTTTAGATATGTTTTGCATGTCTCTCTCTGGGGGATGAAAGTATTTCAAAACAGCAGTGACAGGCCTGTACTGATGTACCTGTAGCGCATGCTGAAATAAATTGGAAATGATCTGTAATGCAAACAGGAGCAGAGAGCCAGTGAGAGCAGAGCTTTCCGTTGACTGTGGCTTTTAGACGGTGCACATACTTCCCCCAGGAATTAGACTGCAGAGAGACAAGCCTACCAAACAAAACAATACCAACTACACAGACGTTCGCAACGCACAAACAATACTACGGTGGGAATAGTATTTACAGAGCGCATGTGACACATTAAATTTACTTGTGCATCATTTCCATATGAATGCAGTATATTATACGCAATTTATTACCAAAAGTAAATAAACTGAAAGACAAAAATTGTGTTGATATATCTGAACAAACTGAATTCAACACACGTTCATCACTGTCTAAAAAATCTTTAAAACGGTAACTTTACAGAAGGCAAAAACTTCCCTAACCTTTAAAGTAGGTTAATGTAAATAGATTTTATTCTAAGTAGTTTCGGAGCATTTTTATTGGTCTATTCATCATTACACTTTCCCACAATGTAAAGGACAATTGCTCTGTTAAAAATGTTGAAAAATAAAAGTTGTTAAAAAAAATTGGATGGTTTGTTTGTTTCTTGGTGAAATTGAATGCACTGCTTTTTCAGTGTTCAATATTCTTTGCGTTTTAAAATTACATAATAACAAAATGATCATAAGTCATATCTTGTCATATTTTTCAGAGTCAGTCACAAAAAAACTTGTTCAATTGGACAGACAGGAGTCGTTAAATGAGCCATTTCTTTTTACGGCTTGCATGATAAATAATCGCTGTTTCAACAACTGCCTAAGCAGAGTTCCCGACTCCAGCTCTTCTCAAGCTATTTTATTCTGCGACCTTTGTTAATGATACTGCCGCACGCTGTCTGTAGGACTTGGCTCTGGCGTGTGCGTGTGCTGGGGGGGTTATGGGCCTGGTGTTCCTGTGTGAACAGCAGACGAGGGAACTGAACTTCTGACCTCTCCCCAAGGTGGGGGCCCAGCAGGCCCTGCACTATCACAGACCTGATCCACCCCAGCCTCTCACACACACACACACACACACACACACACACACACACACACTTCTGAACGTTTACTATAAACACACCACAACTCAAAAGTTTCACTGCATATACAAAGAAAGCCAAAGTCATATCTGCTATATGAGCTCAGCACCAAGACAAAGAAATTCATCAATACCACCACGGAGGATTCCTTTATTACTTTAATTAATTTAATGTTAGATTTTAATATGTTTATTCACATTTTAGCTGAATTTCTTTTGAGCTACTTTTTTATTCTGTTGATTGTGATTTTATTAACTCTCATAAAATGTTAGCTCATCAGATTGCAGTGGATATTATTATTAAAATTAGTTTTATCTTTTTATCTTTTTCATTTCTCAAAGCATTTGTTTCAACATATAGTTGTATGCAAAAGTTTGAAACCCCCCAATCGAACATGTTCAAATATGACACTTCTGCAAATTTTAGTGCACAGTTTCTGCGAATTTGCTGAGTTTAACATTGGAAACAAATTAACCTAAAATATAAAATGTGCCATAACTTTTGCACAGGACATATTTTGTTTTATATGTTAAATTCAGCTAATAAACAATAATTGTGTATTAAAATGTGCAGAAGTGTGTTCTCTGTAGAGGATGTGTTCTCTTATTTTCACTTAAAAAAAAAAAAAATTCACTGAAACATCATTTGATCGGGGACACCCAAACTTTTGCATACGACTGTTTTCTAAACAGTCATTAGTCAACCAAGAATTGATTCTGATTTCCATTTTGTTTTTACTGTTGGCTTATTTTCTTATTATGTTATGTAAAATTAATAGATTAAAATAGTAAATTTGCATGGAAATTTTCATAAGTAACTAAATAAGCAAGCAAGTCTGCAGAGCGTAGCTTCAGTACAAAACTAAAGTTTCTTCATATATTTAAAATTCTCTAACTAAAGTTGTATAAAATTCTATGTTCATTGTATATAAAAATGTACATTGTGTATAAAATGAATATACACACACACACACACATTATATATATGTGTATATATATATATTTATTTATATATATATATATATATAGATATATACACACACACACACATACACACACCTACCTAAGATATAATTACTGGTGGTAAGTTATTGTGCACTCTTTAAATGTACTTGCCAGTTACTATTGCATACTGGTGGTGACAATAATAATAATACTATTCATAATTCTAATTAAAACTGTAATTATTAAAAGAATGTACAAGATAATGTAAAAATAGGGTGCATCTGTAATATACAAAGATCTGTTTTTATCTGTTTTTTTTTAATTTAAATGTAAAAAATACTTCAACATTTTAAAAAGGAAATTCTGCATTTCTACAAAGAAAATAGCCTCTAACTCTAAGGACTAAAAAACTTTTTTTTGGATATAACAGTATTTATCATTCGAACAATGTAATTAAACAGAGTTTTTGCATGTAAAATTTGCGAGGCAGAGCAGAGAGCAGTAAAAGCTGTAGAGCCGAGTGTGAGGGGCAGGAGGGCTGCTATGACTATGATTTTCGCCCCATGCTGTTCAGTTGGGATATTCTGTGATTGTAGAGCGAGGCTGTCCGTGTCAGTGTCTCTGACTGGGCTGCTTTATCTCATCACACAAACACAAACCCTCATCCACACACTGCAGACACACAGAACACACACACACACACACACACACACAGAGGGGAGAGAGAAAGTGAGAGTATGTGTATGAGTGTGAGTGTGGTGGGGTGTGTGAGGAGAAAACGCATGCAAGAGTGTGAGCGCCCCCTGCTGGTCGACTGAAACCTCTGGCCCCTATGACCCTCCAATCTGCCAAGGGCCACCCTGGAGCAAAACCCACTGCACAACAGCGTGCGAGAGAGAGCGTGAGAGAGAGAGGGCTGTTTATAACTGATGGTGAAAATGGGGAATGAAGGCATATAGGCATTTCCACTGTGGTCCACAGTGCAGCTCGTCGAGATGGATAACCCCAGCGAGGATCACTTCACTACAGGCTGAGAGAGTAGAGATAAAGACGGGGGAGGGAATGGCACATTTCTGCAGACACACACACACACACACACCTCCATATATATAAATACATAAGTCAATTATATAAGTTTTTTTTTCAATAAATGTTGGGCCATTTCTATTCAATGAGCTGGACCTTCTATTCAACTCAACTCTAGAAAGAACTCTACTTAATTCACTGTAACTGGCTTATTTAAATGCTGTGTAAGTTTTGTTCTGACAGCAACAATATATATCTAATAAAAGTTTGAAGTAGTAGGTAAATGCTGTTAAAGTTTCAGTCTACAGCAGTTTAGCTCCACCCATTCACACTGAAGTTATAAGGAGTGTTTCAATCTGGATTGCTTTTTAAATGAAGCACAATACAGGGCAGCCAAAAAAAGATCTTATTCACATCAGTCGTAAATGTACAGTAACAAAAACAGCCTGTTTAACTGTAAGGGATAAAGAGAGGTTGGAAAACGATCATGTAAATATTAATTATGGCTATTTGGTACATAAAACCTCTTTTTCTTGCATTTTATTTTTTAAAGTTTAGAGTTATGTTTAGAAAAAGTTCATAGCGTATAGATACTAATATATATATATATATATATAATAAAATACTGTCGCCATCAGGATCAAGTTCCATTCAAAGTTAACAATAGTTTTTCCTTCTCCTGTATATTTACCATTTTGGATATACAAAGTTTGGTCCTGACAATGATGATATTTATAATGATAATGACATGATGATTATATATATATATATATATATATATATATATATATATATATATATATATATATATATATATGGATCTCTGACATTGTGCATCATTCTGTAGTTGATGTCATACTCATATTAGGAACTCAAGAACTACGACATTTTCTATGGAAAAAATTAATGCCATTTTTGAAAATTGCCTCCATGTATTAAACAAAAATGTTCCGACCCGCTGCATTTTGTCCTGTATACATTTTTCCCTATAGTGTCCTCAGAATTATGTTTATCATTTGTAATATGAATGTTACATGTAGCCTACAAGGTAGCTGGCGTTCCTGCATGCTGAAATGACGCTGTATGGAAGTCAGTCTACTATTAAATTTAAACATTATTATATATCAACACTAGCAACTCAAACTGTAGCCTAAAACTGTCGAAGCCTCTTAACTACCACATTTGACAAAGCTTGCTGGTTTGTGTATATTTTGGTAATGCTGTCAGTCTTATGATGTCAAGTTACTGCAGGGCAGTATTAGCAATATTAGCAATGTTAGCGATGTTTGCATTCTGGCTCCTCAATGACCTCGTAATTCAGAGGATCTGGCAACGTTCAGAGGACAAAAACTATCCATGCTGAAAAACCTATCAGGTTTGGAACACTTTGTTTACCACATGGAATGATCTCATTGATTTTCAAAAAAAAGCCATTCATTTTTCCCCATAGAGAAATTGGCTTAGACCCAGAGTTCCTTATACGGGCATGACAGAATGACGACGCAACTTCAGAGGTCTATGGGACAAATATGTGATCTCGTGTCCTGACAGCGTCCCAAAAACAAGTAGTCGTGTGTGTCGGGATGGGGTTTGATCAGAGAGGACACGGGACGCGTCTCTCGCCTGCCGATGATCCCCCGACCCCAGATGGAAAGCCGGGCTGCTCTGTTGTTTCATTATCACTGAAGTTCACGTTCGCCCGAGCCGCCATCATTATCCATCAGCCTTAATGAGGCAATCCCAATGCTGTAAAGGTCAGGCAATTATTGTGTGTGAGATTTTCCACGAGAGGCGGTTGAGATAGGGGGAGAGAAAAAAAACGTACACACTTTCTCTCTCTCTCTCTCACACTCACACTCACACACACACACACACACAGGGAAGAGGTGGAACCATGAGAGTCCACAGCACACAGATACCCACAGACCTTTAGGAGCTCGTAATGCCACTTCTCCAAGCTCTCCAATTCAATTAGCTCTAATGAAGAGTGGGTTGCCATTAAACGACCCCCTTTGTTATACCTGCTAAAGCGTTAGGAGGAGAAAAAAGCCAATACTCCTTTCACCTTTCAGTCTGGTCTCACACCGTGTCAGTAACTGGAGAGTATGCCTTTCGTACCACATCATCAGTGACCTCTATTACATAGGAACACGCAATCATCTGTGAATGTCAAAAAGATGGTCATTAAGTACAAGTTATTCATTTTTCAGGGGATTTCATTCATTTCTTTGGAGATTAGACACAAGATAATTCACTTACATAAGGAAGGGGGAAGTCAAAAACAAGAGCTTCCAAAACTACAGTTCAAAAAATTGTACAGAGACACAAAGGAAATGGGACCCCTAACAACCGTGCAAGACCTGGTAGACACCAGAACTGTCCCCAGATAAACAGCACTTAAAGCTTTCATCTTTGTGAGAGAGGAGAAAATCAAGCTGCTTCAGATCTGAAAACATCCACAGGTGTTTCCATCCTTCCACTGTAAGAAGACGACTCAGCGCTATGGGTCTGAAAGGATGTGTAGCTGTCAAGAAGAACCTCACTGAGAAAAGGAGACAATAAAATTCACACTACAACAGCGAGACTCCACATCTAAGATGTACAGTAACACTTTACAGACTGATGAGGGATCGTGAAAAGCAGAGTGAACTTTGGAGGTGTGAAAAATATCCCTGCAGATTTCTTTGAAAAACTGAAAGCAAGTCATCTGAAAAAAAAGGAAGGTGTAATAAAGACAAATAGTGGACACTGAATACTGAAAAACATATATTATATTGATTTAAATAAACAGAATATCAGACATTTCAAATATTTCCACTATTTTCCTGACTCTGAAAGACGAGTAACTGGTACTTCACGGCAGTTTTACCTGGAAATTAAATCAATAAAAGTGTGGCCTCTGACTTTTGCACAGTACTGTAGTTTAGTGTATATACAAAGTTGATGGCTGTTATGTATTTTCTTAGTATCAGCATTACAACTGCACAATATATTATTGTTTGTTTTTGATCTCACTAGCTTAGTACTGGGTGTCCATGAGTCTAATATCACTAAAGCAATGACATTTACTAATCTTTAATAGATGAGGTGATCTATGGGTGTTTTGATGAATGCTCTCATCTGATCGTCTGATCCAACAAATATGAATTAAAAAAGCAAAATAAATGTTTCACCTTCTAATATGTTAATACACTGCAATTCAAATCAAATCTTGCAGCAATATAATTATGTTTTTTTTTAAAATTATCACCTTGCTCTGAGACTGCTAGAGCACATGAATAATATCAAAGTTTAGAATAACAAAAGGTTGGAATTTATCATAGTTACCCTATAGAATGAGCAGGATCAACACAGAACCATCTCCATTCTGTAAAATAAAACAAACTCAATAATACAGAGCACACATGAAATGACACTCTGTAAAAAGAAAAATTTAACATCTGTCAGATTCACAGCGTAAATCGAAGCTTAATGACAGCATGTGGGCGAGAGAGCAGGAGAGCCGGATCAGTGGGAGCAAAGAGAGAGGAGGTAAAAGAAAACTCCCCATCCACAGTCAGTGGCATTTACACAGCCGGTGGCAAGACGGGGACAGCTTTATGCCACGCACAGAGCCAGAGCCCACGGTTCCACTATTTTAACGGCTGGATTAATGGGGTGGCAATGGGAGGGGGGGGCAATAAATTGATAATATAACTGCTGAACATACTTGCCAGGACAATTAAGATAATACAACTGGAAAAAGAGGGCCTATGAATCCCAGTGTAAAAGAGGGATGTGGCCATTACGAGGACATGCGCGCCCTTGAGGGAAGAGTGAGGCTGTAGATAAGAGCACAGATGCGCCTCCCTTAAAAAAATACAATTAGCTACTGTTTGGCAGCTTTAAGATCTAAGGTGAGGTTTGGCCTATACTGCATGGCTTAAAGCTGCACTATGTACGATTGTTTTGTTAAAACAAAGTAGTATTACTGAGTAATACGGTAAAATATGGAGTTTGCTCGCTGCTGTTAGTCGCTCTATAAAGCCTGAAATAGTAATTCAGAGTAAGTCAGAGGTGTCCGGTCAGATTTCACAGCAGTTTTTTGCATCACATTGTATGTCTTTACATAGTAATGTCACACGCACAGCCTCAAAAAGAGATCGGGCTCAACGTTTAGGCCTCAAATGCAAAATCGACAATAAGATATTAATGAAGAGATGGTGACAATAACAGATAATTTACTTACAACCTCAAAAAAAAACATTCACAAGTTTTGACCGAGTTCTCTTTGAATTCTCTTTCAACACACTCGCAATCATCAGATGTATCCACTCAGGGAAGGGGCCCAAAGCACAACCCATGCCAAAAAATGTTCTTCTGCATGTTGCATGCAATTACACATGTCCACCAGAGAGGTCTCCAAACCCCCAAAACCTGCATAGTATAGCTTTATTAAATTTACATTTAAATTTATGGCATTTAGCAGACACTCTTATCCAGAGTGACTTACAATTTGACCATTTTACAGAGGTAGGCAAAGACAGTGTTAGGAGTCTTACCCAAGGACTCTTCTGTCATCGGTATGGTGTAGGTGGGGGATTGAACCCCAGTCTACAGTATAGAATGCAAGGTGGTACCCACTACACTATACCAACCACTAAATATATTAGTAATTGATTTACCACCTTTAACGATCAAGCCTAAAACAAATGTTATGATTGTTACAGTTTCATTATCCCTCAGTAGACTAAAGAAGTGCTTCTCACTGTTTGGATTCCAGAGCCAGAACCAATAAGTCCAACCTTGCCAGGCCAACCTCAGCTTTATCCATAATGGCCAAAGAGCACATTTCTCAACGACGGCAGCCATTCCCTTTAAAGCAGTCTTGGGGTTTGCACTAAAACACCACGGCTGGATCCTTCAATCAGTGCTGCCAGAGCTGATGGATAATTAATCCCGCGCCCCTGCTGAAATAATGGAAGCCGTTTTATAGCTTCATTATACAATTTATTTATATTAGACCCAAAATAAGAATTGTGGGCTGTCTCTTAATCACGTTAAGTGCTGCTGTAAGCATGCTGGGGGAGGCCTATTTCAAAGGATACTCCAGAGTCATTTTTTACATCTTCAAAAGGCATCTCCATCTGTAATGAGCGGATTCCTCACCAGTCCCCATTTGTGTAACAGCAGAGAGCAAGAAACAAAAAGGGCATAATAAGAGAGTGAAAAACGACACCGAGAGGTTGTAATTAAGATTAAAGGACTCTCTGTGATAGTTAATGAAGATACATTCCCATATTTCTCTGACACAATGCTAATTACTGGCTACGATTCCATTAATCGTTCATGAATTATTAAGCTCCATTAGCTAATAAAGCTCGAGCAAAGGGAAAAAAAAATAATAATTATTTGGAATTGCTGGGGCATTGTGGAACAGGTAAAAGCATGCACTCTTTGTTTTATTAGATGGGGCTAAATGATGGAATGGCGCAGTGGCTTCATTAATCCAGTTGTGCACTAATGTGGCAGAGATTGATTGGCCGTGGGCACGATATTGAACAGAAAGCTCAATAAAAATGCATGAATGCATATCTATATTATAATGTCGAGACTGAGAGTCAAAATCAGCAGAACAGTAAGAGCAGTTAGGAGAGGAGTTAAGAAGAATAGCCCACTGTACATCACAGGATATCAGATTTCTGCTGATTTTAATGCTTTTAAAGATCTGACTGTATACAATCACATTACCTGAGTTCAAATAGAACTACTGTGATACTGTACCTTGTATTTTTTTTTTTATTCTAGTCTTGTCATGTAAAAATCGCCATGTGATATCCAAATTAAAAACAGCAATTCAGTGTTTTTACATATAAAATCAGAAATTAGGAATTATTTAATGAGCCACTGGTCTCAATTCCACTCACACCGACCAACAAGACTAAAGGCTCAGTAAAATTTATCTCACTATCTAGTGGATTTCTCTCTTTAAATCATTGTTGGTGATGTAGTAACAATATTCTGAATGTATGTAGGGCTGTCATTATTAATTTGTGATCATTTTGACAATTGAGTAGTGTTTATTTTGAGGATTAACTGAGTCACCTGCTCTTTTTTTCCCCCTCGAAGTAAAACTATAAAAATGAGCTTAACTAAACAATCACATACTATGCAGAGCCATGCAAAGCTTCCAGAACACATTACTGAAAAAAACACACTACAAAAACACAATGTGGCAAAAAAACACACAAAAATGGATCAGGCTATCTGCTGGTATCAACAAAATGAATTTAATGCATTTTAAGTCATTTTAATGCCGTTTTATGAAATCTGTAATGCTCCTTTGAGCCAGTCATTTCATTAATTTGTCACAGGCATATTTATCATTATATAGCAGTGTTTATTCCGGAAACCTTTACTTTATAAGAGGCCTAAGTACCACCACTATAATAATGCTAAATTCCTCTAGTTTCTATGTTCAGTGTTTTGTTAGCAGCAGTGTTTTGTTTACTTCCCACACAGGGTTTCATTCTACTTAGATCAGCTCCACTTAAACTCAGACACTTGAAGCATTGCATACTTTTTCTTCATACACTGCAGTTTTCAGTGAACCAATTCAGTAAAGCCTAACTGAATGTGACTGAAGTACTCTCTAGGCCTGTCTGCCAAGCTGTTTGACACAGACTTAGGCCCAATCCCATTTCTTATTTTTGCCCCTACCCCTTGTTCGCGAGTGTCATTTTGCCCCTTGGAACTGAGGAAGTGGTTGAAATCTTCCCCTACGAAATGGGACAACCCTTTAGTTAAATAAAACAATTTACTTTATATACACACAATTTGTAACAAACATAATACTTTCCTACATATACCTACGGTTTGTAACTACAAACATACATGCATTTGTGAGATCCTGCTGCCGAGGGTTTCCTCTCTCTCAGTGGTGCTTAGAAAAGTGACCTGAGTGATAACAGCTTGTGGAGAATCTTCAGTCTGCTAAACAAGTCAAGGCAAAGTTAATTAATATAGCACTTTTTACAACAGGCGTTGTCACAAAGCAGCTTTACAGAAAAATCCAGGCACCCATGAGCGTCGCCAATGGCAACAGTACTAGGAAAAACTCCCTGAGAAGAGCAAGAAACCTTGACAGGAATCAAGACTTAAAACCCATCCTCCTCCGGTTGACACCGGATAGCAAAATAATAAGAGAAGAGCAATATAAGCCGAGAATAAGGTTTTTACCATTAATGTAAAATATTAAAATAGAGAAAAGGGTAAAAAAAAATATATATAGCCCATCATTGGACAGAGGTTTTCAGATTAAGCGATGATAACCAAAGGACTACAACTAGAGGCCTATCAGAGTAACAATGAGAAACAGATCTGCGAAAATCACTGTTACAGTGAAAACCAGTAACTACTGTTAAAAGTGTATCACAGAGATCCATTAACAACAGTGACTACTGTTAGAAGCCTGTAATGATGATCTGTTAGCATGAATATGAGAAGAGTATTGTGAGGCAGGTGAAGCCATGTCTATGATTAACACAGCTTTACAAAGACTCTGGATACCATGTTTATCATGCATATTGCAAATTAATTACTTAGCGGTTCATCTAGAATGTATTTTTTTACTGAATGTATATATATTTTTTAATATTAAAATAGTAAAAGACTTGAGCAGTCATAACAGCCAGACATGTATGTAATTTGCATTACTTCAGTTCCGTGAAAGGGACTGAACGTCAGTAAAAGTGACCGAAATAAGGCGTGGTGGTGCGGTAGATCCACACAACACAACATCCACACTGTTCAAAGAGGCACCAAAAGCTCTCTGAGGTTTTGCAGGAACTGATCTGAATGAGTTAAAGTGGTTCGAACAACCGTCGACACGGATGAGGTACATTTCTCCAAAGTATTCTCCACGTCCTGGTAGCCGGACCCCAGAGGGAATTACTCTGCAGATTAAGGAATTAATCATTAATGCTTGGGCGGTAATGATCCTGGAAGTTGGCATTATTGGTAAATTATAATGGATGATGCCTCGTAAAAGTCTCAACCCTCCCCCGCCAGCTCCGGCCCTATGCATCGCACGTCCAAATTAAAGCGGAGAGCCTCCGAGTCAGCGAGTAAGCAGCCCCCGAACAAGCCGCCGATTGATTTTTCTTATTTTCATCTGTCAGCCTCGCTCCGAAGAATGAGTTTTAATTCGGGAATGCGTTATTAGGCTCCGAGTGCTGCTTTACTCATGCTGGAAAATGAGATTGGGAGAATGAGAGAGAGAGAGAGAGAGAGAGAGAGAGAGAGAGAGAGAGAAAGAGAGAGAGACGAGAGAGAGAGAGAGAGAGAGAGAGAGAAAGAGAGAGAGAGAGAGAGAGAGAGAAACACAAAAAGGCATGAAGCCCTGCGTGGGCTGAATGGCACCTGTCAGCGGATGATAAATGACCCCCTCTGCCCTTCAATTCCCACCGTTGTCAGTCAGGGTGGGGTCATTAATCTTCATCGCTGCCTTGTCAGGTCAGTAGAAGAGTGGGAGAAGAGCAAGAAAGAGCAAGACTGTGGTGGAGGGGGTGTCGTTTGGACCCCCGAACGATGCTTCTCATTGTCAGCTTAAAGCCTCATTTGCATAATTTAGTATGATTCGCCAACACAGCCTGCCCGTAGCCCCTCCCTTCCTGCCCCACCCTTTTCTGGGCGTGTGGGAAGTGCTTTGCAGACAGATGGGGTACGGGCCCAGACCCCCAAGTCCTGGCCAATCAGAACAGAGCCATGGCACTCTCTAACCAACCACAGCCCTGCTGTTTTAATCACTAAGCAATGAAGTGACATCCATCATTCAATTAGGCATCTGTCGTGGACCCAGAAAAAAAGTGAGGGGGAGGGGCAAAAACTTCCAAAGCGAGGACGCCAGGCCATGAGACAAAAGTGAGAAGGCAGCTGGAGAGCAAAGGAAGGTAGCAAACAATATCTAGACAGTTAATTGCAATGCCATGGGCACACAGCTCAAACATATTTTAGCGCATATCTAAGATTGGGGCAAGGAAAGTCTTTGACTACAAGACAAAGGAAGAACGTATTGTAATTAATGCATGACCCTACCGAGACTGGAGGGTGCCTGTTCATACAAATATAGATCAGCTCATTCTGCTGACTGACATGAGAATTATTAAAACTGCTCTGATTCCAAAGTGTAAAGAAAACATGGCAATTTCCTTCATCAGACACATTCAGACCACGACCTTCCTCTATAAATAGCTTCTACAGTAGACAGGTCACCATTACCGTTCTCATTCTCTGTTCCCATCAAGCCTCTCCTATTGTGAGCCCAATATCAGGGCTGGACTGTCAGGTAGAATCTGCAGCTTTCCTTCGCTCATGCTCCCCTGACAATGGGCCAGGTAGTAGGTCCAAACCTGGAGGAGCTACTGCGGTGAGACAGAAATACAGAACGCAATCCATCTAAAGAAAGAAGCCACAAACAGCCTAATGAAGAGACCAAGCGAAAAAAATTGAGGAAGAAAACCAACTGACTAGGAGTAAAGAAAGACTAAATAATTGATGACCCCAGTGTCTAACAGAGACTGCCCCTCAGTTATATCCTCCCGTAGCATCATTAAGCGACAACAAGGAGCTCCTGAACAACAAAAGTCAAAGTGTTGAAAAGTCAAATGCCAATTTTCCTCTCTCTCTATGACAGGTGCAGTCTAAATCCCAAAGGTTTTGGGCTCAAACCCCCGTAACCCCGCCAAATTCCCCAGCCTCGCATTCACCTCCCCAGCCATGAGACTGAGACCTTGTAAATAATATATCAAGATAAATGATAATTGCTGTGTTTTCCATTCCCGACATTTAATGAGTCCCATAAATTAAAAATGAACGCAGCTAACAGTGTTTGTCGGAACACATCCGATGTAAACACAGCCAGACAGAGGCACAAAAAAGTTTAGATAGGGAATAAAATCCTTCTTCCCTTTGACACATGACGGCTGCTCTCCTGAGCAGAGCTGCATCACTTATTCTACACTTATTCTAAACAATGTCCTCTTACTACTGATATCTGAGAAACAGAAATTTTTAGGTGCTTTTAGACCTTACAGCTTATTCGTCTACTGTGAGCAGTAAAAGAACCTATTTCAATTAAATAAAGACTCAAAAAGCAGTAAAAGTAGCTACCAAAAAAGGTGTTATGTACAAAACGTACTCATATACTGAGTTTCATAATGGACTGTTGTGGAACTGTAGTATATCCAGCATGTCAGCATAAAAACTGAGACCACTGAGTGCAAATGTTCCTAATAAACTGGCAGCTCAGTGCCTTCTTCAATTTTAAGTTGGAAAAAAAGTATTTTCCAGCTTCTCTTACCACTCGAACAGAACATTATTCTATTTTAGGAAGCTGTTTATGAGCAAATGATATTATTCAGCCAACCAATGGCAAGTGGAAAATATGCAAATTTCATTTTTGTGGTCGAACTATAACTTTAAGTAAGGCTACGGGCAAAAGACTAAATTTAATCAACTACAACAACATATTTCTACAGTTAAGAGAATTAAATGGGTTAAACATATTCACCCATCTTTAAACAACAAATAAAGGCATAACATCACAACAGTAGATCAGCCATCTTCTCCATATCAGTTCCTGGAAAGCAGCGTCGTAGCCCAAGATCCAGCTCCGGGCTGTGTGTGTGTGTGTGGGTTGGGGGGGAACAGCATTTGAGCCCCGTCCTCGTGTCCCTGTCAGACTTCAAACAGGCCCTTGGACAGGGATGGCACACAGGACCCCCCCCGAGACCGCTGATTGAATTCTGGCGAGCAGGACCCAACATCTGCTTCAAACAAAAGACATCTGCATATTTCAGATTTGTTTTTCATAAATTAAAAGGCGCAAGCTGCCAGAACCTGAGCACAAGAGTGTGTGCGTATGTGTTCTGCTGCATAATTAGATAAAGTTTACAGGCTTTGAAAGTTGGAAATTAGCATGAGGCGGCGGTGTTGGGGGGTGGGAGGGGTGTTCACCTGGGAGCGGCAGTCCCAGGACAGGAGCCGTTTCTGCCTCTGTCAGCTCACTGTCATATAAGCAGGAGAGATCTGCTCTACCTGTCTGATCCACATTAACACATCTACAACAGTGTTTTGTTGTAATTTCACAACTGTAGTTCTTCGGTTTTGTTGAACCTGCTGGGTTTCATCGCTGTAGCAGCACAATGAAAAAGGTTTATATTACATTTACTTGTATAAATTATTTTAATATCTCCGGCATTCATTCACTTACTTATTTTCAGTTGTCAAAAAATACCAGAGAACAGAAAACAACTGGAAAGTAGCTACTTTGGAAGTTTTCTTTCTGTGTTAGAAATCATGTCAGCATGTTCCACCTGTTCAAAGGTTAGAAAAAAAAAAAGAAGAGAAACATGACTTTCAGTTTTTGAGATGTTCTTGAAGCTGCCCTGCATCCACTGATTTCTATAGGCTCTGAATCATGAAATTCAAATACACCTTAATTTACAAACCACAGCATTTTTGTTTGAATTAACAGCATTAATTCTATTTAATTCTATCCAAAGCATATTGATGTACCCCAAACCACCCGGTGTTAGCTTCTTGCTCTTTATCTATCAATTCTGAGCAGCATTTCTTTGGATTCTTCCAGCCCCCCCGCGCTCGCTCCCTGCACGGCCCTGATTGTGTCTTGTAATGCCTTTATGAGGTCAGATAGCGGCTGTTGCTCTTGTAAAAACTGCTTCAATTATTCAGTGAAGTCAAGTTCTGGTTTATTTCCCACTTGCTCCAGATCGGCCTGCTTGGGAATTGGACGAGTAGGAGAAGAAGAAGAGGGAGGAGGAGGAGGGGAAGGATGGAGGGAGGAGGATAGAGAGGGACATCACTGGCTGTGTCCCTTGTAGATTCAGCCTGTTGAGGAGTGTCTTTGCGATGCCGATTCCACTACTAATTATCCTGGATATAAATAACTCACCAGCTGCTCCGAGGAGGAAGAGACAACGCTGGAACGTGAGGAGGAGTGAGAGCCCACAGAGTCAAAACACACAATAAAAACGGTTAATTCAGTCTCCTATAGCTTATCTACTGAACTAAAGCCAACATTAGGGTTGGGATTAGAACTAGAATCAAGGATAAAGTAAGGATTAGGGCTAGAACCAACATTAGGGTTATGATTAGAATTATAATTCAAGTTAGAGTTAGGATTACATCTGCAGTCAAGGTGAGAGTTCTAAAATTCTAATACTGAATCTAATTTTGGTTGTAATCCTAATCTTAACCCTAATCTTGGTTCTAATATTAACTGTAACCTTGATTAGGGCTAGAGCCAAAATTGGAGTCAGTATTAAAAACAAGATTAGAGTTAGGATTAGGACTACAGCCAAAAAATAGAGTTTTAGGACCAGAACCAAAGTTAGATTTAGGATTAGGACCAGAATAAAGGATGCAGTTAGGGTTAGGACAAAAACAAAGGTTAGAGTTAGGATTAGGAATAGAACAAAGGTTAGGGTTACATTTGGGGTTAGGGTGAGTGTTTGGTTTAAAGAGAAACTGAACTTAAACCTTTAAACTCTAGGTTTAATTAGTCATTATTCTTAAGGTATATTACCCAGTGTCTACACTTTGGCTCTAGTCACTGACATATGTTCATAATGTTAATTGGGTTAGACGCTTGATGTTTCGAGGCAGTTCTTCAAAAGAATCTTCACACTTTAACTGCATCCCATAAAAAAAAAAAAAAAATGCTCTTCAAAGAATCATCCATTGAAAGGTTCTTTAGGGAACCTAAAGTAGATCGTGGGTGGTTATGCTCCAAAAATGCACCTTTATTGCTAAGAGTGACAAAGCAACGTCTTGTCTAGAGCGCTAGAAGGGCCGAACGTTGGTCCAAGATAAAAGTGATTAACTTTTCTGCTCACAGCCCAATCCACTGAACTGCAGTTCAGATAGAGCCTCTGGATCCGGCCTCTGGATCTGCTCCAGTCCCCAAACTAATTCCAGCTAATTGCCAACAATACATTAACAAGGACTCGCATCCCCTTCGTCCTCCACAACCCTCGTTCACAAGTGCAGTGAGAATACGCAATGCGCTTTTTTTCATAGGAACATCACTGTATGCTATTCCTCACCACACTGTAGTTCCAAGGGAGCCTTAGAGACAACATTGAATATGTGTGCAGTAAACCACTCTAAATATGCTCAAATTTAAGACTGATTATACAGACCACATGGGACTATCATAATTACCTAATGTGGCAACGTAGCAGTGCTGGTTCTAATCTATGGTAATTGTGAGTTCCTGAGTTCCTGAGCAATGCATGTGACATCTTTAAGATGAAAACAAAAGATGTATCCTTGGAGACAGATGCACAGCGCTCGCATTGCAGTCGTATTTGTAGTCAAAATAATAGCAAGCTTTAGGCATTAAACAGAACATTAAGCATCCATATGGGCATGTTAACATGCTTAAGTCTTGCTTGCTAATGCTGCTAATTAGGTTTCTTAGTTTTCTGTATTTGACACAAACAAAAGAGAATAAATAGTCATTTTATACATAAAAACTAATATATATTTTATATATTTTATATATATGAGGGTCCTCTGTGAGGGTCCATGGGGGTCCTGACCACTGAAGAACAGGGTAAAAGGGGGCTAACAAAGTATGCAGAGAAACAGATGGACTACAGTCTGTAACTGTAGAACTACAAAGTGCACCTATATAGTAAGTGGAGCTGATAAAATGGACAATGAGCGTAGAAACAAGGAGGTGGTCATAATGTTATGCCTGATCGGTGTGTGTGTGTGTGAACTGTTTTATTTCACTGAAAAAACTGAGCGGTATAGTGCTGGAACTAACCACAGCTAAAACGAGAAACTGAAAATCTTCAGTGTTTTTCTTTAAGCCACTCTAATTACTCTCAGTGCACTAAATTATCAAGACTTCCTTGACATTAATTACAAGTGAAAAACAGGATTTGCTCCAATTAAAGCTATAAATTACAGCTCTACCACTTCCAGCAAGCATTCTGCATTTGTCAAAAGTGTCATTTTTAAGAGGCAAGATGGTTTTATACAGTACATATTCCCTCTGATCAGCAGGTAACGATGAGATTTTACTGTTTCCAGTAAAGCAGTGGGCTGAGTGAGGGACGTTTTAAATCATGGCTGGATTTTCTTGTATTCTGTACTGAATGTCAAAGATCAAAACATGGCAGAGAATATGAACAAAGTGAGAAGGAAACTGTTCTTAATTGGCGGAGTAAATAATAAATGGACCACTCTCTTTACTAAAACACACATCAGTAGTAACATCATAAAAAGCAGCAAGTGACCTTGAGTTCTAGTGTAGTATAGTGCTAAGGAAAATAAGTGAAATATCAGGATTTTGAGACTCCTATCAACCACCTGGAAGACCTGGTAGACACCAAAACTGCCCCCATCAGATAAACAGCACTAAAAACTTTCATCTTTGAGAAAGAGGAGAAAATCAAGCTGCTTCAGATCTGAAAACATCCACAGGTGTTTCTGTCCATCCTTCCACTGTGAGAAGACGACTCAGCGCTATGGGTCTGAAAGAAGCCTCACTGAGAAAAGAAAAAGAAGAAATTTGCAGATCTAACAAAAGCTGTGGTGTTCTCAGAACAATGTACTGACCAATCTAGAGTCCAGACCTCAACTGAACGTGTTTCAGATCATTTGGATAATGACAAGCAGAAAACGTAACTTCTAAGACTGAACTTTGGAGGTGTGGAAAAATATCTCTGCAGGTTTCTCTGAAAAAACTAAAAGCTAGGTTCCTGAAAATAATGGATGCTGCAATAAAGGCAAATACAGAAACATTTTATATGAAGTGCAGTTATTTCCTATGTGCCATTTTCTGTTAAATATATGTTCTATGCTTTTTTCCTGCCCTCTTCCTTAATACTTAAAGCCACAGTTTGTAAGTTCTTGGGATCTGAAGACTCTCAGAATACTGTTTGGAAGAACACTTTGTAATGTGTATTGTGCTCCGGCCCCTTCCTCATGAAGATCAATCTGGTGATTATAAACTCAATATAAAAGAATTCAAAGAGAACTCAGTCAAAACGTGGTTTAAATGGTTTTAAATTATCATTTCAGGCTGTACCATATTTGAGTATTTTTTTCTTTGACCCAAGAATGCCATTTCTTTCAATTTTAACAAAAAAAAACGTACAATGCAGCTTTAATGACCGTTTTGACTGTAAATTAAATAAATGAAGGGTCGCTGACTTTTGAAAAGTACTGCATGGTTGTGTAATGGAGGGATGGTGCTGCACTCTGGGATTGGCTGAAGACAGGATGCAGGAGTTGGAATCCAGTTTCCACCATTGTTGGAGAACTTGGCGAGGGTGTTTGCCATATGCTCATCATTTCCCATGGAAAAGGAACCAGAGGATAAAAGTGAAAGCAGCTACAACTCCCTTCAATATGTTCAAAGCCCATATGAAAATTACTGTATACAAGCGTTCAGTGGAGGCCAATTTTAGATCAAAGGCATTTGGGCAGAAGGGAAAGTTACAGATGATAAAGAGAGTGAGTGAAAGTATGAAACGCAAGGGAAGTTCCAGGAGGACTTTAAGCTGGCTCGGAATGGAAGGCGTTTGGTATGAAAGAGGGGGAAAAAGTAGAGGGGAAAAAAAAAGGATGACAAATATCCTCTTGCTATAATAAAGAAAATGGGAACCCGATCTGGACGGTCAACCACAAATAATTCCCCTCAAAGTGGATTCAGGTTTCATTCATTTTACCAAGCCCGAAAGAAACAGAGTGTCATGGAAGAGCATGAAGAGAGAGAGAGAGAGTTTTTCTTCTGCTTTTTTCCTCTCGTTGACTTTGAACAGAAATTTCTCCCACACTGGCACAGGGAGGAGGCCACTGCCCAGTGGGCAGATGCCACAGCATGGGTTTTTTAGCATGGGACACGTGCTCTCACCTTGGCCGCCGTACAGCCGGTCAGGCTAGAGGAAGCCCCTCTCTCTCTGCCCCTGCCCTACACCATCTGGCCCCGGGACGAGCAGACCTGCACGCAGAGTGCGCCGCGGCCCCCAGCCCACCTACAACAGAAACACACACACACAAAAGAGGCACAAAGTTAGCCAAAAGCCACGAAGAGTGAGACACACTGAGACAGACTGCTCGATACTTATACAGTAAAGTCAGAGACCACCGTACAGTTTATGTACTTTAGCATACTGGGGGAAAAAAACGAAATATAAAAATGTACCATAACTTTTGCACAGGCCACATTTTATGTTTTATTTTTGTCCCCAATATGTTAAATTCAGCAAATAAACACTAATTGTGTGTAAAATGTTCAGACGTGTGCTCTCAGTAGAGGATACGCTCATTTACTTTAACAAAGAAAATCAATAAAATAAGACGCTCAAACTTTTCAATACAACTACATAAGACAACCCACTTGAATGAAAGGGGAGAAAGTCTAAGGGAAATAAGCTGTGAAAAAAAAAACAAGTTCTCCCACAATAATAATTATAATAATATAATAAGATATAATATGGATATGGATAATAGTGGAGGGACTCCTAATAACCATGGCAGACCATCAACACTGTTTCCATCAGATAAACAGCTTTCATCTTTCAGAGAGTGGAGAAAATCAAGCTCCACTCTTCAACTCTAAAAAAATCATTGAACTTATAAACTAAAGACTGAACTTTGGAGGCGTCCAAAAATATCTCTGCAGATTTCTTAGAAAAACTGACAGCAAGTGTCCTGAAAAGAAGAGAAGCTGTGATAAAGGCAAAGGGTGGACACACTAAATACTGAAAATTACATTTAGATGTTGAGGCTTGTTTAATTTTTATATATATTTTTTTTGTTTGGTTGTTTTTCTTTTGTGTTTTCCCCCTTTTTTCCGACTTGTACTCGGCCATTCCGAGTGGAAATTGAGTGGAATAAATGAATGGTGGTATCTGACTTTTTCACCTTTCTGTATATGAGGTACCTAAAGGCATAGTCTGGCCACTAGATCTACCCCGAATATTTGCCTCTTTAGTCTTGCTTTGGACCTATGAGACTGATGTAGCTAACAAGTAATGAAAGGTTACACCAATTAGCCTCATGCAGACTGCATGACTACATCATCACACTTCTTAAACTTGTTAAGTTGTGACTTAATCTCAAATATAATTTTGTGATTTATGCATACAGTTTGTACAATGTTAACTGGTGGATATAAGCTTCTATTACACTACCCTAAGAGCTCCTGCGCAAAATTAAAGAAGCAAACTTTGGACGCTAGACATGTCTTGGCTAATCAAGAACATTTTGGGCAAGGGGAAAATTGTAAACTGATTAAATAACAAGTTGATCTCTTTTCCATGTGTTTCACAGACAGGGAGACATTGCTGGCTTTATGCACAAATAATGAAATATGTTATTTTTCTCTGAAGACTTCTTAAATGGCATGCACTGTTTTTTTTTCTGTTAGAGGCAAATAATGAAGAGAAATGGAGGGCAGATAAAACAGCTGTGCTCTTCTCCTTTAATCAGAGGCTCTAGATTTCAGGATTTTTTTCTTAGTTATGATTTTCAGCTCGGTTGACATTCCTCCTCGAATACCGCAAGTGGCAACAACAAGGTCTGTTGCTACAGTGGGCCACATCAAAGAGGCAACAGTGTTTTCCTCCCATGAACCGCTCTCCTTCCTAATTCCAAAAAGGAGCAAATTACAATTGCTTAACAACGAGCGGCGAGCAAATTAATCTCAATGTCCCACCCATGGCCTGCATATTCATATAAATATAACATGACTTGTCACCGCTTTTGAAATTTATTGGTTTTCCGCCTTTGCAAATTAAGAGTTCCAATTTATGAATATTTTAGCACATGTGCACTCTGCGGGACATTTATCACCGGCGTTGCTATTATAAACAGAATAAATGAGCAGTCAAGCTGCCACGCAGCCGGACGTTCCTGTGAGCTGATTAATGAGAGAGAGAGAGTGAGAGTCAGAGAAAGAGAGAGAGCGAGAAAAGGCAGGTTCTCCTCAAGGGAGGAGTGTAGGAGTCACTCCTCTGCGGATGTGCTGAAGGAGGCGTAGGAAGAGCTCCTCGGCTCCTTCTATCACTCCTCTCGTCATTAACACGCACCTTCACAGTCAACACCGCTGCACTCCTCCAGGAGGAGATGGGAGAAATGCTCATGCTAACTTAAGAATTCAAAATAATCTGAACAGGAACTGCAGTGGAGCACTAAAGGAATGCGAGTCAGGCCGGCTGAACCAACCTTTGAGACTTTTAGCACCTATTCCTGCAGAACTTATGCTCACCGGTCTTTCTTCTTTCTGCTTATCTCACTCAGTATTTCTCACATAGTTAATAAGCTTGGCAAAAAATTCAATTTACACAATTTTACCTTTGTATACATTTTCTAAATTCAGGCCTGGACTTTTGCCTAGACCAGCCGACTAGACCACAGTGACCTCCCCCGTGCCGAGACCAAGCTTGCTATCATAGTAACAGTGAGTGGACGCATATTTTCTAACAACAGTAAACACGGTTTATCTTTGAGTGTGAACGTCAAAGACACTGTAGCTTGTTGAGAACTGGAGTGGCTCATGGTTAAGCTATTTAATTAGCCAGTGTATGACTATAGATGTGCTTGTACAGCTATCTAGTTAATTAGCCTGTGGATGACTGAACTGTTAACATTAAGCTAGTCATCTGTAGCCTTCATGTACAAGTAGGGGCAGCGGCATTCATTTCATATAGGACTACATTGGAAACAACCATGCTTTTCTCTTTTTTTCCCGCACTCTCAGTGGCCCGCACATACAGCAGGCCATCAGGGCTCTTTCCGATGGCCAGCCCATCTCTGGCCAAGGCATGTTTGCTGTCCAAATGTTTGCTCCATAAAAATGGACAAATATAGGGCAAAAAATCAGGCTACAATTTAATCGATTGCTAATATGCTTATTGTCTGTACCTTGTCCTTCTTTATAAATAACACAATACGTCATACAGTGACAGAAACCACACACTCTCTGAATATCAGGGAGGGGCTGAGCATCTTCATTTGATGAGTGGGGGTGATGGAAGGGTACATTTAAACATGATATTATTGGTTAATAGTATTTCTCCTTGCCCGCTGGTGCACAGCGATGATGCCAAAACCCAGAAGATGTTTCAGATGCAGGAAAAAAAAAAAACATTTTGATAGAAAACAAAAGTGTTGTCTTCTAAATTATAAGATATAATCATTTGTGCTTAATACAACCATAAACATGAACTGACAAGGTAAAAAAGGCCGGTTTTGATTTCAAGTTTAACATGGTGCAGAGCCCCTCCACTACAACACTCTGCTGTTTTAGAAGAAGCTAACAGAAGACATAAACAGCTACAACAACATTACAACGTGTGGAACAGGCTGTTTTATGGAACATTCCTTTAAATGTTCTCAAAGGCCATGGGAGATAGTCTATAATGACCTGAATGCCTACGGTTACCATTACACCCACCACATTGATTCATAATCACGATACTTTTTTTCGAATGCTCCCATCCAAAGCCAACTGGCCCAGAAAGTCAGATCATTTAGTCACAATCTGGCATAAAAGTCACATTTTGGACTCCTTCCCAATCCCTGGGTCTCACCACATGCTAAGTGCCATCCACTAGGCTCTGCATGTCCTGGAGCATTGGTGGAGGGACTCAAAGAGAAGATGAACAGGAAGCCCTCACAGGTGATCATTATGTCTGTGCCTGCGTGCACTCACCTGACTGCCCACCAGGGTCTTCATACATGCCATCAGGGGTTAAAACGGTCCTCTAACCATAATTCAGGTAAATCTTTTCATACACTACCAGGTTTCCCAGGTTTGCTCATTATCCTGTGACAGCAGAGAGAAATAGGTCATGTAATCAGATCCACTATAAATGCTAAATTTGACAACATGCCTGAGTACCTAAGGGTATTTTGCACAGTGTTTCACGAATGCTGCTAATGAAATGAACAGCCTGCATTTAAAAAGTAAACCCATGTGAGTGCATGGGAATCTTCAAACCAAACTAACTAGTGCATTGTGGGTATTCTTGCACTTAAAAGTGCAACAACTGCTCTAGAGCAATGCCTGCTCTCATGTAAATACAACAACTCTGTCTTATATGCTATGTAAATATGCAAATAGATATACTTTTATTCCCAATCTCTCATACTTTAACTTATGTTTCATTCATGTCTATTTCTATTCCTGCCTAATGTATGCAAGTCTATGTGCAATTATATGTCTTGCTACTGTAACACTGCAATTTATGGAATCAACAAAGTTCTACTTATGTATCTACCTATCTATTTATCTACTCCTTGTCTACTAAGGCTGCCTTTACACAATGAAACTTTAATGCAACTAGTTGCACATCGTGAGCTGACTAAATCCTAACTTCCGTGCCATTTGACAGCCAAACAAAACACACTGTATTGTTTGATCTAGTGTCATTCTTCCAATATAAACTCATCTGTGATGTGTAACTAATCTGTCTGCACAGGAATATTTAGTAGCACTTTTATCAACTTGGCATTATTTCGTTTAAACTTTAGGTTGTTTAACCTTTTCAGCTCCTTCATCATGTTCTTCATAACTTCATTATTTCATAGGCTACATTCTAAAGGTGGGTGTCGTATGAGAGCTGTAACTGTCTTCTTTCCAGTCAAATAGATGGGTGATGTAATTTTAAACCCTTACAATAAAAGAAGCTGAACTCACAATTTTTTTTGTCTCCTGAAAGTCCACAAATCTGGGCTATAAAGTATAAACAGTGATCTGCTCTGTAAAAATTATTTTTGTAAAATAATACAAAGAGTGTCTAAGATTTTTGGCTTTCAGCAGTAAATTGTAAGCATATAGCAATATGTGTGATCATAAAACACATGTTCTGTTAATTTGAGGGGAGCTTTTAAAAAAGGAAATAAATAAATAAAATATAAAATTTACATTTATTTCATGCAGTTACTGAATAATTTGCCTGACGATTTGGTCATATACACTCAGATGGACAAACCTAAATATACCCTGGTCAATAAGATGGCTCTAACAGTAAGAAGAGAGCTCTCACTGCGCGGATACTTTTCTACTTGACGAAGAAAAACAAACTAAAACGGCTAAACGAGTGGGGGTGAAACTCTGACTCCTAAAAGCGAGAGAACGAGCTCGTTTGTTTCTCGTAATTCCTCAGTTAACTGACACAACGAGACACTACCAACCTCGCCTAAAACCAGCGAAGAGCATCTCCTTTCCAAGTGGCTTTCTTTTTCGGTTTCCTGTCCGTGGAGCCGACGCCGTTTGAAATCAGGCGTGATCACGTGATGCGTTATTGGTGTTTAGATTGGCTGTTTCATGTCCCATTAAGCTGAGCTGCTTTCAGCTGTTGCAGCTGAGTTTCAAATGAGTTGCGGGATTGCAATTCAAGTGCAATTTAGTTGTATGTAGGTTTCAAGCAACTAAAACTGTAAAAGTTTTACTGTGTAAAGTCTGAGATATATTGGCTGTGAAAGAAATGTGGAGCTATTTGGGGGGAACTATAAATAGTGGTGAAAACATAAGAATTAATACATGAATTCGGACAGATTCACTAATTCCCAAGATTCACTAGTTGCTTAATCAAACAGTGTGAGTTGCTTGAGAGAGACTTAAGTTGGCTGCTTATTCCTAATCATAGACATGGGCATGTTTTTTGTTTTTTTTAAAGAAAAGGGAAAAAGACATCACTAGACTAGACATAGATGGCAACACGTTTAACTATACATTTATTTCTTGGTCCAAGCCTACAAACAGAGCACTCCAGATAGCCTACTGCAATTACATTTGCTAGCTAATCTATGAAGGCTAGCATTCAGGGTAAGCTAATCAGTTAGCTTAGGCAGCCATAAACCTAATAAAACTCAGCACTTAACCTTTTTTTCTGTAATGCTCATATTTAAGTAAATCAACCCAGATAGCGAGCGTGTATCGGTCCACTGGCTTGATAAGGTCGGCACCCCACTAGCTGTATGCCACTGCTGGTCCACCCTCAGACCACCCAGATTACTGCCCTGTGTACAAGCTCTAACTAGTTTTTTTATCTCCCCAAACAGATTTTAAATGCACACAGTCTTCTATTTTAGAGAATAAACAGACAAAAAGACAAATATTATAAACAACTAAGAGAGAAAAAATAATGACTAGGCCTGATATAAAATGATTTTATGGAAAATGTTGTTGCTGACGCTGAGCTAGATTGAATTTACTTGCTAAACTACAAATTTACAAAATATAACTAAAGAAAAGAAGGAAGGAAAAAAAGTAAATTGGACCGTGAGTGGAAAATGAGCGATGATAAGTGGACTTTTGTCTAATACTATGTTTAGCCACCGGTGGACCGCCCAGAAAATGCTGAGCAAAATGCCATTGGACCGCCAGCTTTGCCATCAGTGGGCCGACAGTGGCCCACTATCCTCTCGCTATCAGGGAAATTATTATTCAAGTAGTTTTTTTTAAATAGGTAACATACTCTTACTTCAGCAATTAATGCTTTTTAATATTTTTATATTTATTTTGTTCAGCGGAATTCAAACTACAGTAGCGGTACTATTACTCAAGTAGTAGCAGCTAGGTAATTTCAGTACTTTCCACTGTGGGATTGTAAGAGTGTACCGGATGTTCTCTACCTTTGTTTTTGGACAATAAAATAGAGAATAGTCTCAGATATAGCCTGCCATTTTTTGTAAACACTAGCAGCTGCCACGCCAATTAGCCATGCACTCGGTAATTGTATGCGGTCTTCCCTAATCCCCCAATTAGCTTCTTAATAGGGTCTGAAGAACCAAAGCAGAACAAATAAATAAAAACGCGGCAGGCCTGAGCTGCTGGAGCTCCATGAAGCAAAGTGCTCTTCCTGAGTGGCCTTTGGGTTTCTGCCGCACCACCGTGGTGGAGAGGCAAAGGAAAATACCAAGGAGGGAGAGATAGGAGGAGAAGGAGGAGGAGGAGGGAGGATTGTGACGGCTCTGAAGACTCATATTCAAATTGAAAGTGACAAATCTATGCCCTTTATTTCCCCGTCCAACTATCAGTTCTGTGAAATGCTAACATTCGGTGTGACAATGGGTGTTACAGTGACTTTTAGATGCGCCGCAGTTTGGGCCTGAAGGCCTCCCCATGGCAGAGGGTGATATGACACGATGGCACACTTGAGCAGATGATGAAGATGTTCCTGTTTTATCCCATTCTAGACATGATTTTATTACCCTCTGCTGATTATTTCCACATCGTTGCTGTTATGTTCCTCACTGCAGCAGTAATTTGATGATGCACACACTAGCTAAACATGCTATTCCACCAGAACAGTGGACAAAATACACAAATCTCGTACTTACTCAACATTACTCACATAAAAGTAGAAGTATTCTATTTCTACCTATGTTAAAATACAAACTGCTTTAAAATGTGCTTAACCATTGTGTGGTGTTGATGTTGTTGTTACTCAGTGGTCTGGTGGACCCAGAACATTATTCTTTTTTTTTTAAATCAATACAGCCATAACAATTTAGCCAGTCAGCAGACTGTCCATGTTGTCCACCCTCACACACACAAATACACAAACACACACACACACACACACACTAACAGCAGGCCATGTAGGAGGAGAACAGAGTAAAGGGACACAGCACCTCCACACTTTTACTCCCCGCGGGTTCACCCAACACCACATCTGTAATATAAATGTGTGGGGGGGGTGAACAGAGTGAAGACACTGAAAATGTGTTATTTTTTATGTACTTCACAGAAAATGAGTAAAGGTCAAGGAATCTGCGGGTTGAAATAATAATAAATCGCATCATTTTTTCTTTTGGTAAACATTGAAAATGAGTCCCACAGACCCCAACACCACACAAGGGTTAGGTTTCAAAGGTAAAAGTACTTAAAGTTATTCTAGCTATTGCCGTTCTTGTGTTGTATTATGTTGATGAACAATTTCTATTAGGTTAAAAACATGGGTTTATTCATAAAGAGCATTTATCAGAAACTGGCTACATTTTCACTTCTTCCTTTTGAGAGTATTTTACCTCCTTTAACTAAAAAAACAGTGTATTTGTGAGGAGTTTCAATTTTATCATTCTTTACTAGGATTTGCCATGATTTCCTGTGTGGTGTTTATTATGATATGATGCAACTTCAAAGACTGAACCGAAGCTTTTAGGCATCAAAAGTGGCTTAAGCTGGATCATGTATCACTTACAAATGGAGTGGAAACCACACCCCACATGGCACAAATGACATGCTGGGCGAATACTGGAGCGTACCTAGATAAGTGATTAATGACACATTCATGCAGAAAGTAGTGGAGTAAATGTACGATAATTTACTATAAAACATGAGTGATTGTAAAAGGTCCTTTCATGACATTTGTGCAGTTTAATGTACCAAAAATAAGTAAGTAAATAAATAAATAAATAAATGTCATTTCTGTGTGGTGTCTGCCTGTTCTCCCCGTGTCTGCGTGGGTTTCCTCCGGGGTACTCCGGTTTCCTCCCACAGTCCAAAGACATGCAGTCATGCTGATTGGACATGCTGAATTGCCCCTAGGTGTGAGTGTGTGTGTGACTGTGTATGTCTGTCTGTCTGCCCTGCGATGGACTGGCGACCTGTCCAGGGTGTATCCTGCCTTCTGCCCAATGACAGCTGGGACAGGCTCCAGCACCCCACCGCGACCCAGAAGAATAAACGGTTTAGATGATGTATGTATGTATGTATAAATAAATAAATAAACAGGCTGTTTTTGTTACTGTGCCTTCAAGACTGATATATGTCAATGACCTCTGTTCTGGTTGACTGTCCTGTATTGTGCCTCATTCAGAAAGCAGTCTGGGCTGAAACACTCCTTTAACATGAGTGAAAGAAGCTAAACTGTATCCTGAATAGGTGGGTATATGTAGATGCACTAATTTTTATGACATCACAAAAACAATGAATATAAAAGCAGGCTGTTTTTTCAGCTTTTCGTTTGTGGACTGCACAAACCGGTGCATTTTGAAATTTTAACATTTGTATACTACATCAACTTTATTATTATTAAAAAAACTGACACAATTCCATGTTTTCCATAATATGGGCCCTTTAAGAACAGCCACAAAGTACAGCACTTCGTTACTGACCACCTCTGCTCCAACACATCTTTTTTTCTTTCTTTCTTTTTTTGGCACCTCTCTGGCCCTGCCCATAAAACACACAGCAGGGTTTGGCCTCCTCCCTCTCACGGCTATCTGTGACAGAGTTTTCTACAGTAACCATCTGAAAAACGCACGTTTGAGCCAAAGGTTTATATTGTGACTAGCAGTCCTTCTCAGCAGGTACAGTCCATGGTGTATGTGTGTGTGTGTTTGTGTTTGTGTGTGTGAAGTATGAGTGCTGACAGTTAAGTCTGCTCCTCACACACATAAACACACAGCACTTCAGCGGGGGATCCCAGCAGTACACCGCTGTTTTCTTGTTCTGCTACACAGACAGACAGAGAGAGAATACAGGCACCATCTAGTGCTTTATTAAAGAAAAGCCCATAAGAGAAACACAAGATGCAGTCTGTTAGGCTCTTTGCACAATCTTGGGGTGAAAAACATTAACTTAAAATAAAGAAAAAAGAAAAACATATATGCTTATGCCTTAAATGGCCCATATCTTACTTTTTTGTAAATTGTATTTGATTTTTCTGAGGTCTGTTTATGATGTTTGTGTCACTTTATGTACCCAAAACAGTTGCAGTTCATTTTTACATGACCATCTCTCTTTATTCCTTAGAATTAAACAGGCTGTTTTTGTTGCATATTTGTAAATGACCTCTGTCTGCACTGTATTGTACCTCATTCAAAAGCTGTCCAAACTGAAACACCTCTTATAACTTCAGGTTGAGTGGCAGGGGCTAAACTACTGTAGGCTAAATAGGTGGGTTTGTGCAAATGTGTTGGTTTTCATGACAGTTTAGTGTCCATTTATGGACAGCATGGACTGGAGAGCAGGTACTACATTTTTACAATGTTTACATTTTAACAATGTTTACAAACAACATCAAACTTTTTTTCTTTCAAAAAAAGCAAAGTAAATTCAGTTTTCCATGAAATGGGCCCTTTAAAATTACTGAAGTACCCTAGTTTATCTGCCAGTAACCCAGCCTCTGTAAGCACTTACAAAGAGAAATCATTAGGCCTACTCCAACTTGTGTCAAGGCCAAACAGAGACCATTATGAGTAAGTGTACTGTTTCACTGGCATGTTGTGCCGAGGGACAAACACAGGCTCAGTGTCTGAATCCCATCCAGCAGACATTAGTAATGCTCTTCTGAGGTCATCCAAAACGGCAGAGATGAATGGCCAGGAAACCTCCAGTGACGTGTTTTCTAAAGTCTGTTTCTCTTAGTAGATGGATGACCAGAGTACAATTTCACAATAAGATTAAACAGAAATGTTTTATTGGTGACCTTAAGTGTCAACTAGAGCGTGGAAAGGATTTAAAGTACTTTGAGAAACTGTGTATATGAGTGAGAAACTAAAGAATGTGTGTCTCTACCTCTAAACTACAGCAGGGCTGCCCAGAGTTTGTATTATATATACTATACACAATATGACTTATTACATTTTCCTTTCACATTTGTATGTGTTTCACCCCTTAAAATTCCAAGCTTAGTACACAGGCTTATTATTCAGTAACTACAGTGACTTCAATGCAAACTGGTTGAGTTATTCTTAGGCTATGGAAGTGTGCAATAAAATGTTGGGCCCACCGGCAGCCTGTGGCCATGTAAAGGTTTAAAGTAGATCTAATTTTCTAACAACATATTTTTGAAAACTAGAATTGAAACTTCTTTGTGTATAATCTTTTTGGTTGTCAGCCCAACACAATCACTGCACAAAGAGACACAAAGTTTGGGCACATCAGAACTCTCTCTCTCTCTCTCGTCATCGTTGTCTGAACAGAATCTTGTATCTCCATTTTTGACGTTTTTCGGTTTTTGACATAATTTAAAAATACTTGTTGCTGTTTACATTATATGTAAAGTTTATAAAGAATGGTCCAAAAGAAATGACCCAAAATGACTCGGAAAAAAGTCTGGCTCCATTGACTTA
Source organism: Colossoma macropomum (assembly GCF_904425465.1). Lineage (NCBI taxonomy): Eukaryota > Metazoa > Chordata > Actinopteri > Characiformes > Serrasalmidae > Colossoma > Colossoma macropomum. The sequence goes on along the minus strand of NW_023494791.1, from coordinate 7,427,623 downwards.
CATTAAAATTAAAGTATGTTTTTTTGCTTCTCCTGTAAAGTTACCATTTTGGAGATATAAGGTTTTCTTCCAACAACAGCGATGTATATATATATATAGAGAGAGAGAGAGAGAGAGAGAGAGACATATATGTATGTATGAGTACATACATATATGTACATACATGTGTGTGAACACATATATGTATAGACATATGTTGTGGACAGAACACAGTATCAGTGTTAAAGAGATTTATTCTAAGGTCTCTAGAATGATAAAAAAACACATAACGTCTTCGTGCTGAAATGCAGGTAGGCTGGAATAAAGGGTAGAAAGCTATTTTTCAGTTTCAGTCCAGAATATTTTGTCATATTCGCAGGAAAAAAAACTGTTGGATGGTTTCACTCTGTGAATGATGTGTGTGTGTGTGTGTGTGTGTGTGTGTGTGATTTAAACCCACTCTCTCAGGCTAGAGAGCTCAAATCTCGCAAGATCTCGCGAGATCAACGGTGTGCTCTCTGGGCCAATCAGAAACATGCAATCCTGGAACACGACGAAAACATGGCGGCGTCGTGAGAGGATATTCATGCCATAACAAAGCCGGGTTTCTCACTAAATATAACAAACACGACTTGAATGCGTTCAAAGTGAATGAGTCAAACGCTGAAAAGAAGCCTCAAACAATGTGTATCTGTGATATGTAAGCATGACAGACAGGAGGAGCGCCGCTAGTCGCTCTGCGTCAGATACCACCAAGGAAAGCTGGAGCCGCGTCTCTAAACTTTCCCAGGACAAATTCAAAGCAAAGAAATACAGCAAAGGCCGAAAACAAGCCCAGTCTCCGTGTTTAGGCACCTCGTTTTATTATCGGAAAGGTAAGGGGTCCAATAAGTGCGACTCGGAGCTGTTACGCAGTTTAAATACGTTCCAGAAAATCTATCTTAACCCAGCGTGAGATTAGATTGAATAGCAGTTCAGGAGCTTTGCACAGGGAGTCAGTCTGAGTCTCACTGGCTGGGATATAAGATTTCAGTACAGCTTTGGCGATGTTAACTAGAGATCTCTAGTTATTATTAACCGAATCCGATGTCTTTACTGCCAAGTTGGCCGATTTATACATATGTAAACTCCAGTATTCGATGTAAACATAACCTAGGCCTGCACTGTGCAGCCAAAGTTATCATATAAGTAACATTATATGCTTCTTAATGGGCCAAATTAGCATTTTTAATCTTTAAATGAAAAACCACTTTTAAATAACGATGAATCAAATACATTCCTACATTAAAAGTAAGAGGCAGCTGGCTATTTTGTATTTTTATATTCTTTTCATCAGTTTTTCATGTGTGCTTATATGCAGAGTAGCAGTAGAGCTGGGCGATATGACAGTATTTATCATTATCGTGATAAATTACATCACAGTATGTCACAATATGCTTTTCTGAGCATATCATGGATGTAGTCAGTACTTAAACTCTTACCGACAGCATATTTCAATAAAAAGAGAGCATAGTTAGTCCTTTGTCATATGTTTAGCACAGCACCGTGTGAAATATTAAGTAATTGGATTGATAATTTTATATAGTATTTTTTAACATGTGGCAATGCGTTGTCTGTTCTAGCTTATCAGATGTCAGGAAAAATAAATATTGTGACGCATTGTGTATCGTAAAAAAACGTCCTGAAAATTATTGTGAAATTATATCTTGCCATATCGCCCACCTCCAAACAGTTAGTTTTATAGAGGAGATCCATCACAAGTTTCCCTTTTGAGTCTTGGGCCTGTGTTTATGAAGCATCTCAGAGCAGAAGTGCTGATCTGGGACCTGTTCTTGTTAGTAAGATCATAGTGAATATTAAGAGGTCTCTGATACTAGATCAGCACTCCTGGGTACAGACCCTTGGTTCCTGTTTTAGGATGTTTTTCCTGCATGTTTTATTCTAAGCTTAAACCTATTAATCTCTATAAGTTTGCCACAACATTAAGTAGAGAAGGAAAGATCATAGAGGTAATGGCTACACCATTACCTCTAAGATAAGTACCTAAGTACATAAGCTAACTTTGTGAGGGGAGAAATCTTTTGGATTCAAGCCTGAAACACAGATTAGTTGGATTTCTAGAATTATAAGAAACACTGTAGTGGTGCAGTTGTGTAAATCTTATGTGTGCAACCAAATGCAGTAAACTTTGTTTAAACATGAGAACAATAACTGTTATCACTTATCACTTATTAGACTTAGAAACCCCAAAACGCCAATCGAGGAACAGATTTAATGGATGCAGCACTGGAGATTCACCAAGTGAGGCTGAAGCTCTGCAGGACATCATTTGGGATCCTGCTTCACCACCTGCAGTGTGGAATGGCAAGTGTATTGCATAATAACACCATTACTCCACCTGGATGAAATGTTTGAATTGCTTATTATTAAGTGTTCAGTTTTGCCTTTGTTTTTACACCACAAAATGCATAATGATATGGTTAATGAACATCTTCATAGGAAAAGGAGCAGGAGAAGGTGTCCGAGTCGTGGAGATATCTGATATTGTCAACAGGATAGCACCAAAGGTAAGTAGTGACTCTGTGATAATACCTGCTATTCATAGCGTCTGCAGCATTGATATAAGACTGTATCATTTGATGTGAAAGGATGAAAAGCCTGTGGACAGAGATTTGGTGCTTCAGTGGATTGGAGACAGTGCCATTCCCTGCACTCCAGAGGTCCAGCAACCACGAGTTCGGAGGATCTCAGCACGGTCAGTATATGGTCATCATTTACATAAGTTCTCCTAATCTATATTCACACTCATATCTACACTTACCTACCATATTGGTGTGCTTTGTAGGTTTACAATTACTGACTGCAGCTCATTTGTCGCTGTACAGTTTATCAACCCCCTCTACCCTGTCGGTACCCTGATCCAGGAAGATTTATTGTCTTTGTCAATAAACAACAATATTGCATTGGATCTCAGAATGGTGCTATTTATATATGTCAATAGAAAATATATAAAATAAAGTAGGCACTCTCTTTTGTCTGCACTCACATTCACATTCCTCCACAACATTCACATTCCTCCAGTGCGTAATAGCAAAGTTATTGGACTGAGTGGACCACCATAGGACCACTACTGACCAAATGTTTTTGGTTTTGGGTGGTGGACCATTCTCAGCACAGTAGTGACAACAACATGATAGTGCCATAGTAATGCATGTTGTGCTGCTATGATTTTATCAGGTACTAAACCTTTGCACTGGTCACTTGGGCCAGATGATACTTTTGAAAAAGGAAATATTTATTAAAAACATTACATTGCCTTTGTGGTGACTATGGTGATCCCCCTTGCTGATCTGGTAAGCCGAACTCCAAACTATCTAGGTTATCATTAATTACTATTTAGCTACTGCAGTGATGGACTCCCTATGTAACACCTTCTTATTTATTAAGTTAATATAACACCTTAAGACTTACTTTCATAGTGATATAAACAATCTTAAGCTAGTGGAACAGCATCTTTCATGCCAGGTTGGTGGGACCACAGGCTCTGTGTTTTTAGTGGCTAAAATGTGACGTGTTGTGGGGCACTGAACGTTAGGCCATGTCCACCCCTCGTTGTTGGGATTTTTCGATATCATGGCTGCGTTAAGAATACTAACATAAATTATGCATTAGAAAAAATTGAGTTATTGTCACCTGCAAGGTGTTTAAACAAGATAAGTGTGTTTAATGAAGTGGCCAGTAAGTGTACAAACCTAAAGCATTGCTTTTTGCCTGATACTCAGCACCCATGATACCTGCTTCCATGCCACTACCATTTCTTTGTCTTTACTGTGATCCACCACCCAAATAATGGTGGTCATGGTCCTATGGTGTTCTCTTTTAATTGATTGCCAGCCTAGAGGGGGGCTGATAAACTGTATATCAATACATTCAGTAACTATAAACCTACAAAGTAAGTTTATATGGTAGGTATTTCTCATAAAATGGCTAATGAGTGTAGGCAAAAGGTAGATGTACCCAATGAACTGGCAACCCACTTAAATCTAATCTTTCTTCTACACTTATTCCTTCCTTAAGCCGTCAAAGCAACAACGTTGAGGATCTCATGAAACTTGCTAAGCAGTTTGACATCAACATGACCCGTCAGGATGAAGAGAGGCAGCTGGAGAACAAAGGAAGAAACACAGAGGGACCAAACAAGTTAGACAAATCTGTTGCCAGCCATTCAGTGTTGGATGGCATTGAAACTTTAGCTGGAAAGCAGGTTCCTGTTCCAGCCAAGCCTGAAGGACTAAGCCATGAAGAGGAGCTGCATGCTCTTTTTGATGGGCCCACCCAGTACCTGAGCGGTAGACTAAGTCCTCCGTCAGTGAACGGTTCACAGGAGAGCAGGACTGAAGCAGACTCCGCAGGTAGCAAGGACGTCCCTGAAGATGCTGCTCAAGTACCAAAACCATACTTTGATGATGACTGGGAGAATGACGATTTGCTCAATGACTCCTTTGTGCTAGAGATGACTCAGAACCCAGATCTTTCGTGCTCAGGTCCAAAGAAGACAGGGTCTGTTACGTCCAGCAAATGTAAACCAATGAATGTCGCCAGTCCATCTGGATCTGGCAGCAGAGCCAGCTGCTCTCCACTGCTACAAAGTAGTAGAAGCAATCGCTACACTAGGATCTTATCGAAAGCTCCGTGTACCAACCCGAGCACTTTTAGACCACAACCAGTTGCTCCTGTTAAAACTGGAATTTCTCAACAGCTGCCCACAACTAGCCCTGATCTGGCCAAAACAGAGAGGTCTGAAAACAATCAGGCACAGGCACAAATATCCCTCTGTAAGAGGCAGCCTGTAAGTGACTTTGGTAGAACAAAGAGGGAGATTAAAGGCATCGTGGGAGCCAAAAATTCAGACAGTTTGACTGGTGCGTCAGGGCAGGACTTTAAGACGCTGGACTCTGTTTGGGGTGATGGAGATGATGACGATCTGCTGTATCAAGCCTGTGATGACGTGGAGCGAATCTCAGCCAGTCAAGAGGAGCCAAAGCAGAACGACTGTGCCGATCTCGAGTCCAACAAACCCACAAAAGCACCTTCATCGAAAGACACTACTTGTTTTTCAAATACCAGTGTTAACAATAATACTCGACCAGGCCAGCCCACGAGAGCCCAGCCAGGTCGCACGCATTTTTGGCCGCTCACATTCAATACCGGGTGCTTCAAGCACATTTGGAAATAAACAGAACTTGCATGAAACTTCACAACCGAGTCGCAATCCTCAGCTTAATAGGCAGTACCGATTTACACAGGTGAAGAAAGCCTCTGGAGTTGTGCTTCACCCCCAGTGGACTACGGGTGCAGTGCAGGAAGTCAGCACGCGTGACCAATCTGCAGAAAGTTCCTCCCATCATTCCACATTCAAGAGACATCAGTCTGACCCTGTTGCTCTGGGCAACAAAGGTAAGCATTGTACTGTGTTAGCATTAAAATTTCATTAGAGACCACCCCTACTGGGGATAACTGTAATAAGGAAGTTTGTGTAACTCATTAGCCATTTTTCATCCTGGTTCTTACTCTGATGAGTGGCTGGGTGTTCATGCACGGGGACAATGGGGGTTTGCTGTACGGCTATTTGTGGTTCTCAGGTTTTCTGTTTAATTGTAAACTAGCAAACTGTGCATTTTTTTACTGAATGCTTGTCAGAGACAGACTTTGGTCCAGTGTTACGTGAGGTTTGACACGTTTTAAAAATGTTATTGTTTTCTCTGTGTTTTGACCTCCTGACTACATGAAAACACAGTTTTATTAGTTAGAGTCTCTCTGGGTGGAGATTGTTGAAAAGTGTTTTCATTGTTTCAGTGTCTGACATCATGCTGTGAATTTGCACATGATTGTTGCTGTTCTCATTTAATGAACATGCCAAAATATGGATGATGTACAGTGGACAGCTGGGCTGTATCTGGGTGCTCAGCAATTTGGGGATGATAACATGTTTGTTTAGCTCTATTTAGCTTTACTTCTTCTTTACGCCACAGTGCAGAGGATTTAGAATCTTCTGTGCTAGATTCTTTTAAATCATGCGTCAACTCGACTGCCAATATGAAAATCATCTCAGCGATTCTAATGATATGTGACTTGATTATTATTGAGTCAAATTTGGAAAACAAATACTGCATAATTCAAAAGGAGGGAAAAGCTAGAAAAATCCACTTCTTTTTAAGATTATTTTGTAGCAAAATCAGACTTTGAATGTGAGACATCAAATTACAGCCTGTGTTAAGTCAGACAAGCCCATTGAGTTCTTGAGTTTCGTGCTTTTGTGCTTTACGACACGCTCAGGATTTTGTTAGTTTGCATGCTTGTAGAGTTCTTCTCGAGACTTTTCCGTCACAACGTTGGCATTTTTGTGTTTGGGTAGTTTTTGTGTTCTCGTGTGGACAGTTTTTGAAAATGCTGTTGATGTGGATACGTGAATACATGTGGATGAGGTTGGAACCTACAAAATGCACAGACAGCATTGCTTTTACTTTTGCTTTTATTATTATTTTTTTTTATTTCAACATTTGCATAAGTTTAAGAAGGAACAAGAGAAAGGATCAAACAATTGGTAAAATTAAATTAATGGTCACATTTATTTGGATGGCCCCCTATAGATGCTCTACAGTTACAGGTTCAGATACATCATTAACAAATTTTCTGGTGATATTCAGTTGATTATCAACAACATTTATGGTTAGGCTTAGGGTTAGGAGTAGATGTAGGTTTTGCCTTGAGGTTAGGTTTAGGGTTAGGGATAGATCTTTCACACTCAACTTGAAGTTCAGTTGCATTTAATGGAAATTTAGTTACATGTTACTTAAATATATACTGGGCATTTACAAAACATCTACAGTGGACCATCAAAATAATGCGTTACCAAATGAATTAAGGAAGACATTGGCGTAATGGGCTGAAATCCAATTAGCTTGTTACTGGACAGTGGATGCAGTTACTCTGTGCTTATCGTTATTGTTTACAGGCTCTATAATTCGTCTCATTCTGTCTTTTTTAATGATGCATGCGGTTGTTCAGTATACTAGTACTGAAGTACTGACAGTGCCCATGAAATGCTCAACACTGTTATTCATCACAAGTATATCTTGGTCAGTAGCATCTCATCATATTGCCCAACCATACCTGACATTGTTGTTTTGTGTCTGCAGTGTTTGTTGCAGCCCAGCCTGTTGTGAAGTGCACTGCTGCTGAGATTGAGAGAAAGAAGCAGGAAGCCATAGCCAGGAGAAGATCACGACTGCAAACTACCCAAAAGCCTGGAGCTCCTACATAGACCACCACAGAGGAATCCAGCTTCTCGGAATGAGTGGTTTAGGCCCACTGAAAGTGTAGTAGACCAGTTTAGGTCATTGATTCTGTCTGACAGAGTTTTGCCTGATAACATAGAACACTTTCAAATGCTTTTTTTAAAACTGCTTGACTGAACCTCTACACCCATGGTAATTTACGTTAAAACACTAATTAGCCTAATGAAACAAATCACATTACAAAAGTATTTTTCTCTCTCCAGTCCAGACATTTCTCAAGAATAATGAAACAGAAGTGCTAGTTGTGAGTCAAGTGGTTTTACATCTGCCATTGACTTGTGGAGGAATGCATAGTTGTATGCAAAACTTTGGGCACCCCTGGTCAAATGAGTGTAAATAAGTGAACACATCCTCTATAGAAAATACACTTCTGCACATTTTCATGCACAATTACTGTTTATTTGCTAAGTTTAACATATTGGGGGGTAAAAACCAAAATGTGTCCTGTGCAAATGTTATGGCACATTTAATAATTTACTTTATGTTAAAGTAAATAGAAATTGTGCACTAATGTGTGCAGAAAAATGGCAAATCGTTCTCTGTAGAGGATGTGTTCATTTATTTTCACTAAGAATTTTTTCAGTTGTGTTCAAACATTTGCATATGAAGCAGTAAAACTCAGTCTGTGATCTGAATACTGCCTGGGCAAAACTCCAGTCTTTCATTTAGCCTCATTATAAGGATGCATAGATAATGTGATTTGTTAAAAAGTTTAATTTTTCTTCTAAATCAAGGCTGGCTGTATGTTGTACTGGGTCTTACCTAGTGCAAATGACAGGTTCTTTCTAAGATACAGGCAGATTGGGTGCAGTTGGCATGCTGTGAAAGGCAATCACGGAGGAGGCTTCATCATTTAATGAAAAAAAAAGGAAAAAATAAAGTAAAAAGAAGCCCAAGATTGTGTTATACCTACAGATCAGAGATGAGGTCTTTGATCTTTGTCTTTTTTTCTATGTCTATAGTTCTGTTTTTGATTTAATGTAACCAGAGGGTAAAAAAGAGAGGAAAAAAAAGAAAATGACTGTAAAAAAAAAAACATTTACAGATGACGGTTCCCCTCTATTAAACTTCTCAAAAACATTTTTTAGCCTTTGTCATTATTCCTAATAATGTAAAATGTGAGAACGTCCAGACTAATCCAAAATTGAATGTTGTTATATGTCAAACGATGACATTGCCAGTTTATGTGTAATGTTCTTAAAATGTAATTTGTGAAAATTAAGTCCTTTTTTTTCACTTTTAATGAGGAAACTCTCTCAGGATCCTGCACACCTGGTGCATTATACATGCCACAATGTTAGTCATTGTTTGCCCAGGGGGAATGTCTGTATATCAGATCTAGGCCTCACCATTCTCAGGTGTAAGGCACACAGGTGTGTATGTGTATGTGGGTTTGCGCTCCGTGAGTCAAGATATCCTCGCGCAGTGCTCTCCTCCTCCTCCTGCTCAATTACTGTAAATCAAATGGCACAGTAATTTGGCATGAGGATGAAGGCTTTTTTATTACTGTGATTATGGTTATGATGATGACTACAATTTATTCCAAGCAGATGATGAAAACGCTGCACCCAACAGGTGTTGAGTTGCCACAATATAGAAGTTGGTGAAGGATTTTCAGTAATGTGGCGTTATCAAGCTGCTGGTGGACAGTGTAATGGGTGCTTAAGAATTTTTTTCTTTTTTTTTTCTCCTCCTAAAAACTAGGGAGCAATTACTGATTATTGCGATGGACCCGTGCCATACGAAGTCAGCTTTGTGGAGCAGGAGTGATCATCTGCAGCGGTGGCATACCCTGGTATCAAGCTGTAGCAATTATGGCAAATTACCACACGCTGGTGCCAGAGCTCATTTACGTTTCTTCGTTCTTGTTGGTGCGTTTCAGACGCAAGAGAGCGGCCTAATCGGCATGGTGTTGGAGATGAGAAGCTCATTTGGAACACGGTATCCGTTAAGAGGCTTGAATGTTCGGTCGCAAAATAGAGTGAAACTTGCTTAAATATCAACATCAGGATGTGTGGAAAACTCCACATATAAGTTTTCACTTTTCTGAAAGTGAGAAATGAGTACAACTTTTCAAAAGGAACCGTTCTGAAAGACTTGTTGAAAGGAAAGTGCACAATGTCTGTTTAACATAATGTTAACCAGTGGAAAAAATATTACTTTATTTAATATGTTTAATATGAATTTAATATGTTGAGAAACATACCTTTGCAGGTATATAAAAATCTCTAAGCTTTTTATTTTTTTTAAACAACTTGAAAACACTGTCTGCCATTTACATTGTGCACATTTCATGACAAATGGACCAACAGAAATGGTCCAGAATATACTTTCTGGCCAAAAATATGTGAACACCACTGTTAATTACTGAGTTCAGGTGTTTCAGCCACACCCACTGCTGTCATGTATAAAATCAAGCACATAGCCATGCAATCTCAATGGACTAACCCTGGCAGTAGAATGGGTCGTACTGAAGAGCTCAGAGGCGTTAAACATGGCACTGTCATAGAATGCCACCCTTGTCACAAGTCAGTTTGTGAAATTTATGCCCTGCTAGATCTGCCCTAGACAACTGTAAGCACTATTATTGGGAAATTGAAGCATCTAGGAACAACAGCTCATGCACAAAGCGGTAGACCACTCAAACTCACAGAGCGAGGCCTTCAAGTGCTGAAGTGCATACTCTTTACAGAGTTCCAAACTGCCTGTGGAAGTAACGTCAGGAGCTTCATGAAGTGGGTTTCTATTGCCAAGCAGCTAAACACAGGCCTAAGATCACTATGCGCAATGCCAAGCATTGGCTGGAGTGGTGTAAAGCGCCACCACTGGACTCTGGAGCAGTGGAAATGTGTACTCCGGAGTGATGAAGCTGGCAGTCTGATGGACTATTCCTGCTAGAATGCAGTGCCAACAGTAAAGTTTGGTGGAGGAGGGATAATGGTCTGGGGCTGTTTTTGAGGGTTTGGGCCTCTAGGTTCCAGTGAAGTGAGATGTTAATACTAGCGCATGCAAAGACATTTTACACATGTATATTTATTTTTCAGTGTCTGGAAAAAAACAAAAACATCTATCTTGGCGTCTGAATATTAGTTGAAGTTGTTCAGTATTTAGTGTGTCAACTTTTTACAACTTCTTCTTTTCTAGAGACTTGCTTTCAATTTTTCAAAAAATCTGCAGGGATATTTTTCCACACCTCCAAAGTTCAGTCTTAGACGTTTGTTGCACTTTCTGTTAAATACAATTCAAGTAATCCTAAATGCATTCGATGCAATGTTGAGATCTGGCAGTGCCAACCATAAAGTTTGGCGGAGGAGAGATAATGGTCTGCGGTCTGGTTTTTCAGGGTTTTGGCCTCTTGGTTCAGGTGAAGGGTAATGTTAATTCTAGCACGTACAAAGGCATTTTACACATTTATATGCTTCTAACATTGTGGCAACAGTTTGGGGATGGCCTCTTCCTGTTCCAGCATGACTACCCAATCAGTACCTGACTTCACAAATTCTGACTGAATGAGCACAAACTCCTGCAGACACACTTCAAAATCTTGTGGAAAGCCTCCCCAGAAGAGTCGAGGCTGTTATAGCCACATCTCCATATTAATGCCCTTGGTTTTAAAACAGGATGTCCAACAAACTCGGTCAGGTGTCCAGCGTGACCATATAATTTATTTCGGAATATAATCTCATAATATTACCAAACATTAAAGTTACATTTGCTTTTTTTCTTCTTCTGTAAAGTTACTATTTTGGAGAGACCAGGTTTCCTAATGGCAGCAATGATAATGCACACTGTCATGCAGACTTGCTCTCCGTCTCATCAGATGAGTGCTCCTCCAGTATTGAACACAGCTGCCTGAGATAACATCTCACAAACAGATCAGCAATAGCTTTCCCATGCAATAAGCTGTGCTGGAAGAGGTTTGTTTCCACAGCATTGCCCACTGCAGGTTAGTGGCCCAAAAGCATGACTAATACAGAAAACAGTCGGGTGAGGGGGCAGAGGGGGCTGTAGTTGTCATCAAGCTAAATGAACTGTGAATATTTTCACAGTGTGTGTCATTAGCAGCTTAGATTTGTTTCAACAAGGCTTACCTGAGGGCTCTATTCATAGGCCCCCAGGTATGAATGGGCTAATGCACACTCTGAACCCTCTAAAAAAAAGGCCTCTCCACACTACTCACTGTGTGCGTGTTTGCAGTGGAATGTTTTAAAGGAGAAAGTATGCTCACGAATGTCATTTACTGCTGTAGATTAGTTTGTGTACACATGAACAAAGCTGAATTGTTTTGAAAAAGACACTTTTTCTCTACTAGCACTATTCTACCATTTGCATCCTACTTGGTTTCTTGCTTTTTTGTTTTTATACAGTACTGTGCAAACATCAGAGACCAACATTCATCTGTACTTCCAGACAAAAGAGCTATTATGTTGAAGTTATTTATTTTTCAGTGTCTGGACATGTATCAGTGTATCTAGATAATATGTAAAGTTGCTCAGCATTTAGCGTGAGACTTTTCGAGAGACTTGCTTTCAAGTTTTAAAAAAATCTGCAGGGATATTTTTCCACACCTTCAAAGTTCAGTCTTAGAAGTTGGTTGCACTTTCTGTTTCTTACAATTCAGCTAATCCCAAACGCATTCGATGCAATGTTGAGATCTGGACAGTTCATATTTCTGATAAAGCCACAGCTTCTTTAGTGAAAGGATAGAAGGAAACACCTGTGGATTTTTCAGGATTTTAAGCTTTAAGTACTGTTTATCTGATAGGCGCAGTTTTGGTCGTTATTAGGAATCTTTTAATCACTCCAGTTGTGGAAACTGCTATATTTTTGCTTATTTTCCTTTCACTTTCCCCTTACTGGCTGTTTTAACTGGAAATTTCATAAATCGTCTCTGGGTGGTCTCTGACATTTGCACAGCATTGTAAATATGTTTATCTTTTCAAAACTATGCAAGCATGTGTGAGAAGCAAACTGTGTACCACGCTCAGCATACTTTTCAGGTTCACCCAGCTTTTGGCATGGAGCATTGATTCTCTCGACTGTAACCTTCGTAGCTTATGTTTTGCTGTTTTTTCCCTCTTTTTTTCCTTATCTGATCTCTCATCTAGATGTTCCCTCATTCAGGTCTATTAGGCTTGCTGATAAGAACCCACAGACTAAACTGTTTTTTTTTCCCCCTTCAAACTACGCTCCCAATTCGATGAACTTTCTCCAGCAAATAACCTTTTAGCTGCATTCCTTAAGTCTACATCTGCCAACACCTTCTTGCTACACTGGTTTTGTCTTTTTTCCCCCTTTGCATCACATAATATGGTGGTGGGGGCTGAAATGGTGTGTTGACAGCTTTAGGCTGAGGTCATTTTTTGGTACCCTTTGCAGTTACGTGCCAAAACGGTCCCCTTTGGAGCGCCGCTATTGGCGGGCTTTGGACTTATTGTATATATGTATCATAAAGGGATTGTTGATGTAGTGTAAACTATGAGGATTGATCATATTGCCTCTAAATGAACATTACTGACATGCTTCTTCAAAGCACGGGCCGAACTGAGCACATTTGGTTTTGATTGTGTGATGATGATGCTAAAAACCAGGCCATGTGTGCGAAGTAAGGCTGGCTCATGTTGAGTAGTAGCTCACTTCATTATGTGTTGCAAGACTGCATAAAGCAGCTCAGGATTGGAATCCCAGCTGTCCATGCTTGCGGTGCTCACACACATGGACAAGACACACTTGTGCCCGGCGTGGAAAATGCAGTAAAGCGCAGGCCCTTGCACTGAGGTCAGGGATTCCCCAGTTCACAGAGCGCCTCTCTACAGTTCCTAATTCTCCTCGTGGAGATATTACAGGACCCAGAGAGATTCATCAGCCTTAGTTCCTGTTCACTTCAGTGGGATTTGATCAGGGGCACACGTACCCCCAGAAGTATATCATGGATGCTGCCATCTTTCCATCATTGGGTCTTTCTTCCATCACTAGACTTTGAGCTGATGATAACTGTAATTTAATATAATTTACAACATTAAAAGTGCAAAACAATGACACATTAACTGATTGGCTGATGGCAGTATTTTCAACAAAAAATTGGCTCCAGTGCTGGTTCTACATAATAAGTGACATAAGCAGCAGCCTAGAGCCCTCCCAGCCACCAGAGGGCCCCCTAACAATTTCCCCATCATTACTGTACCAATATGTTGTCTAAGATGCTCGAGTGAGGAGGAAAAAGCAGCTGGTTAATCAAGTCTCAAAAGAGAATGTACACATCTGGAGCTGAAAAATGGAGAAAAAAAAGAGAAGATGGGGAGAAATGCTTTAAAAAGGTATGGAACCCCATTTGTTTTGGCTTGTAGTAGTGGATCTGGGATCTGTCTGACCAAGCAGGTTCAACTTAGACAGATTTTTTGAGTTTCAGCTTCACAAAATCCAACAAACACATAACATTCATAAAATCAGTTATTGACTTTCTCTGTTTCTCCAGGTTTAGATACTCCAGCTGTGATTAATCCTTGTATGCATGCACGAAAACCATGATGTAACCAGACTTTCCACATCCCACCTGTCCAGCACCTCCTCTCTAGGGTTCTTCTTGGCGCCCCCTATCAGGATCTGCCCTGCCCTTGACCCTTAGCTTAAAGTTAGCTGGATAAGCAAAACTACTGCATGGTGAGAATGCTGAGAAATGTATCTGCATTCAAAACTGTAACTTATTAGAACCTTAAGTGTGTATCCAGTCATCAGCAACACACAATTAGTTATGAATCTATATAATTTAGACAGCATGTTAGTTAGCCTCTCAGTGAACCAGCTAGCTAGCCTCTCAAAAAATTCCTGCTTAGGGCCCCCAAATGTCTAGAACAGGGTGTCAAACTCAACCACTGCAAGGGCCATATTAAAAAATCTCAACAAATCCGTGGACCAACTGTGTTTTTATTCAACTTTTACTTAACATTTTCCATGACCCCAACTGGCCATTGTTTGTTGTATGCCCAAAAAAATGCCAGAACTACAACAGCAGAAAATAGGCACTGAATTCTTGAAAGATTCAAAAATAATTGAAAATAAAAATAAATCGCTTTATATAAAACAATAGACTACATTAGCTGCAGAGAACTGTTAAACCTCCAGGAGGTAACCACAAAATATATTTCTGTTTTAATGGCCACCGGAAAAATATTTATATAATAAAAATATAAATTTTATATTTGTATAATAAAAATATAAATTATATTGTATAATTAAAAAAAAAAGATGTTGTTTGCAAAAGAAAAGTATTTTGATAAGAAGTTCATTTTAAAGAAAAGTCTATAGAGAGTTATGCTTTTTGGCAGCAGGCAGGATTTGTGCTCTTTAACCCCTTAGACTATACAGGAACACTTGACCAGCCAAACCCAACCCTTTTGTTCCTCCCTACTGAGACCAGTCAGGTGACGGACTCCACACACGAACCAGACTTTCCCCATCCCACCTGGCCAGCACCTCCTCTCAATGGTTCTTCTCAGTGCCCTGGGTGAGGTCAGCCCTGTCTTTGACCCTACGCCCCCTCCGCGGCGAATGGTGGGATTCGTTACTGTCAGCTCATCTGGCTTCCATTACTCCGCTCTGCCTTTTCTTCCTTCCCCCTCTGCGCATTTGCGTTCACAAGCAGGACAGGCTATACTGTTTTTGTTTGGTACCTTCATTGTGCTCTGGTTTTGTGATTTTTTCCTCTGTGTTTTCTAAGGAAATCCAGCTTTATATTTATATGGTTGGGTGTATGTGGGGTTAGTCTGTTGGGTTTGAAGGGAAGGTGGGATTAACCCATTAATATCTAGGTTTGTTCATCTTAAAATGTGATATTCCGTAACTAATGTAAATTATTTGGTCACTACTGAGAAATCAATACATTATGTAGTTATGAGAGTGAAGAATTGAAATGTGGGTCCATGTATGAGTCCATTAGAGTTTAAAGAGTACTGTCTTCTAACTGCATCTGGAAAGAAAAGCAAAAATATAAAAAATGGAATTTAATCTTGTTGCAAACTCACAACACCTTTGCTTACACTGCTCAGCTAAACGCACTTCTGAATGCTGCATATTCTCTCTCTATCTCTCTCTCTTCTCCTCTCTCACACAAGCCCGCATTTGCCCCCCAACACACCTCCCCTTCATCCAGTGAGCCAGTAAAAAGTCTGTGACTATGATCAATGTTTATTGCTCTTGGCATTTTGTCAGAAGTTTCCTTACCTGGCTATGGCTAATTAATCCTGTCAGGCAGGAGGAGTGTAGAACAGCTCATATATGGAGATGAGATCAGCAGCAGAGCGAAGAGAGGGAGAGAGAGAGAGGAGAGGAGAAGAGAGGAGATGGGCTTGGCTCTCCACTGATGAGACCACAGCTCTACCCAGCAGAAAAAAAAAGAGAGAGAGAAGAGAGGGGAGAAAAATACGTTCCAACCTGGATCACGGCCTTACAGGCAAATTGGGAGTCCCCAGTCAAATTACACAAGCTGTTGGCACATGCAAATAACGCAGCAACAAACAAACAAAGGGGCTCGGAGATGCAAATGTACGCGCACTCAATTAGAAACTTTTCCTTTCAAAATCACTTGATGTTTGTCGAGCCCTCCTGAGAGCCGCTCTCAGAAGAGGAGATCATTTGAGGAGATCTTGAGAGCTATATGACGTTTCTGCTTATAGCGTTTTGAACGTACATGAGCTTTGCGGATCGTGGTGCACTTCTACACTTGTAAATATGTGGGTTTTTTTTTGATGCGAGAGAGTGGAAAAAGAGTCCGGGTGCTGCTGTGAGATTGTGGACCGTAGTCTTGGCCTTTCAGCGCTCTAATGAAGGGTTATAAATTACCAGTTTCCAAAGCCAGTCAGCTCTCTTGCACCGTGCTCCAGGAGATGGGAGCAACAAAAGAAAAAAAAAAAAAACCTGGAATTTATTATTCTACAGTGATATAAGCAAGTGCGACTACTTTGAGTTAATGCTAGGAGTGGGGTGTCTGATTTATAACATGCCATTTCCCGACAAGTAGCAAAGGTATAATTCAAGGACAGTAAAACACTTTACGAGGCATTATTAAATTGACGTTTTAATGCCCCATACAGAAACATGTTAGCAGTGAATATATCCAAATTTGCAAAATGCTCCAAGAGACAGCCAAGGTGGCTATTATTTGCATATCATGCTAACATCATGCTGGAACTTGCTGAAGCAACATCAAATGAAATAGGCCTGCAACTGCGCGAGAGTGCTTGGACCCCTTAATTGCTATTTTATGTCAAATCAGTGGTTTTACTCTGATTATTTACTGTAGCTACGGACAGTAAATTTACATACAGATAGGATCGTCTCAGCTAACAAATACAGCAAGGAGATTTGCAGGCATGTCAACAGTTCCAGTCATCCACGTAACAGTGTATAATCATGTACATTTGCACTTACACATGCATATGATTGCCTAAAAACAAAGTACAGCTTTTCTCTACGTCTTGTGTACATACATTACTGTTATGTTGAAGCTAATGTGTTGCGTTTAACTTAGCCCATGGCTGTTATGGAAATGACAGGCCCTTTTAATTGACAGCTGTGAAGCATAGCACCTGCAAACAACTTGGGGCTTGTTCATGCGGTCTAGCTGGAGCCTTACTGTGCGATTTAAACAAAGAGTGATCATTGAGGTGGAAAAAAAGAGGAGGTGTGGGGGAGAGAGAGCGCGAGAGTCTGACAGCACATGATTGATGATTGGCCATCACGGCAAGCCTGACACTTACCACTCACCCCGCTGCATCTACAACAAAGTCACCAGTGTGTCGTCTGCCTACTCCCCACCATGACACGTCCAATCAATACGATGCAGCCCAGTGCACCAAATCACACTCCGACACATACTGCTGAGTAGACACAAGGCACGCTAGGCCACATCTTACATGTAGATTAAAAATCCGCCGGTGGTAACCTTAGCAAGGGGGTACATCTGCGTGTGTGCACCCTCCACCACCCTTACGCACATACAAGCAGAAGTAAAGCATGCCTGCCTGTACTGAGAGGAACTAACGTACACAATATACAGTTGTGTGTACCCGTTTGGGCACCACTGGCCAAATTACACAATGAAGCACAACCTCTGCAGCAAACTATTTAAAAAAATAGCATTGTTCTGCAAATGTAATGTACAGTTACTTTACATTTGATGCATTTGAAAATAATGAAATAGTAATTTTGTGGCGTGTGCAAAAGTTTGGACATCCAGTTGTAAAGCCTATAATTTAACTCATTAGGCCTTAACTGACTTGTTAACTGAGTCATCATCTGATGAATTTAGTGTAAAACTCAGATTCTAAGAAAACTAAGATTCAACAATCATGAGCTAAAAAATTTGAAAATGAAGCTAATTGGTGCCTAAAAAAGCAAAGGAAGGCCATAAAAAGATATCAAAGTGCTACCAACTCACAATTTCCACTATTAAAAATGTCATTAAGCAATGGTCTTTAAAGAAAAACTGTGGAAGTTAAGGGAAGATCTGCTAGAAGACCAACAAAACTCTTGGATGTAACTGTTCGTATGCCGGCCAGAAAGGCAAAGCAAAACCCCCATATGACAGCAAATGAAGATTTAGCTGACGCAGCAGTGGTGGTGCACCGTTCTGCTGTGCAGGGTTGTTCCACTGACCTCCATATAAGAGTCATCAGACGTAAACCTTCTCATCACAAGTGAATAAGTGCTGTGGACTGATGAAGTAAAAATTTATCTGTGGCCACAATCAACAAAAGAAAAAAAGGAGCAACATTTGATGAAAAGAACACCTTGCCAACTGTTAAGCATGAGGGGAGATCTAATATGCTTTGGGGTTTGTGTGGCAGCCAGTGGCACAGGAAATACTGCACAGCATGAAATATGAAAATCCCTGAAACAAGAATAGAAAACCTCCTAGCTGGCTACGAAAAGTGTTTGGAAGCTATGATATCAGCCAGAGGGAATGTTGCTACGTTTTTTTTTTTTTTTAAGTTCATCAAATTTAACATATATTAGAACCTTTTTAAACTTTAAAGAACCTCCACATAGGAAGAACCCTTAAATTGGCAAATAACGTTTTATTATGTGAAGGTTCCTTAAGCCTTAAAAAGATCTTTCATATATATATATAAATCTCTTTTTTCAAACACTTTTTTTCTTTAGCAATGAAAAAGTGATTCTTCTGTGGCATTTCTCAAAGAACACATTGTCGCACCATAACATTGTGAACTCTTAAAAGGTTCTTCACATCTCCTTTTTTCACATTCTTGAAGGGTTCTTTTAAGGAACCAAGATTAGTTAAAAAAAAGTCAAATAAATCACCATTATTTTTAAGAGCGTGATATGAGCTGTCCAAATAATCAGGCTGGCTCTCAGTACGGCTCTATTGCGTACTGTGGCCTGTTTCCATGTAATTCCTGCTGTGTCTGCTGTGTCTGCCCTCTGGAAATATCGAATGAATAAAAAAGACATCCGAGAACGAGTGTTTTCCAACATGCACAACTTCAAAACAGTGATTTATGATTTGACTCATCCCGCAGCCTTTAACAGATAGATTTCTACGGGGCAAAAGAATTTGGCAATGGCATAAAAGAAAATGACCACACTTTTCAAGGACTCGCCAGATACTAGAGTAACTCCGATATTGCTGTTTGTAGCTTTTATTATGGTGTCTTGTGATAAAAGCTGTTCTGTGTGCTGGCTTTCTGCTGGGTGCCAGGCTGGATATGTGTTTTCAATTAGCTCCTGCTTCAGGGAACTGATGGGAATACAATCGAGTGCAGATAGACAAATCTATTCTACAAATGTGCGGGTTGCTGTGTGCGTGTGTGCGTGCATGCATGGTACATTAATGCATGAATGCATGTGTTTCATTATATAGAACTATTACTATAACTAAGGTTTTGGCATACACAATTAATAAAACAAAACGTGTATGATATTAAACTATCTTCTGTAGAGAAATCACCCAAAATACAGTCGTATGAAAAGTCTGAACACCCAATATCTTCAAATATCTTCAAAAACCATGTTTTGTTGATTTTCTAAGTGAAGGGAACCAACTTGAATATGCTGTGTTTCTGCACATTTTAGTGCACAAGTTCTATTTATTTTTAACATAAAATGTGCCAAATTGTACCCCCATATATTAAATTCAGAAAATTAACAGTAACTAAATGCATTAAAATATGCAGATGTACGTTTTCTGTAGAGTTTTTACTTTAGCAAAATATGTAATTTGACCAGCCCCCCAAACTCTCGCATACGACTGTATTTGTACCCCCAAGCCCCCCTGCCTCCCCAAAAATTCATGCAATGAGAACTCCACTGTTACCCCACTGAAACAAGCATTGACCACAGAGCTACAGAGTCTAAATGAGTTAACCCATTCATGCCCAGCGGATACATTCAATATAACATGGAAAAATGCAACTGAACTTGTTCTGACTGGTCTAAAGTGATGAAACCATGTGTGGTTACAGTGTGAATGAACATCTAAAAGTAGCTGCTTTTTAATACATATAATTTTCATACTCTTTTTTACAATCAAATTTGGATTTTCTATTGTTTTGTTAAAGTCCCATGTGACCAAAAGAGTGAATTTAATCTGAATAAATTAAATGATAAAACTTTTTTTTTAGTGTCATTCGATCGAATTGATTTTTTTTTAGGTTTGTGCTCGGGCAAGACTCAGAGAAGATATAGACCAAATAAAATATAAATTGCACATATGAACATTAATGGTTTAATTAAAAGGACCACCGACTTGTAGGTGAATGGGACTATTCCAGTTTTTATTCACTGTCCTCTAACTAGAGATCACTAATCCTGTCCATTCCCTTTAGTGCCATTAGTACAGGATATTACTGAAAATCAGCTTCACTCTCTGTTAGATATTAAAGAGATATTGGTCAGCTTGTGAAAATAGCTTATAGATCAAAATACTAAAGCAATGACCAGTGTTTATTCACTAAAACACTGAAGGCTTTCATTACATAAGAACATAAATAATTTAAACAGTAAATAAAAAGCACAAAATAAATTTAATTTTTTATTTTTATTTAAAAAATAAATATTGCTAATTACTACTGTTACTACTAATTACTCACCACACTGAACTCAACTGAACTGAATTAAATTGAATAGTAATCACATTGGTCTCATATCAAACTATATATGTATGTATGTATACACATACTGAAACATACAGAGATCATAAAGGACTTGTATGTACAGACAGTATAAACAGTGCTATAGACCCCCCACTTCTCCCCATCACAGGACCCCTTTTATATGCTGGAATGTCCCCATTCTGTTCGCTCGATCTGTGTGTAACACGAGCTCTTCATCAAGCTACAATAGTGACATCTAGTGTGTCTCTTTTTATTTCCTTCTTCAGGCGAAGGAGACGTGTGAACAATCCTCCGCTTACAGCCAGAGCAGCGACGTGTGACACTGCGCACAGAGCAGAGCTGCTCCAGCTCTCATATATGGATGCTAATTGATGCCATTCGTTCTGTTCTACTTAATACCTCTATAAATTACAGCATATCTGTTAGAAGTTGTTCACTGTTTGTTTTGTTTATCCTTTTGTTTGATTGTTGCATCTCACAGCATGAGTTGTATTCTGGTCTGTTTGTTAATTAACTGGAATGGCTCTGCAAACAAAGCCATATATTCACATACTGTGAGATGTGGGAATGGGTGTGTGGGTTATGCGGTGAGTGTGTGTGTGTGTTTGGGGTGGTCTAAAGTGGTGGGCAGTGTGCATAATGGAGCTCCCATGCAACTGTAAATAATTCATGCAGTAGAGAAGTGGGGAAAGCATGGAGCTGCAGCATTTTCATACATTAATCTCCTGACTAATGGCAGAATGCAGTGGGCTGAGAGAGAGAGAGCGAGAGAGAGAGAGAAACACTTCATGTGTGCTCCTGAGACCTTTGCTGTTGCTAATGGAGCTCGAGTGCTGTGTGTGCTACACTGTATCTAGTTAAAGGGAAATCCCACCATATTTGCAGAATCTCTGCAGAATTCAATCACTGAAATTCCAACAAACTCATTCAGAGTATTTTGATGTGAAATGACTCAGATTTCTTTATGGTGGTGGTGATAGGAACCAGGGGTCGCAACAGCTACAACACAAATATAGCCATTTTATTACTATCCAAAACCACCAGTGAACCTACACACATCTTTTTATGAGTATTATGTTGGTTGTTGTCCAAAAACCCACTGGTATCTCTATGGTTTTTCAGATTTTTTTTCCTGCATAATTTGAACACATCAGCTGCCCTTCGCACTGTGTGAAGATATCATGATGAGTGGGCCAAGAGAAATGTATAAAATTGTGTATAATAAATTTTTGTTACATTAACTTACATTAAAAGTTAAGAACATTTTTACCTTCCCATGTAATGTTACCATTTTGAAGGTATATATACATTTTTAGACAGCAACAAAATGTAATAATGGTAAAATATTGCTAAATCCAACAATATTTATTTGGTGACTACTTTGTCTTAAAACTTTCTGCATGTACGTCTCCACCATTGACCCCTTATATAACCAGGGCCCAAAGTTTTTTCATACACTTAGTTTGCAATAAGCCTTGGATTTTTTATGTGATAATAGATTTAAAATTACATATTAGACAAAAATATTCTCAAAACTATCATAAAATAATGTCTTGGGCATCAGACACTGTATTTTTAACCATTCATGTAATAACTCTCTGTGAGGGAGCTTTTAGAAGCATTTAGCTCTTCAAACATCTGGTTCCATTTCACATCAAACCACTCTGAATGACTTTGTTTACTTCGTAACCATGTAATTATAAACATTTTGAAAAATAGGTGGAATTGCCCTTTGAAAGCAGTGACTCAGAGTATTGAGGCAGTGCTGATTTTGCTGTTTGCCACTGATGTCTCTATAAAATCACAGTATGATGAAGGAAAACAAAACCTAGGCCAAGCTATAGATGAACTCATATACAGTTGAATCTATATCTAAAAAGAGAAAAGCTCTTAGCTAGATATGAAGCTAAATGCTTAGCGCAGTGATTCAGGCAGACAGTAATCTAATTGCGTGTATGCTTTGCACATAAAGGTGAAACAGCATTAGCAGGGGATTGGAGTGGCATAAATATTGCATCAGGCCTTTGTTATTTGTGGGCAGCCGTATTTCTTAATGGTGCACTTTACCAGGCGGTTATTTCATCCTTCCATTAAAACAAGAAGTCATTTACCTGAGGTGATGAAGCTCCACGCTGGGGAAACACAAAGTACCCACTCTCATTTTGTGTGCGCCTCTGTGTGTGTGTGTGTGTGTTGTCCTTGACATATATAGGAGTGAAAAATGTCCCACTGACAGGTTTAACCAGAGCTCAAAAACAGAATAGGAAACAAATCAGTTCACTCTCAGCAGAACCAACACCTGCATAGCATTCCTGAACCAGTTAGGGCCTAATATAACTCAGTTGTAGGTCTGGTGTTTGTTTTGAGAAGAATTGATTTACACACTCATACACTATGGAAATTTACTGTTTATGGATCAGTAAGTTCCTCTAAAATATATCCCATACTCATTTACCACAGTTTGTTATGATAGCAAACAAGTCTGATTATCTGTCTAATGCAGAAAACTCTTTATGTTGGTGGGATATAAAAGTGCAATGTTTGTTTGTACCAGGGGCCAAAAAGTCAAAATGACTTACAAACAAAAAAAGGTAGGTAGGGTCAAAGACCAGCCTTAATTTATTTAATGTACAGACAGAATGAAGATGTATACCTTATTAACTTATTTTTTTCAGTATTCAGTGTGTCCACCCATTTTCTTTATTACAGTTTCCATTCCTTTCAGGAGACTCACTTTCAGTTTTTCAGAGAAGTTGGTTACATTTTCTGCTTCTCACAATCCGAGTAATTCTAAGCACTCCTCTTTTGTCTGTCTCCTTTTCTCAGTGAGGTTCTTCTTGACAGCTATACATCCATTCAGACCCATAGCGCTGAGTCGTCTTCTCACAGTGGAAGGATGGACAGAAACACCTGTGGATGTTTTCAGATCTGAAGCAGCTTGATTTTCTCCTCTTTTCTCAAAGATGAAAGCTTTAAGTGCTGTTTATCTGATGGGGACAGTTCTGGTGGTCTAGACTTGCACAGTTCTTAGGAGCACTGTTTTCTTCATTTTGGAAACTCCTGTTATTTTTTTTACCTATATTCCTTCGACCTTTTCCTTTCTGATGCAACTATTTTATAACTAATCTCTTCAGAAATATCTCCCAAAGAGTGAATAACTTTAATTTAATTAATAATTAATTAATAATGTATTATATTAATTTATTAATTTTGACTGGAAAATAAATAAATGAAGGGTGGTCTTTGAGAAAGTACTGTATGTTATTACATTACACTATATTTTATTACTAAAATGCTTCAGAAATACAATTTTAAAATAAGAATTTAAGTTACATATAGCAGAAAAATATGGGTGAGGGGGCAGTGTTAGAGTAAACTTTCTGGTGGGCCAAATCGTCAAAACGTGCTCACGTGACACACTTTGAGCAGCCCTGTAATGTAATGAAGTATCTTGAGGAAACATTCTCAGTAAGCTCAGTTTAAGCTGGTTCATACCTGAACTGTGTAGTGACAGTGGTGAAAAGGCTGGAGATGCTAAATGTTGCTTTAGCTACCTCATTATGGCACTGACAGTCAATGAAAATGTAACGTCATTAAAGGGGAACTCCACCAGTTTTGCAAAATTACTTAATCATTCAATGGCTTAGATGTGGTTCAGAGTGGTTTGATGTGAAAAGCACCTTTCTGGAGAAATGTAGAGTCAGAATTGTTCACCTTTATAGTACTATAGTAATTTTCATTATTTAAACCTGTCTGCCCTGACAGCAGAGTTTGTCGGTTGAAACATGAGAGATGCAAAATAACTGCCAAACAAAACCTCCAAATGCCCAGCCTGCAGATTGACCTCTGTAAAGGGCCACGAGTGAAATCCCCCAGAAGCCCTTGGCGCCCAGTGACCCGGCATGTGTGTGCACGAGCAGGAGTGTGGGGGCCTGAAGGAACGGCTAGGATGTTTCTGCTTTGAGGAAATCCTCTCAATACTCTCGACCTAAGTCAGAGAGTCAACAAGACTTACTCCGAAAGCGCCGAGGTATTAATATCTGAGCATTAATAAATCATGGAGCCAAGCAGCTTTTATCTGAACCCAAACTTGCCTTCAAATGGAGCCTCTAAGCCCGGAGCCGTGGCCTGAAAAGAGAAGTTAAAGAGCTCTGCCTTTAGAGAGGGAGAGAGTCAGAACCACAGCAGTCCTTTAATGCTCAAAGGTCAGCCACCGTGCCTCATTTTCCTCATTATTTATAAATTCAGTATGATAAGCGCTATCAAATAAATGGATGGTCGAATTTCTACGACTAGACTTTAAATTGTTTCACTGATCTCAGATAGGAGGAAGCGTTTCATCAGAGTGGAGGAATGCGTAAATCCGCAGCGAGAACCGATCGATCTTGCTGGCGAACAATAAACGTTTTGTGCCAGATAATTTCCCCCATTATCTGCTGATATAACAGTGATAACTGTTTGTTTAACCTCTGGAAGACCCTCGCTGTTGTTTCTGTGGGGCGCTTAGGGCTGAAACCCAATACCCCTGCCACAGTCTGTTTATACCTGGTCGCCCCAGCAACTCCAAAACACAGAAGTCCATGAATGAAATTCCAACATGTCATCAATCATCCATGACAAAGGAAGGATTGTTGTGGTGTGAGGAGCAAAGGGGAACGTGTTTGCAGAGAGATATATGGAAAGAGAGAGAGGGAGAGACAGAGAGAGAGAGAGAGAGGGAGAGAAACATGTGTGTATTTATGTATGTAAGTATGTACTGGCTTGCCTGATAGCTACTGTTTGCATGGTTATCACTATCTGCCCACAACCACAGTCAGTATCTCAGTGTAGATAACGCAGAGCGTATCAAAGATAACAAAGCTAATGGGGAATGAGCCAGGCCATTGAAGGCCTCTGGGGAAGGACGCAAGCGCTAATCGGCTCCAGAAGAGCCAACAGCAAGCTGACCCCACCGTAGATGCAATCCTCCATCCCTTACACAGAACTGCTGTAAATGGTTCAGTCTAAGTAAAAGCAAAGGGATGATATCAACCATCTACAGCTCAGGCAACAACACCTCTCATTCAGCCCTCCCTCCACCCCTACTCCTTCATTTGCATGCATTAATGTTAATGAGGTGCTTCGCAGGAAGTGGGCCAGCTGCCATAATAACCTTCAGCATCTGAAATCCCCAAATTCTGGAGTCTGGTTCGTATTTTCGTGGCCCACGTTGATTCCGCACGGAGAGTTGGGGGGGGTTCAAAGGAGGAGCCCGCGGGGAGGGTACCGTTTCAGCATGAAGGAAAACTTCTCTAACTGAAACAGCCACTTCGTGATGAGCCTCATTGGTGCTGAAAAGCGAATAACTCGAGCTAGGCCGAGCCAAAGCCACAGAGGCTGCGGGAAAAAAAGGAAAAAAAGGAAAACGAAAGCAGCTAGGAGAAAAAAAAAGTTCGCAACAATTATCCTCCCAAATGGGGGAAGTGCGCAATTGCAGAAGCATTAATTCAATTTGCTGTGACTATCTGCGATCCAGCGCGCTCGCTGCTCGCTCTGTGGTTGATGCCATCTGAAGCATGGCGATTGCACAACCTTCTAGAGGGAGAAGACAGGAGCTAAAATACTTTTAACTCCATATTTCCTGTCAGTAATGAGCAATGGGGCTTGCGGCCGGTCTGAATGAGCCGTGTTGATGGACAGGTGCGGCATGGCTGCTTCAGGTGAGAGCACAGACGATGTCTGGTTTCGGCACACCCTTTTGATGTTGTGTACGTTCCGGGCGAGCCGCTTCCTTATCTGTCAGTGTGCTGTCATTCGGGCTGGTTTTGGTACGCCCTGACCTGCAGAACCTGCTGAGTACAACACATACGACACAAGACAGAGAGGCAAGACACGTCTGTTCAACATTTCTTAAGAAAAGCTACAAAACTTACAGTTCAACTTTTTTCTCAGTGCACTTCCATTTTTTGTAGTATAACTTGTGCTATTAGAGGTTAGATTAGCAACCTTCCATAGACTTCCTTATGGCACAGATCTGCATCTATAGTTTCTGGTTCAAAATGTACAACCACTAGTACAAAACCCTTTCAACAACATTATGTGCTGGAGTTATAGTGTGAATTATAAATAAAAGTTATACTGCACTCACCCCATATTTGTAGCAGAAAGCGGTGATGGTCATGAGTTGATTCATACGAGTCAGGTTAAGTTTTGGGTCTCTGGAGTCAGAGTCTTGACTCTTTAGTAGAGAATTTTAGTTTAGTCTTGTTATTAGCTGCAGGCATTTCTCATTGTGTCAAAGTAAATCCTACCAAAAAACATGTCACAGTTCAAATAAAGAGACTTTTATTATAGAAAAACCTTCAGTCTGAAGGATAGAATGAAATACCGCTACTGTAAATGCGGTGTTTAAATGAAAAAGGCGAAACAACTTGAATCGCCTGGTTAGTCTGCAGTTTGTATAGCATGTATGCTAGCTAGCTAACCTAGCTGAAGCTTTAGTAAGTTTTAAAGGAATGTGGTCAGTAATTTACTAAAGATTCAGCTAGATTAGTCAACAACTTCAGCTAAAGTATCTGCTGTGCTTCGTTCTGTCCATCAGACTGAAGGTTTTTCTATAATTCACTGACTTAAGTCACCATCTCTGGCATAACGTTGTTACAGCCTATTAGCTTATTAGCATTCTGGCTGAACTAGCTGCAGTTACCAGTGTTCTTCAGCCCTAGAGGATGGAGAGTGGAAAATCAGGCAAATGGCAGTATAAAAGCAACATTTCTGCCTGTTTCTATGACCTTTGGTATCTTGTGGAACGTAATTCATGCATTTTATTTTACAAGCCTACATTTCACAAAATAAATGAAAGCTTTCATTATGAAAAGCATTAAACGCCACGTTCATGTATTTTTTCCACGATTTATGAGTGGGTTTTACACGTACAAAAATAACAATGCTATATTATGATTAATATCAACTTTGACAAAATGCCTTACACGTCAAGTGGTTTTCTTTAAATCACTTTCTGTTACAAATAGATAGACAGCATGTTGGATTGAAACTCTAAACTAAAAATCTCAAAAATCAAAAAAAAAAAATCTTTAATTTGCCTCTACTAATCTCTCCTAATCCTAAAAATACAGGGTGTCCCAAAAAAATTGACATCATGAGTCAACGACCCTTGTGACCGCTGTGATCGCTGGTTTGATCCCCTTGGCCGACAATACGTGACTGAAGTGCCCTTGAGCAAGGCACCTAACCCCCAACTGCTCCCCGGACACCGTGGATAGGGCTGCCCACCGCTCCGGGCAAGCGTGCTCACTGCCCCCTAGTGTGTGTTCTCACTAGTGTGCATGTATGTGGGAGTTTCACTGCACAGATGGGTTAAATGCAGAGGTCTAATTCCATTGTGTGCAAACTCAGTTGGCTAATGGTTCTGAATTCATTCATTCAGTACATCATTTCATAGCCTAATAACACAGGATATCGGAAGATATTACATTTGTGAAGCTTTGTGAAATCGGTTATATAATCTACATCCCTCTGAATTTCTTGCTCGAATTTTGATAAGTAAATCTTGTATTGTTCAACATGAAGCCTATTTAATTTTGTTTGCCTAGGACATGTAGTTACTCAGACATACACATGTCAAATGATGTCAATTTTTTTGGGACACCCTGTACATTAACATTTCCTTTGTTTATGAGAACATAATAAAATCTTAATCCTGAATAAAGTAGGGATTTGCGAAATCACAAGTTTGATATATTTATTTTAATGACAGCGAATGTGTTGTCATAAAATAAAACGTAGGTTAATAAAATATAAGTATATAGTAATAGGCCTAATATTGGAACACAGTTTATATGTTATATGTAGAACACAGTTTTACAATATTCGGTTGTTGAATAAGCACATACAGGCTTAGACTGGACAGTTTAGTCAACACTAATTCAAAGACTTTCTAATTTAGTTTTATTGATGTCTGCACTTACTAACTTGGATATATTCCCTTTGTATACAGGACACAAAAAGACTTTTCAAAGAATCAGTATCAGTATTGGAATACTAGCCTTTGTATTTCTCAGTATCAGACTGAAAAGAACATCGGTAGTTTTGGCTAATACCTGAAATTGTGCCCCAAGCAGGGGCCAGTTGGCGTGATCCATGAGAACATGCTAACTGTTCTGTATTTATTCACTGTTTGCAATATTAGCAATTTGGGTGAGGTATTTCTTCAACACACCCATTTTTTTTTCTCTGCTGGGTGATCAGATGTCTCCAAAGATGGTGGCCCAGCGGTGGGCTCCTTCTCCCTCGCCTGGTTCCCCCTCATTTACCCAAAGCAATATGTTACAGCTTCCTTATTCTCTCCAGTGGCCATGGCCCCGACACTAAATCTCTATTACCCGTATTCCTCCATATGCTAGCATGAGGACGTTGTGGTGCCTGAGGCTGAAGGCTGCAGCTAAGAAGCGGCGGGAAAAGCGGGCGTGTTCCGAGGGTGGCCAGGAGGGGCTTCCACGGCTACATCTGCTGTGGGACGATGAGGTGTAATCAGAGAACGCCGGGCCCCAGAGCGCAGGCTCAGATACGGATGCTGGCTTTATCGGATCCTAGCTCAGAAAATGAGGGGGATCCATCATGGCCATGGTGTTGACAGTGTGTGTGTGTGTGCGGGTGGGAGCGAGGGTGTGTGTTATTCTGTCCTTATGGCACACATGCTGAGATTTGACTCTGTTCGGGACTTATTATCACAAAGGAAATAGTACTGTGTGGGATACTTCATGATGAAAGTCCTGCTGCGTATGAGGTGCAAAATACAAGCAGTCCTGGGGGATCCGGGACCCCCGATTAAGCCTTCGGACTCCTGAACCATTTCATAGTATGTGTCAAGTTTATATTTCCATAAAGGTCTGAAATGTATAAATATTAAAGAATGGCACAGTTAGAACTACATATCTAAAATAACATATATGGCACATATATTTTAATATGATCATACATGTTCACAACGTCACTGTCCAAAGAAAAGATGTATCACCACAACAATAATTAGTTTACAGTAGCAACCAAAAACCCTCTTTACTTTTAATGTATGTTGATGTAAAGAGGTTTTATCCCAAGTGATTTTAAGGCATTCCTATTAGTGCATTCATCATGAAATTTTAACATGAACATGGTGTAAAGGACAGCCCCTGTGTTCAAATGATGCAGAAAAATTCAAATCAAACTGAAATCACCATTTATTTTGGACAGCAACAAAGTACTTTTGTTCTGTATGGGTCGATAATCTCAAAATCAAAAATTTGTGGGCATGGAACCACGGAGGCAAGCAGACCCACTGCTTTTCAAAGTACTGGGGACTTTTCAACACCAATTTTTGATTGAGTTCAGGACACTTACATTGGAAAGAAGAATCTCCACTCTCCCTAAACTGCACAGACCACTGACCTACAGAAACGAACAGACAAAGAGCCAAACTCAGCAACAGAAGCAGTCAAAATCTCTGTTTCAGATTGGGGCCTCAGATTTGCCAATCGACAAAACCTTCATGAATTTGTGTTCAGTAAGAGGGGCTGCAGTTCAGTGAACCAGTATGGTGTTACTTCTACTAAACAAATGGATTTGGTCTTGGTTTTCAGTTTAACTAAATTTAAGAAAAGTCACTTCAATATTTCTTGCTACCTTGCTAAACCAGCATTTGATGCTTTTCAGAGAGAGTTAGCAAAGTTTGCTATTTGAGTGGAACCAGAGACATTATAAAGCAGTACAGTCATGCAAGACCAAGGACCTCTCTATTTGAATGGAGAGAGACTTAAAAATTTGAAAGTGAAAGCCAAATTAACATTTCAAAAACGTAATTGCACTCACTGGTAAAATCTGGCAAAAATCACATAAATAATTTGTAGAATTTGCCTCATATAGTGCCCCAAAAATTTGATTGTTCTGGCTACTGCATATGCAAGTATCTCCATAAGGTGTTGTGACTTTGGCAACAATGTGATATAATGTAAGAACCCAGTGAATCTACAGGTTCAAAACATTAGATATATTAAATACATTGACACTGTTTATGAATTGGTTTACTGGGACATTATTATATCATAGCCATGACATATCGTCACCATCCAAAGAAAAACAAATATCTCCAAAATAGTAACTTTACAGGAGAGGCCAAAAATCGCCTTTATTTTTAAAGTAAGTTAATGTTAAGAAATTTTATTCTATTGATTTTGGAGCATTTCTATTGGTCCATTCATCATGAAATTTTCACACAATGTGGAGGAAAACTGACCCTGTTCAAATGACATAGAAAAAAAAATTGAGACACGTTTTTCTTTGGACAGTGACAATATGCTAGTGGTGAAAGTTAGTTTTTTTGTTTTTGAGGTGTGGTGCCATGCTTGTAAGGTCTCTCAAAATAAACAAGAACATGTTATGGTGTCCATCAGACCTGCTTGGTTTGTGAATAAAATAGAAACACAAATAAGAATAAAAAGAAATCATTATTGCATGACATTAACGCCCTCACTCTACACAGCAAAAGTTTACTGAACTACAACATTTTACCAAAGTTTTGTTGCGTTGAAACTAGCATCAGCACTACTGCCACTGGAGCACTAACAGGACCACCTGATTACTGCAGGGTATTTTATGCACGGATCAGGTCCAAAAATGATGCTCATTTGCCTTTGTTACATTTTCATATTTCCTTATTATGAGAAGATGCTTTCTTTGAAACTCAGAGAGTGCCATTATGAAATACTTGGGGTGATTGTGTGCTCTGCTCTCCATAATTGCGCTGGTTAGCAGAGAGATTTCTGGCATTCTTATCTCTGCGGTACGGAACAGCTTGCCAAATCCGGAATGACTGCGTTTTGCTTGAGGCTGCTATGAAAATGCAGGTGATGCCACAAGAAAGCCACTTGGTCTGATGCCATTAAGAGGCACATAATGTGCCTGGCTGCGAGTCCCTATGGACAATGTTCAATCCACAAAGCCCATTCGGAGTGAACGTGGGAGTGTAATGTAATTGGCCACCTTAAGGAGTGCTGTTTGCACCTGAATCGGCTGTGCTGGAATTATGAACATCCCTCTCCCAAAATCTCATAAAATGCATATGCAACACATGCACACACACACACTACACTGTCAAAAAGAGGTTCTTCACAAGTTCTTTATAAACGATGGGTATACACAGTGCTGTGCAAACATCTCCATTTATTTCATTTCCAGTCAAAATATCCATCCAAGTACAAGCTATTCATTTTCAGGAGATATGTCTGAGGAGATTAGATATAAGACAATCCACTTACATAAAAAAGTTAAAATCTAAACGGTAAATAAATGAAAAAACGTGAGTTTCCAAAGTGATTGAAAGCTACAGAGAAATTGGGACTCCTAACAACCACCTGCAAGACTTGATAGACCACCAGAACTGCCCCCATCAGATAAACAGCACTTAAAGCTTTCACCTTTGAGAGAGAGGAGAAAATCAAGCTGCTCCAGATCTGAAAACTGAAATCTCACACTGTGAGAAGACGACTCATCGCTATGGAAAGGATGTGTAGCTGTCAAGAAGCCCTAACTCAGTGTGTTTATTTTGTCAATAATCCAGTCATCATGTTTAAATCCACTTGGGTAATCAGATGATGGGGAAACTCCAGGTCTACATGAGTCAAGCAGTAATCGTTCTGCTTTGCAACCATGACGTAAAACTCAAACTTCATGCCGCAACTTTACTTGAAAATATGAACATACATCATCTAGAAAATTAAGAATATTCAAATCCTTAATTTTGTCAAGCATGTAGTTCGTAGTTTCAGCGTCGCTCCAAAAACTATTTCCAGTACCGCCGTCTGTTTTTGCACATGCGCAAACTAAGAAATCTGAAAGAAATCAGAGTAAGAGTTTACATGCACTGAGAAATCTGATTACTAAGCTAAAATCCAGCTCTCTTTATCAGATTTATTAATCAGATTTCTAGACCTTTTGCCGATCTAAGAAAAACAGTATGCTGTTTACATGACCATTTGAATAATCAGATAGCTGCAGAAATCCGATTATGATATGATTATTGAGCGCATGTAAATGGACTCACTGAGAAAAGGAGACAGACATATCAAACAAAGAAGCTGTTCGTGTTCTGAGAAAAATGGACTGACCACCCCAGAGTCCAGACCTCAACATCACTGAATGTGGGATTATTTGAACTGTCAGAAGTAGAAAATTCAACCAACTTCTGAGACTGAACCTTGGAGGTGTGTAAAATATCCCTGCAGATTTCTTTGAAAAACTAAAAGTGAGTCTCCTGAAAAGAATGAACCCTGTAATAAAGGTAAAGAGTGACACACTGAATACTGGTCAGGACCCCCATGGACCCTCACAGAGCAAGTACTATTTGGGTGGTGGACCACATGGTGTCCACTCTATTAGACACTCCTACCTTGTCAGTCTGCCTTGTGGATGTAAAGTCAGAGACAATAGCTCATCTGCTGCTGCACAGTTTGTGTTGGTCATCCTCTAGTCCTTCATCAGTGGTCACAGGACGCTGTTGGCTGGATATTTTTGGTTGGTGGACTATTCTCAGTCCAGCAGTGACACTGAGGTGTTTAAAAACTCCAGCAGCACTGCTGTGTCTGATCCACTCAGACCAGCACAACACACACTAACACACCACCACCACATCAGTGTTACTGCAGTGCTGAGAATGATCCACCACCCAAATAGTACCTGCTCTGTGAGTGTCCATGGGGCTCCTGACCACTGAAGAACAGGGTAAAAGGGGGCTAACAAAGTATGCAGAGAAACAGATGGACTACAGTCTGTAACTGTAGAACTACAAAGTGCACCTATATAGTAAGTGGAGCTGATAAAATGGACAATGAGTGTAGAAACAAGGAGGTGGTCATAATGTTATGCCTGATCTGTGTATATTGGGAAGAACACTTCTGTTAAATGACAACTGTTAAATGATTTAGGCTATAATACTCTGTATTAGTCTCTTTATAATCATGAATCATTTATAATAATGAAGTTTATTTGAACATTATTCTTGATTGTTTCTCATTTTAGATTCATCTACAGTGCCATTCAATAAACTAAACACACCTAAAATCTCTCAGAATCAGAATCGGATTTATTGACACACACAAGGAATTTGGTTCCAGTTGTTGCTGTCTGTATACTGAATACAGTATACAGACAACGTACTAGTAGTTTAGAGACAATACACAATATACTAGCAACATACAGATTACATAGAGACAAGTAATATACATGTGTGGTAGTGCAAACATGCACTCTCTCTTTGTGTTCACAAATTCATACCTCTTAAGTATTCCTCAAATTATAACACAGGTGAAATTGCATAATACTGTCATCTAATGATTGTATACATGGATCTGCATCAATCATGTTTTTATGACATTGGACTGGATTGTAAACACTTGAATGGTAGTGAACAAAACAAAACACAGCAAAGTCATGTTATAAAAGCACATGTGTTTATAACACCTTGTAATCCAGTGTGTTGTAATGGTGTGCTGCTGTGAGGGCAGTGGAGGAGGCCAGTGGTGAGCGTCCTCATATCTCCGCATGAAAGATGTATGCAATTACAGAGCTGTGGAGCCACATTCAGCCTTCAGCCAGCCTCCAGCCAGCCACATCCATCCAGGGAAACTGGATCATCACGGTTGCACCCCCTTCACTGACCAGCCTTCGCTGTACCCCAGCCAGACTCTGCAGCCTCCTCCAGTCCAGATAGCACAACCTGAACTCCTGCAGCGTGTAGAGGAATTCCACCTCTCAAAACAAGCTTTTTAGGGTTTAGCTTTTGTTCTTTTCCTTTACTTCTGCACTGTAGATGTTCCTTCACCCTGCTAAAAAAGACATTATTGTGGTCATTTTGTGTTGTATTTTGTTCAGTAATAACTTATACAGTGGTAGTTGAAATATTATAAACTACTTGCCAGACAGCATTTTTAACTTGTTTCAAAATTTTATTTTATTTTTTGAGAAAAACACGGCAATGACTTTTGCATTGATGTGGAGCCCCTTAAGGTACATGGTGTATTGTTTTTAAGTAAAAGGCACATGGTGTATTTGTATTTAGTATCTGGTGCTCACTTGATAGTATCAGGTGCTCACCATATAGAATCTGGTGCTCACTTGATAGTACTGAGTGCTCACCTGATAGTATCTGGTGCTCACCACATAATATTGGGTGCTCACCACAAAGCATCTGGTGCTCACTTGATAGTATCTGGAGCTCACCTTATAGTATTGGGTGCTCACCACATAGAGTCTGGTGCTCACTTGATAGTGTTGAGTGCTCACCACATAGTGTCTGGTGCTCACTTGATAGTATCTGGTGCTCACCTGATAGTATCAGGTGCTCACCGCATAGTGTCTGGTGCTCACTTGATAGTATTAAGTGCTCACCTGAAAGTATCTGGTGCACACCAGATTTGTAATCAAAAAAAAAAATAAATACACCACATCCCTATTAAAAAAATGTACACCACATCCCTTTAGGGGCTCCGTATGCAGACCATATTTTATATTTTATAATTAAACAGACACAGTTTTATTTTTTCTCCCAATATGTTAAATTCAACAAATAAGCAGTAACTGAACATTAACATGTGCAGAAGTCTGTTCTCTGTAGAGAACGTGTTAACTTACTTTCGTTTAGAAAATCAACAACACATGAAATTTCACCAGGGGTGCCCAAACTTTTGCATATGACTGTAACTTCTTTCTCAATATCTCATCAACTCATCTGTAAATGATTTTATTTTCATCTCTTTATCATTCGATACATATCTAAACTTTCTAAAGTATTTACAGATAACGTGTTGGAGCTGAAGTGCACCAGCATTTTACTAGAAACATTTTAAAAATGTATCTGCAATTAAATTAGTATTATAATCATTGAAAACAGTGACTTCAAACTTTTGAATGATAATCTATGTCATGTGAAAGGTTTTTCAAATGCGGAGCCCCTCGCCCACCTGGACTGTATCTCACTCCCGTTCAGCAGGCTGAGTATTCTCCACAAGCAGGCGTTTTAGACCCACACAGCTTTTGGTGCTTTGTAAGAGTGGTGCTCCTCATTAGTGACACTATGTGTCCTCGCTTTTTTTCATTGTCATTTGCAAAATGTATTCTTTATTTATGTGGTGAGCAATTCTGCACTTTTCCAAGGCTGCTGAGTTGATGAATAGGCGGTGGAGGCAGAAGAACCATGTAGAAGGACAGAACCTATAGTCCTCCTTTACAGGTCAGCAATGCTGGTGTCTTCAGACTACACCAGAATAGCAGCATTAACTGAGGGCACTTTCACACCCACCTTGTGTGGTGCAGACCAATCAAACTTTTTGTTTGCACCAAACAAAAGAATTAGAAGCTTTAGTGAAAGTTCTGCCAGGAAGACTCTAATGCTACGTCATTCATTCATTATTCCTGACCAATCACGGGCCTACATGACTTGACTTACATACCTATTCTGCTGTTTTCAGGTGCCTACGTTTTGAATTTCCCCTTCTTCCTTCCCACCAACACAAGTTGGGTCCCTGTCTGGTTGCCCCATGGGAGTAGGCTCCGCCACTGCCGTCTCTATCTGGAAGGATCAGTAAGGGTTGCGATGCCCCAAGACCTGGACCAAGGACGGGGCCTGCGCCAAAGACTTCATTCTTGCCTTCTGAGTCGTTCTGGCAGAACTGGGGTCCAGCAAAAATCACTGGTCTTGGTCCACTTCCAAGTGAACCTTGATTCAGTTTGCTGCTGGAGGGAACGCATGAGTGTCTGTCCACACCAAACGAAGGAACTTTACATGAGAGCATGTTTTCATCTTCTTCTAGCAGCATGTTAGCACTGTACGGTCTGTAGATTCTGCCAGTTTTAACGTCTGACGCTGGACAGACACTCTTGTTCCTACATACTCTGGGTAATAACAGCAAACAAGCCATAAAATAATAGCAAATCAATGCATTTGATTGTAGCACATGAATCACGAAATGTATTTTTGGCCAAGCAACAGAGATCTGATTGGTTATATTCAAACCAGCAAACCAATCATAATTAAGCAGATATGAAGTAAGGTTTATTATTATTTCTTTGGCCGTTAAATACAGGGATGTTTAGCATATTTCTTTAGTTTCATGCTGGCAGATGTGGAAGTAACAGAGTGCTTGCATCCCTGCAGAATCTCTGAGCAATAAACAAGTGCCCACATGTGTACTTTAGTGCACATCAGCCGTTGCAGTGTGAAGCCAACCGAAGCAAAGGAAAATAACTCAGTTTAAGGGAATTCAGAAGTTGAGTGTTACTACTCAGTGTAGTTTCTCTGACGTTCTCCTTTTGAGCATTGGTTCCTCTCAGTGTTTCCTCTTCAGGCTCTTAGGACGTTCGCTCTCGGCTTGCTCATTGGTGGTCTAGACCTGAATTTCTGTAAAGCTACTTTGTCACCATGTCTGTGATAAAAAAGACCAACACAAACAGAACAGAGGTGAATCTGAAGATCTGCTCTCCTATCAGTACGTTAAGTAATGCCTAACGTCTCCTTTAGCCTCTTTTCAGTCACAAGACAATTAAAGTCAAGCCGTAACACTATTAAGACATTTGGACCGGGGCAAGGCAGGGTCAGGGTGCTGTGTTACTGGACATGGGCCGTGCTTTTAAGACACATGAGCCCCAGGTGAGCAGTGTGTGTCCTGTTCTAATCAAAATGTTCCAACACACGAGTATACTTTGAGCTTGCTCTGAAGAGCAGATAAAATCTACTAATAAAAAGCAGACAGCTGGTGGCCATTGTGGATGGATCAGGTGTGACTGCAGCATGGTTAGTCGCGGTTAATACACTCCATCTACTGAAATGAAGCGCACTGTGTGTTTGTGTGTGTCTTTGTGTTTGTTTTTGTGCATTTTCAGTACAATGTCCGGACTTGATATGTTGTATGTATAATATCAGGACAAACAGAAGTGTTTTTTACAGATGCCACAAACTTTTTTCTAAAAGGGGAAAACTTCTTTTTGGTTATTGAGAGTAACCTGTTAAAGGGCCAGGGCCCACTGGCGGGCCCAAAGTTTTATTACACACTTCCATAACATAGGACTAAGTCAGCCAGTTTACACTGACATCCCTGTAGTTACTGAATAATAAGCCTTACTATGTTTAATAAGCCTGGAATTAAAAAAATAAGTTAGGCTTAAATGATTTTGAAATAGGTAATTACATAGGTATTACATAGGAATTACATAGGTCTTCTTAAGTAAGCTATTACAGTTAGATATAGTCACTGTCATAACACTAGCTTGTTTCTCCAAAATGGTAAAAAATGTTTACATGAATATATGTTAATGCAATCAAAGCAATGTTGAGAATTTCTATTGATCCTTTCATCATATGTTCACACAATGTAAAGAACAGCTGCTGTAAAGTAAAAACACATTTTCATGTTTTATTATGACATAATACATGTTTCAAAAGTTTGGAATGACTTTAGATATATATGTATTTATATTATTATTTGTGTTATGCAGTGTAGATTCAAATCTTATTGAATAGATATATTTATATATATAGTTTATATTCAAACATTCAAGGATTTTGTTCAATTCTGTAAATACTGTATTGTAATTAGTGCACAATTTCTATTTATTTGTCTTGAGTTTAACATATTGGATATAATAAGACATGAAATATAAAATGTTCCAAAACTTTTGTTTTTATTTTCTTTCCAAAATTCAGTAGTTAAAGAGTAATTGTGCATTAAACAGTGCAGAGGTATGTTCTCTGTAGAGGATGTGTTGACTTATCTTCACTTAGAAAATCAACGAAACATGTAATTTGACCAGGGGTGCCCAAACTTCTGCATTCAACTGTAGATTTTTTTATTGTTTCAACTTTTTTTCAAGTTATCTGCCTCAAGATCTGATCACCTCTGTTTAAATATGAGTTTTTCTAGAAGCTAAATTATTATAACTTGATGTTACATGGCTCTCTCAGTCACTTTACAATCACATCTAGACATATATACACCCTTAAATATGGTTCTTTATGGGTTCTTTAGTAAAAGCAATGATCATATACAGAATCATTAAAAACATCCAAGAACCAATTTGAATATTTTTTTTTCAGCTACCTGAAATCACATTGATTTTACAAAGTTTAAAGCATTGATTCCAAACTGAACAGCAGCAAATATTGACCCATATATGACTCCACGTCCTAGGATTGTATAAAAACAAGTGTATGTGTATATGGGTGTAGCTTAGAGGAATGGTGACCGCCAGAGAGCCCTTCATTAGCTGGCTGGCAGCAGTGAGTGATCGAGCTATCAGGGGTGCAGGCAGAAAGACGACTGGAACGGTGAGTCTCCTTTGTCCAGAGACAGGTGTGTAACTGTAGCTAACCGACAGAGTTGCAAATCAGAGCCACTGAAACGCTATCTGAGCGCTAATGGTGCTGTGTCCTAAGCTATCTCTCTCTTTCTTTCTCTCTTTTTTTCTTTTGTTCTCTCTGTTTTCCAGGTGTATTCCTTTCCGACTGTGATGACATGCTGCAAATGGGCATCATCTATTGTTTATGCTTGTATCCAGCATCTTAGGCTTCTGCCTGTTTATGCCAGCTCAGGCAAAAGACGTGTAATTTTTAAATGTATATACACTGGAAGTGCATTAAATAACAATAACAAAAGTATATGAATGCATTTAGCTTCACTGTCTGCACAATGCTTTTAAGAATATTGTACATTTAGGCGTCTCGTGTCAAAGGCGATCTGAGGAAAAACGCTAACCTTCGGAATGACACGTGACTCTCGGAAGCCACTGTTTAATGGGCCAAGCTGACCCTTTAAATAGGATGTCTGAATGTGTTATTGAGGATATTGTTTCCTATAAACATCTAGCACTCGGGCAATAACAATCGCATCAGGCAAAATGAAGTTATCGGAGAATAGAATTAAACTCCAAATGACCCTTTGGTCTGCTCCGCAGTCCGCCATTAATAATTTCTGATCTAATCAGGGAGGATAAATGTACTATTGCCAGGCGTGCCAGGCACCTCGCCAGAAAGAGGGCCATTCAGAGCATGGCCCTGGCCTCTGATGAGGGGCGAGAGAGAGAGAGAGAGGGAAAAGAGAGGCATCTTTTCAGAGGAGGCCTCCGCTTGATTTCCTCCTTTGTTATCTCTTTCTTGGCAAAGTCGTGTCCTTGTAACTGATAGACACGTTTCCTTGTAAATAACCCCGGGGTGACTGATAAAGCATGGAGAGAGAGAGAGAGAGAGAGAGAGACTGCCAGACATTACTCATCTGATCCAATGGGACATTGTGTCACATCCTCTGAATAATCCTCTCTGTGCATTAGGAATCACCCTCATCAGCAGGACACTTGGGCACACACAAATAATCCTGTTGAAATACAGTTAGTAGTAGAATTATTGTAATAACAGAATCAAAAGAAGGAATAATCAGTAATAATGCAACTAAATCACAGACGGCAGTGAAAGTAATGCAAGTCAAGAGATCAAAGCATGAGTCAACCCCATCCTCTTCCTGATGAAGACCTCAGACCCCACCTCCTCCCAAGAAAGTGAAGACATAAGATTGGAGGAAGTTCCTGAAAATGATGCAAGTAATGTCCTTTGACTTTACACTTATAAACATGAACAAAAACTATGTAAGCATGAATAAAGAAATATTTTGAAAAAGTATTCAAACACTACAACTTTATAACATTATTACTTGCAGTAATTACAGCTTTGAGACGCGTACAAAAACGAAGTAATTCGCTTTTTGCAGCATTGTGGTTATTTTTTGGGCTGTTTCTCTTGGCAAACCATCTTCAGATACCCAAAGTTACTATGATTTCTCTGATGGACTCACAATTTCAAAATCCTACAAAACTTTTTCTATGGGATTCAAGTCAAGAAATTGGCTATGCAGTACAAGCACCTTCACCTTCCTTAGAATGGCCAAGAAAGAGGAGAAGATGGACATTTCAGCGAGAAAGTGACCCCTCCATCTTCTCCTCCCTCTTGTATAATGATATTATATTCATATGTCTCAGGACTCCATTCATGTTTCCTATAATGACATGTAATGCCCCAGTACCATTTGCAGCCTTAAAACATGATGCTCCCACCTCCATGCTTCACTGTGAATATGGTGTTCTTGTGATCATACATGAAACTTCTATTTCTCCAAACATGATGAGCTGAATTATTGTCAAAGAGTTTTGGTTTTGTTTGTCTGACCAGATTACAAAATTCCAGAACAGTTCTGATTTGTCTAAATGGTCATATGCCAATTTTAGATGTGCATCTCTCTGCTTCTTTTTTAGAGGAGTTTTGTGGGGTTGTAGAAATGAAGATCATTGAAATTCAATGCTTTTTGTTCTTTTAATAGTCATTTTAATAGTAAACACCAAAACATGTTTCCCTAGTCATGTCAAAAAATACCATGTTGAACACACCTACAGCAGGCCATTTCTCACCTGTTGACACTGCCTCAAGCCTGACTCCGTTAATACATATTCACTGTGAAGAGAAGACGGGGGTTTAATTCCCCATCCGGGGCAAAAAAAATACACACTAACAGTCCTTGGACAAGACTTCCAGCACTGCCTTCACCTACCTTTGTAACACTAACCAATTTAGTTAATAGTTGATTAGCCAATAATCAATTCAACTTGACACATCCAGGCTTGATAACTGCCAGCCCTGTTGAATCTAAGCATCACTTAAATAGAACCTTTCCAGCGAGGTGAAGTACGCTAAAAGTTCTCAATAAGCAGCACACCATGACATGAACAATATCATATCAAGAGTGAAACATGGTGGTGGTAGTATGATGGCGGGGGATGCTTTGCTGCTTCAGGGCTGGGCAACTTGGTGTAACTGATGGAACCATGAATTCTGCTTCCAGCAGAAAATCCTGCAGGAGAATGATCTGATCTGAAGCTCAAGCACAACTGGGTTATGCAGCAAGACAACAATCCAGAGCACAAGAGCAGGTCCACCACTGAATGGCACAAAAGAAAAGACATTAAAGTTTTGGAGTGGCCTAGTCCAAAGACTTGAACCCTATTGAGAAGCAGTTCATGCTTGATAGCCTCCCAGTGCAGCTGAATGTAAGCAATTCTGCAAAAAAGAGTGGGTCAAAATTCCTCCACAGTGATGTGAAAGTCTGACTGTATTTGTTGCTGCTAAAGGTGGCACGGTCAGTTATTAAATTTAGGGGCCAATTACTTTTTGTTTGGGTCATGTAGGTGTTGAAACACCTTTTTCTTTCATTAAATGAAATTTAATGATTATTTGACAACTATTTTGTGTTTCCTCATGATATCCTTGGCCTATCCTTATCCTATATATGTGAATATAAAACTATTTAGGTTTACAAATATATTAAAGTAAAAGAAATCAAGAGGAGGCAAATACTTTTTCATAGTGCTGTATACAAGGCACAGGCTAGCTAATTTTAGCTGGTGATTATGTATTGCTACTTAGCTAGCCAGCCACTAAGTTAACTCTACCAGGCCTATATTCACACTCCATGGTTGATGACCTTACCAGTGCCTATAATCTTCATCAGCTGGTGTCTAATTTTAGGAAAATATCTCTTTCTTTATTTCTCTCTCATATTCGTTCCTCTTAGAAATCTCTAATCTGAAATCTCTGGTCAGTTGAGGGTTTTCAGGCTGTTTTCAGCACATCACTCTCTCACAATCCAGTATATTTCCATAGACCAATTCTCCAGCACCATTATGAGTGCATACCCAGTCCATGTTAGACTGGCCCACTAATGTGCCTGCACAGAGCCACATCCTTTACAGGCAACGTCTTTATTTTTGGATAGTGAAAGAAAATAAATCATAATTCATATGGACAGCAGCACAAGTGGGGTCCTGGCTTCCAAACCCCCCTTTGGGAGTAGAATATGGGAATAAGGAGGCAGTGTGGTTGTTTGCATTCTGAAGGAAAATGGAATAAAAGGGGGCAAATGGTTGGGGGTGTTTGTTTTTATGTGTTTGAAATAAGATTGTGTTTCCATTGTAACATGTGGCCATCAAAGGTTCTGCTGTGAGGAGAGAGGAGAGAATGAGGAGAGCTATTTAGAACAGAGTGGAAATTATTAAGTCAATTTGAAGCAAGAGAGAAAGTCAGAAAGAGCTTCAAACGCAGCCGTCCAATTGTTTCAATAGGCTAATCACATGTTTCCTGTTGAAAGAGGAAAGAATAACATCTGTCGACTTCTCAGAGATGTGCAGCTAACAAGACTCCAAAGCTAATATGAGACTTCATCTCAGGCGTCTTAATTTAGGACTCTTTTTTCCATCATAAATCCCTCCTAACACCTTCTGCACATGCAAAATAGGTCTACTACAGTATATACTCATCAATTTCACATGATATACCATAGGCCACACCTGCTGGAGCAGTTTTAAACACCTTTATGAGTTTGAACATTAATCTTTAATATCATCAGCAGTAGAGCTCCTAATAACTCTGGTTCATTTAAGGGTTTTTTTGTGGTGCCATTATTCCTGCACGCCATAGCCAGGACCCAATGCAACATTTATGATACCTTATCTTTATATCACAGCTCTTCTCCTTTACGACACCCTGTTTTAAACTGGCTCATTAGCCCTCTACGGCTTTGGGAACCGTCCACTATTGACATTTCTCAGTGGCTTGCGGGCTCTGTCCGATAGGAACAACGTGGCTATTGACAAACTGATAGCTGGAGGCTCAAGGACCCTGAAATGGCGGCACACAGCCTGGTGCTCTGCACCGCTCTCAGGCCGCGTGCACAGAGGGTCTGTGATAGCCTGTGGGGGCTAGCCGCTAATGGTTCCTGCTCTTGTGTGTGAAGAGTGGCCTTTCCCACGATGAAACTCCATTTTAGCACGCTAACCGCTCCCCCAGTGTGCCTAATTTGGAATCTGGACGTAGAAGGCGCCTCACAGCCTTGATGAAATAATGCGAAAGAGCAGTAAAGGCAGTTGTAGCAGCCGTATTTGTCTCCTTGTAAGGTACTGCGATTCTGCGAAGGGCTGACGTGTGAAGACAATAAGAGCAAGATACTAACAGCTGTTTTCTTTAGGATATGTCATGAGAGTGAGTTGGCAAACTCAGTGTTAGAAGTTTTTTGCAAAGTGCTCTGCAACTTTTGGTTTTGTTGCTCTCTAAAAGTAGCATACAGAAGACAAATATATGTACACACAGTATGTTTGATCATATTGCAATAAATATGCAACATATGTGACACCTTACTGTGTAAGTTATGTGTTAAAGATATTTCAATGTTCTAATTTTCAATACTGAAATAAAAGGTGGTTTCAATCAGGCCAATGTCAGCAGAAAATGCTGGACTGGAAATTGCATGAAAAAAATAATGAATCCATACCAAAGCAAAGCTCCACAAAATTTTAAGATAATCATTTTATAACATCAGTAACCACATGAATGTCACGTGATAACAGTAAACATGGGATAGTAGAACATTTGAGTAAGTGGAGGACTGTATATGAATATATAACTATTTTATACAACAGTTAGTGCTGACAGCACAGTCTGATTGGTTGAGAAGCATGTTGTTATTTGTGATAATAGAACTTTTTTTCACAATAATTGTATGGATCTACTGAAAACTGGTTGCTAAGTAACGATTCACTTTATGTTGAACTTAACATTATTACATTTCTACTTTAGTACATACAAAAAAAAAGAAAATGCAAACAGATATCTTCTGTAAGATATTATTTGACTTGCAGCCTGTTTGGTCAGATTCTGAAGAAGAGAGTGACCGCAGGCCTACATAAAATTCTGAGCCTGTCGTTGCCTCTAAGCTTTTCAATCAGGAGCTCAACTAAATAAACTAAAATTAGCCAAAAAAGAACAGAATACAATTTAGCATATAAAACAGGCTGATTGACTGAAACAAAACCACATTCAGGCAAATATTGAAAAGGCTGAGCTGAACCTGA
Organism: Colossoma macropomum; assembly: GCF_904425465.1. Taxonomy (NCBI): domain Eukaryota; kingdom Metazoa; phylum Chordata; class Actinopteri; order Characiformes; family Serrasalmidae; genus Colossoma; species Colossoma macropomum. The sequence continues at coordinate 7,383,189 of NW_023494791.1, read as the reverse complement.
TATTGCAACAATTTTATGGCTCAATTTAAAGGGTACTGCTTTTTTGTCAAAAGTAATTGCCAATAATTAAGCACATTTGATACGGACGTGAGGGATTCAATATGAGGTCATGGTGTGAGAAAAGACTGTAGGAGGATGAGAGAACCCTGAGAACTTGGCCTGGAGTTCTAGGCGGTTTCTGCTTTAGGCTAGAAGACTGGACCACTCCAGTGAACAGAGGTAGAACTGAGGAACAAGGAGGAGATGGGAAGGTAATGGGGTGTGAAAATTTGTCACAGTAAATGGAAGCAGATCAAAAATTAGATTGGAAGGAGAAGGAGCTCCTCTCCCATATATACATATCGCTGTTGCTGGAAGAAAACCTAGTATCTCCAAAATGGTAACTTTACAGGAGTAGGAAGTCAATGGAGTTTTTTCCAAGTCATTTTGGGTCATTTCCTTTAGTCCATTCATTATCAAATTTGCAAACAATGTAAAGGGTAACAGGTATTTTCAAACTATGTCAAAAACCAAAAAACTTCCATATAACCATATGAAGGCCGACACACCAATGAGGTGTCGTGGAATGTACTCCTTCACACATGTAGCATTAAAACATTGTTTTTCAGTGACTGTAAAGACCTACATTGGCCTACTTTCCAGTAAAAGTATGTCACCGTGAACAGTAAGATAGTTGTGAGGAGTCAAAAAGACAACACAGAAGAGATGAAGTGTACTGAGTTCATTAGCGTGTGTCAGATGATTCTCTTTGGCCTCTGATCTAATGGAGGAGTGTGTTCTCAGCTGAATGTCACACACATCCTCCCGCGACTTGAAGGATTGATGGTCCTGCGGCGAGAGCAAACGTCCCGTCCTCTCACGTCACAGTTCAAACCCAGAACAATTTATGGCCCTTAATGTCGTGATTCAATCAGCTGATTGATTTTGTACTTCTGTTTGGAGTTATAAATTCAGACTCATCTCCCTTATTGACTGCTACAGCGGGGCCCGGGCCTTTTTCCCCGCTCCGGCCTAATTGTATTACAAAATCAAAGTCCTCTTCTTTAGTTCCGCAGGGCGGAATGATAAATCCGTAGTCACATCCGGAGAAAAAGAGAGAGAGAGAGAGAGAGAGCGAGAGAGAGAGAGAGAGAGAGAGGGAGATGAATGACTCAGTGCATCGTTCAGGCCAGCACTGATTGCTTCAGGATTTACTTCATTACAGCGTCTTTATCCAGTTAAAAACAGGCTGCAGAGAGACAGAGAGAGAGAGAGAGACAGAGAGAGAGAGAGACAGAGAGAGAGAGAGCGGAAGAAAGCTATTACAGCTCTTGGAGAAAGCTGAATCTGCACTTTCTCTGCACTTAGCAGCCATGAGCACCAGCAGCTGTTCTGAGACTGTGAGGACTCTTCATGCTGATCCAGGATCAGGGTGGATTCTTAGAGCTCACGGTTCAGGTTTAAGTTGTGGTTCCCAGTTTAAAGCTGCTGAAGTAGTTTAGTACTTTTAGCAACTTCTTAAAAAGTGAGGCATTAAATTTATAGCCGTATGCAGATGTTTTGGGATCCCCTAGTCACACTACAGAGGACACACTTCTGCACATTTCTGCGCATTTAACATATTGGGGGAAAATAAAACATCGAATGTGGCCTGTGCAAATAGGCACATTTTATATTTTATGTTCTATATTTTTCCAATACACCGCGACCCAGAAGGATAAGCGGTTTAGATGATGTATGTATGTATGTGTATTTTTCCAATATGTTAAACTCAGCAAATAAATAGAAATTGTGCACTAAAATTTGAAGCAAAAGGTCATATTTTACATATCCTGTCACAACACCTGTGGTAAAAAGCGCTATATATATAAACTTTGACTTGGCTTGATATGTTAACTTATTATCTATTCACTATTACTGATTATTTTCAGAATTTTGAACAATTTGGGGGAAAAGTGGCCAGTGCAAAATATTTTTTATCGTATGTTTTTTATATGTTATACATGTTAAACTGCATGTGAAAATTGTTCTTTTTTCCTGTAATGTTACCATTTCAGACATATGACGTTTGTTACGAGAAGTACTGGAAGATGAAGATCTAAGTTAAGGTTAGTGGGGTGAGGTATGTGGAGCTTGTATGGAGTGATGTAGAGAAGTCGAGTGTCCAGCATGTTAGCGTCCAGCTATAAAGCAGCGACAGGTGTGTTTGTAGAAGAAGCTCTAGGCCAACTCCCGCAGAGGCTGTACACACTAATGTGTCTATGAGCGCACGCGTGTGTGTGTGTGTATGTGTGCGTGTGTACGTGTGTGGGCCGGACATGCGTCTTGCTGCGCACCTTGTGGCCGCCCATTAATATAATTAAATTGCGCTAAAAACTTTCCCTTTGAAGCAAATTAATTAAGATGCTATTATTTAGTCATTGAGAGGTTAATGACCGCCATTAGACACAAAGGCAACATCCACCATCATTAGCCAAACTCGGTTATTTTGTCAATTTTGGTTATTTACTGGGTGGAAGATTAATGAGGCCTGATACTGGCCCAGACGCTAATTAGCTTTAAAAACATAACACTATCCATCACTGCTTGTGATTGTTACAGAGACATGCACACACACACACACACACACACACAGTGAAACACACTGGGCCGTGTGAGGGAAAGTGACCTATGATTTTTAGGGATTTTCTGTAGCTGTGTAAATGTAAAATCCTTCAGTCACTACGTCTTGGCTTTTATTTATTGATTGACTTATTTACTTATTAATCTGTTTGTTTCTTTATTAAAGGTATGAATAAACAGATTTCAACATGTCACAGACTGTTGGTAATTTTGTCAAGTAAAAGAGCGAGCTGAGATTAAAACACACAGCGCAGTATGTTTCGTGATCTGCAGTATGACTTCGTGTTAAATCCTGGGGGGGACACTTATGCTGTATTTACACTGCTCCAGTCAGTCGACGGACGTGAATTAGGAGGAAGCAGTAAAGATGAGGAAATGTTAGATGTGTTCAGAAAGATGAATGGAGCTGAAGACGACTGTAAAATGACCACAAAAGCTGTGTAAAATGGAGAAACATGTTAAACTAAAATTTACACCAAGAATGCCTTGTATCTGGCAGATAACATAACAAAGAATCACTGTAAGTAGATGATTACAGTATATGATATATCATATCATATAATATCATGTAATATACTTTTTGATGATCTCAAAAATCTCAATCTCAAATATCAAATATCAAATGTTTCATAAATATATATATATATATATATATATATATATATAGATAGATAGATAGATAGATAGATAGATAGACAGATAAAAAAGGTAGATGGATAGATAATATATCATATTTAATATGTATATTAAAATGTGCAGTGCTCTCTGTAAAGGATGTTTTTTTTTTATTTCACATATACATTTCACATGTCATTTGACACGGGGTGTTCAAAGGTTTGCATATGGCTGTAAACGTACCAGGTTTATTCTAGCAATTAAGTGTATTTGAATTTTAGAAACATCTAAAAAGACTGGGCAGGCTTGCTGGTCTGGGTTAATGTTAAATATGATATCATTTACTGTTATAATATTTAATGTTAGAAAACAGTAAAATAAAAAGGATGTGTTGATTTTAATATTTTACTTTTACTTGTGTTGATCTTAATCTTTTACTACATATATGAGTATGTTTAAATGTAGATATTTTTAAATGTACATACTTTAAAACCTGTTTTTCCACCCAGCTTATCTACTGTAACTTAATACTAGTATAAGTATAATATTATTTCACTGTACACTTGCAGAGTTCATGTCTGCAATTGACTATTCCGAAGAGAAAGCAGCACAAGTTCCACCGACTTTAACACACTGTATATTATTGCTGTCATAGGAAAACTTCATAACTGCAATGTATTCCTATTTTTTATTTATAGTTTCAAAACAAACCTTTGAAATTTTTCTAGGTTACATTAATACATGTTGAGAACTTTGTCCTTCAGATAGGAGTTTGTCTTAAGACTGCAATGATATTCATAACCTGTTTATTTCTGTGATTCCTAATCTACCTTGCTTAGCAGCTGCGTTCGATAATCCAACAGTAATCGATAAATATGCATATTCGTCGCTCAACATTGTAGCATTACATCATAACATTGGTCAGGCTGATAAGATGAGGGCAGTTAACGGACAATAACATTTCACCGCTCCCTGCTTTATGGATCAAAGGAGCAGATTAATGGGGCTGTTTATGATGTCACAGAGGGGACATCCTGGGTCAGGGCCGCTCTGTCCGGTCAGCTGATTGGGGGAGCGGAGAGGGCATGACCAGCGCGAGGAGGGACTGCACAGTCGCCATCTGAGTAATGGGTCGTGCACCAGAGGGCATTCAAATGACACTGCTGCGGATAACAGAACTTATTGTCGACCGCTTCGACTGGAGGGAATTTACAGCCACGCCATAAATGTTTATTAGCTTTTTTTCTATTTATAACTCGAAAAAACTGGTGATGGCTCTAAGCACGCCCTTGTGTCTTTGCGCTTTTTATGATCTTGAGTGCCTGTTTGGGGAGCTGTACAGTTTCGAACATGCCCAGTGGCTGGAGAGAGATGGAGTGAAACAGAGGGAAGGAAGGAGAGCAGGGAGAGAGAACAGACAGGCCGTGATTTAAGACTCGCAGAGCCACTGACAGTCTTTTATCTGACAGACAGTAAATCACTGCAGCTCCTGCGTCATGAGGAAGCAGCAGACCCAAACATTCTCCCTCAGAGGTGAACATGGTTTGAAGAACAAAGATGCAGATGAAAATTTAGTCATGACAAGGTTGAGATTTGCATGGTTGACATTAACCCTTAAATGCATGGGTGTTTTAGCACAATTTTGTGTATACCTCAGGATGCTAGTGACCTAATCTCACAAGCCGGACTGCCCATCGTCAGAGACTCTGGTAGACTTTGTTGCTTAATGTGGTCACAAACCACCTTCTTTGACAGGAAGTGGCTATTTGATTGACATGCAAAGTGACCAAACACAGTACATTGTTTTTTTGCATGACAAATCGGGTCTGCAACAAAAGTAGACCTACATAAAATAAAGTAGTTCGGTTTGGCAAATGCACAAGGATACCCGAATTACACTACATGGCCAAAAGTATGTGGACACCTGACCATCACACCTATATTAGCTTGTTGGACATCTCATTCCAAATCCATGGGCATTAAAATGGAGTTGCCCCCCTTTGCAGCTACCACAGCCTCCACTCTTCTGGGAAGGCTTTCCACAAGATTTTGGAGTGTTTCTCTGGGAATTTGGGCTCATTCAGTCAAAAGAGTAGGCCTAGTTGGATGAGAAGGCCTGGCTTGCAATTGATTTTCCAGTTCCTTTCAAAGATGTTCAGTGGGGTTGAGAGTCAGGGATCTGTGCAGGGAACTGGAGTTCCACCACACCAAACTCACCAAATCATGTCTTTATGGAGCTTGCTTTGGGCACAGGGGCTCAGTCATGCTGAAGCAGGAAAGGGTCTTCCCCAAACCGCTGCCACAAAGTTGGAAGCATATAATTGCCTAAAGTGTTTTTCTATGATAGTAGAATTAACATCACCCTTCACTGGAACTAAATGGCTGAATCCCTAACCCTGATAAACAGCCCCAGCCCGTTATCCCTCCTCCACCGAACTTTACTGTTGGCACAATGCAGTCTGACAGGTAGTATTCTCCTGGTATCCACCATATCTAGACTTATCCATCAGACTGCCTGATCACTCCAGAGAACATGTTTCCACTGCTCCAGAGATCAGCGGTGGCATTACACCACTCCACCTAATGCGTGGCTGTGCGCATAGGGATCTTAGGCTTGTGTACAGCTGCTCAGCCATGGAAACCCATTTTATGAAGATGCACAGTTCTCATAGTGAGTGATGCAACAGAGAATTAGTGATTTTTACATGCTGCACAGTCCCACTACTTCTTTATGGCTAAGCGGTTGTTGCTCCTACAGGTTTCATTTCACCATCATAGCAATTACAGTTGACCAGGACAGATCTAGCAGGGCAGAAATTTCACAAACTGACTTGTGGCAAGGGTGGCATCCTATGACAGTGTCACGTTTAAAGTCACTAAGCTCTTCAATATGACCAGTTCTACTATGTTTGTCTATGGAGATTTCATGTCTATGTCTTTTATACACCTGTTAGTGACAAGTGTAGCTGAAACAACTGAAATCAATAATAAGGAGAGGCATCCACATATTTTATGGATATATAATGTACCAGCCACTAAATGCTTCACAGAAAGCCCTTAAATAAGTTTTATAGATGTGATTTTGTAAACTTGGTGCATGGAAGTAAGTACACACGAATATCCGATCGAACATATCTGCTAAACCTGAGCAGGGAAATCCCCAAGCTGTGATGGACACTTGCCCTTCAGGACTGGACCTGAATACCCCTTGCATAAAATACTTCCATGTGGGTCTGTGGGCAGAGCACCTGAGCCTGAGATTACCAGCAACCTGGCATTTACACTTACTGGCTACGTTATCAGACAACTGTCTTGTTGATACACCTTGTAGATAAACAGTTAAAGATTATAACTCATGTTTTCTACTGTTGGCTGGATATGTTTGGTGCAACAGTGACAGTGAGGTGTTTAAAAATCCCAGCAACACATCTGCACCTGATACACTTATGCAACACTCACGGTCATGTCTCATGTGTCACTACTGTGCTGACAGTGGTCCATCAACCAAATCATATCCAGTGGTCCTACAGAGATCCATTTCCATTGATGGATGGGGTGAAGGGGTTCTGGTAAAGCGTGCAACAGATGGGCTGGAGTGAGTAACTGTAAACTCACAGGTGCACCCATGTGGTACGCAAAGGTGTGTAGTTACATTTACTTGCATGAAATTATATACACTCACATAAAATTTGGATGGATTTATACTTTCCTTAGTATTTTCAAAGCATAATATTTTTACTTCTACTCATGGATATTATTAAGGAAAATAATTTACTTTTTACTCAGTTACATTTTAGTTATTAACATTTTGAGTTTTTTGTGTTAATTTCATTAGTCAGTAACCAGTAATGATATTCCTGATTGATATTATTTTTCCTTGGCTGCCGGTGCACGTTGACAGGCAAAAATGATGGAAGATTATGAGAAAATAGGAATTTTGTCTTTTAAATTATATGACAAATCATGCTTAATATGACCAGGGACATGAAGAAACAGGGTATAAAAGGTAAAATTTGATTTCAGGCTTATTACTTTAAAAGGAAGACACTGAAGAGAAGGAGATAGGCAATGGATTGTTTTTCAGGACCACGTCATCACTCGCAATTATTAGACTCATCCGCTCAGGGAAGGGGTCTGAGGTACAACCCACGTTAAAAAATGTTCTTCCGCATGTTACATGCAATTACAGATTGTAAAAGTTTACATGCACTCAATAATCCAATCAAAATTGGAATTGGAATAATATCTGATTATTTAAATGGTCGTATTTACATCATACTCCAATTTCTTAGAAATCTGATAAAGAGAGCTGGATTTTAGCCCAGTAATCAGATTTCTCAGTGCATGTACTTACTCTTACTCTGATTTCTTTTGAATCTCACAGTCTGTGCATGTGCGAAAACAGATGGCGGTACTGGAAATACGCAAGCAGTGTTGCCGCGAGATGCAGCAAAACACTTTTGGAGCGACGCTGAAACCGACTATATGCTTAACGAAATGAAGAATTTAAATATGCTTCATCTTCTAGTTGATTGTTGGAGTTTTACATTACGTTTACATCACGTCTTCTTCTTTGAGTTCATGGCAAAACAGAAATCTGATTACTGTCTGACTCATGTAGACTCGGAGTTTTCACATTGATTACCCAAGTACATGTAAACGTGTTGATTGGATTACTGACACAATCTGATTTTCTGCAGTTATCAGATTATGAAGTGCATGTTAACACGCTCACTATTTCACACACGCATTTTCTAAGCCGCTTATCCTTCTGGGTCGTAGGGGAAGCTGGAGCCTATCCCAGCAGTCATTGGGCGGAAGGCAGGATACACCCTGGACAGGTCTCCAGTCCATCACAGGGCAGACAGACAGACACACATTCACACCTAGGGGCAATTTAGCATGTCCAGTTGGCCTGACTGCATGTCTTTGGACTGTGGGAGGAAACCCACACAGACACGGGGAGAACATGCAAACTCCACACAGAAAGGACTCTGGTCACCCGGCCGGGAACTGAACACAGGCCCTTCTTGCTGTGAGGTGACAGCACTACCCACTGTGCCACCCCTCACTATTTCCCCAAAGTAACAATTTTTTTACTTGAGGATGGACTTAGGATACTAAACCTACTGATGGCAGGTGTACTTACTGAACTCAGTGCATATTAACCATAAACTAATCAACAAACTGCCATGTTACTGTAAATCTGTCAAAATGTATTGTGTTATATTTTGATATTTCATGTCATTTACCAAACATAAAATGTAGGGGGATATGAGGGTCACTAGCAACTCAAGGTGTTAAAAGTCAAATTTCAAAAAAAGGAAAAGAAAAAAAAAGACAATTGCATGATTGTTTAAGTCATGTTTTTGCATTTTCAACCTATCCACATTCATTCAGACTCAGACTGACAGGCTGAATGATTGCTCAGGCCAAGCAAAAGATCTGCTGTAAACAAAAGATCATGACTTTAAGTAAAAAAAACCTTTTGCTTCATATTCTGACAGGAGATTTACAGTATGGACATTTTTGGGCAGCTTTGACGCTGACGGTAACTGACATGTTTCCTTAAAGCTCAAATTGAGCATGCATGTCTAATACAAGCCAGAGTGAGGCCGGCTGAAAGCGCTCTGTGAAAATGACATCATCTCCCCTCGGGAGGGGGATGTCACGAGATCCTCACAGTAAAGGTAGAAGTAGAGAAGACCCTGAGAGCGGGGGCCTAACCTTTCTCCTCAGGCCGCTGTGGTGGGAAGCATTAGCCTTGGCCTCCTGAGATGAGACGGGCTCAGACACAGCTGCTGCTGCTATCTGCTGGTTAGACTCAGATGCAGCACTTGGAGGAGTGGGATTAGCGCTGCTCCCGACGGTTCGGGCTGTCATGGGTAGCACAGTAAAGGTCTGAATTCAGTGTAGTGTTTCTGGAAAGTCTGGTGTACTTATTTGTGTTTATCTGCTGGAAAAAGATTAGCTTATATGTTAACTTCTTAAACTCTAAAAGTCAGACTTCAAGAATGAAATTCCTCATGCTTATAAGTACATACAGTTCTGTCCAAAAGTCAGAGACCCTTCGTTTATTTCAATTCCAGTCAAAGCAGCCATAAAGTACAAATGGTTCATTATTCAGCGTCATAAAAAGCAGAAAACATATAGATAACAGTGAGTTATGCATGAGCATTAACAACCAAATATAATAACACATTTTTCAGCATTTACTGTATCCACTCTTTATCTTTATTACAACTTCCATTAATTTTAGGAGATCTCCAGGCAGATTTTTCCACACCTTTAAAGTTCAGTCTTAGAAATTGGTCGCATTTTCTGCTTCTTGTGATCCAAGTAATCCCAAACACATTCAGTCAAGTCAAGTCAAGAGGCTTTTATTGTCATTCCATCTATGTACAAGTACACAGTGGAGTGAAATTACATTCCTCCAGGAACAACACGGTGCAACAAGGAACAAAAGTACAAAAGTACAAAATTACAAAGTGCGAATGTGCAGACAGTGTACAACAAAAATTAAGCTAGAAACAATATAATAAATACGATAAATTAAACAGACATTAGACACAGTAAACAGACCGGACAGTGCAGCAACGACACAGCACAGATTTCTGGACATGAGGTAGTGGAATAAGGTGCAGACATATTTAACATGCTGTGATCTGTAAGTTACGTCAGATAACATATGTAAACTTGATGCGGTCTGGACCCAGGGGTGGTCACTCCATTGTTCCGAAAAGAGCAACAGCTTCCTTGTTCAATCTGCAAATTTTTTGTCTTTCTCCTCAAAAATAAAAATGCTTAACTTGTATTTAATGTCTGTTTTGACTGGAAATAAAATAAGTGAACGGTGGTCTCTGACTTTGCCCAAATTGTACTTTACATATTCATAAATTTGTTTGGTACTTTACATATTTATTAGGTACTGAGTGCTCTAAAGTGGTCGCTGTATAATAAAAGGGTGGGGCCAACAATTTTTAATTCTGAACATTTTTCATAATATTTGTTCAAATTTTCTTCACATTACAGCAGCTCAATGATGGCCCCAATCAAATGATGTGGACTGCTAACCAATAAAGGCAAGTAGCCATTTTACTTGCCTATCAATCTGCATGTATGGTGCATTAGCTGTAGCCTAGCCTTAGCATTGTAGCTAGCTGGCTAGAAATTTAAGATGAGGTCCACTGAAACAGCTGCTCAATTTTTCTAAGAAAAATAGCAGAGAAAATAACACCATAACTGTGACTCCAGCAAGGCTAACATTAGCCAGCTACCCAGCTTTTGTGTTAGCTAATATGAACTAGTTAATTAGCTGTGTCAGTGCAACTGTCATCATTTTATTGGGCATAATTCATTTGACAGTTGATTAAAACTTGTTGAGTCCCAGCTTTAAGGCATTCCAGCCTAGGCTGTGGCTTCAGAGGGAACGCTAAATGGAGGGGCTGTATTTTTTTTGGCTGTTGGGTTAATAACTAAATTATAAGGCTGCAGTTTAAGGGCTTTAACGAATGCCCCAATTCTGCAGCAATGATGCTACGTCGGCAAGCGATAATGACAATCAAAGCTAGACTGATACAAAAAAGAACCCAACCACACCTCTGCTCCCCTGGCGTGACCTTTGAGTGTTCTCACTGAGTTCATGATGCCCTTGGTAGAACCACTGCAAATCTAAAATACTTACGTCAGATCTTTATGGTCAGCTCTAATTTATACAGTGGGCAAAGGTGCTAAAATAGCTCTCGTTGCATGACTGTAAAATAATGAATTAATTCATTTTGGCTGAGTGTGGAGATGGTGGAGTGTCAGGTGCCATGCTCTGTCATGCTGGAGACACGAAGAACCGCGACAGCCACGCTACTCTGTCCTGGCGAGTCGCCGGCCGCACTCAATCATGCCTCGGCCTTTAAAGCGCGGGCCAAGAGAGGCCAGCGTGCGGCCACAGAGGTGTAACTTTATGAAATAATTACTCCACAGGACTCCAGAGCATGTGGCCAACTGAAAATAAACAGAGCAGGGAGCTGGGGGGTGCAGGGCAGGCGTGTGAAACTGGGAAAGGCAGGAGGACGATTTATGGTTAATGTTCATGTCATGGCAGCAGTTCAAATGTGGCCTCTTTGCTCGCTCACTCACTTGTTCGTTCAGCACCTGCTTGTTCCTCTCTCTCTCTCTTTCTTTCTCTCTGTCCACCTGCCCCAAAAACACACCACTCTCAAGGCCAGCAGTGATAAATCTGCCAGGCTAATGTTAACATGGCGGCTGCAGTCAATGCAGAGCTCAGGCCTTATTTATAGTGTCACACTCAAACTCTGCTGGAATGATTGTTGTTGTCTATAATTATCGCTGGCATTGTACTGACAACCTGGCGAGAGAGAGAGAAGAACTAGAAAGAGAAACAGAGCATGAAGGCCATATCTCAGAGATGATTTACAAGTCTGGCTTGTTAAAATCATCATAGCTTCCTGACACAGACAGGACATCAAACCGACAGGAACAGCATAATCAAACACTCCAGCGTGTGGAATCTCACCCAGACACACAACCCTGCTGAGGCTGCTCAGAGTATGGCACCTGCTGATGGCTGCGAGGAGATCCGGCGCTGAAAGGCCGCGAGAAATTGCCAAGGAAATGTTCCACGAATCCGGAACCAAACATTTGTTTGCATCAGCTGCCATCATTATGTTGTAATGCTTCATCTTAAAAGGTGTCACCCCCATATGCCGTTGCCTAAAATGCTCTGGAAACATGCCATGATTTGCTGTGATAAACTGTCAAAACTATATGCTTTCACAGCTGCCAGAGAGTCATGAGGGGTTTTTCAGAAAGGGCATTGTCACTGACATGCATATATACACCATATGGACAAAAGTATTGGGACACCCACAGTTGCTTTTATGACATCCCATTCTAAATCCATAGGCAATAATATAGAGTTTGTCCCCCTTTGCAGTTATAACAGCTTCCACTCTTCTGGGAAGCTTTCTACAAGACCTTGGACTGTGTCTGTGGGAATTTTTGCCCAGTCGTCCAGAAGAGCATTTGTGAGGTCAGACACTGATGTTGGACGAGAGGGCCTGACTCGCAATCTCCGTTCTAGTTCATCCCAAAGGTGACCAATGGGGTTAAGGTCAGGACCCTATGAGGGCCAGTCAAGTTCTTCCACACCAAACTCTCCCAGCCATGCCTTTATGGACCTTGCTTTGTGCCCTGTGGCTCAGTCATGCTGGAACAGAAAAGGTTCTTCCCCAAACATCCCACAAAGTTAGAACCACAGAATTGTCCAAAATGTCTTGGTGCTGAAGCATTAAGATTTCCCTTCACTGGAACTAAGGGGTCTATAGACCAACCCCTGAAAAACAACCCCATATCATCATCCCTCCTCCACCAGACTTTACAGTTGGCACAGTGCAGTCAGGCAGGTAATGTTCTCCTGGCATTCGCCAAACCCAGACTGGTCCATCAGACTGACAGATAGAGAAACGTGATTCATCACTCCACAGAATGCGTTTCCACTGCTCCAGAGTCCAGTGACAGCGCTTTACACCACTTCCCCCATTTCTCTGCATACTTTGTTAGCCCCCTTTCACTCTGTTCTTCAATGGTCAGGACCCCCACAGGACCACCACAGAGCAGGTATTATTTGGGTGGTGGATCATTCTCAGCGCTGCAGTGACACAGACACGGTGGTGGTGTGTTAGTGTGTGTCGCGCTGGTACGAGTGGATCAGGCACAGCAGTGCTACTGGGGTTTTGAACATGATGTCCACTCACTGTCCACTCCTTTAGTCACTCCTAACTTATTGGTCCACCTTGTAGATGTAAAGTCAGAGACAGTAGCTCATCTGTTGCTACACAGTTTGTGTTGGTCATCCTCTAGTTCTTTATCAGTGGTCACAGGACACTGCTGGCTGGATATTTCTGGTCAGTGGGCTATTCTCAGTCCAGCAGTGACATTGAAGTGTTTAAAAACTCCAGCAGCACTACTGTGTTCTATATGGTGCCTATATGGTAAGTGGAGCTGATAAAATGGTCAATAAGTGCAGATATATCTGTCTGCAGGGATGAATCTGGGTTTGGCGAATGCAAGAGAATGCCACTTGTCTGAACGGACATTGCCAGATATAGAGTAAAGTTTGGTGGAGAAGGAAGAATGGTCTGGGGCTGTTTTTCATGGTTTGGACCTCTTATTCCAGTGCAGAGAAATCATAATGCTGCAGACGCAAATCTAGAGAACTGGATGCTTTGTGGCAACAGTTTGAGGAAGGCCTTTTCTTGTTTTGGCATGTCCCTGCGCTCACAGTGAGATCTACAAAGATATTGTTTGCCAAGAGCCCTTACCTCAACCCCATCCATCATCCTTGAGACGAATTGGAACACAAGCCAGACCTTATCGGCCAACATCTGTGCCAGCCTCACCAATGTTCCTGCCGTTGGAAGCAAATCCCTGCAGCCATGTTCCAAAATCTAGTGGAAAGCCTTCCCAGAAGATTGGAGACTGTTATTACCAACAAAGGGGACCAATACTATAATAATGCATATGGTTTTGGACTAAAATGCTCATATAGATGAGATGTTTGGGTGGGAACAGCACAATTCACAAAAATCACCAATTCCTGAAAAACTAAAAACTGGAAAAACGTTTCTTTGAGGTAAAACGTTGGACTAATCCTCTAATGGCTTCCTACAAACATTATAGCCAATAAAACAAAACATTCAACGGTTGAGCGAAACGTAGCGGGTCAACTTCGCACCCAGAAACCACGCGTAAAGCCGCAGCCCTGACCACAGCCCAGGGACCACAGGGCCGTTTTAAAGAGTAAGATTGATGCAGTGGCTTTAAGCGGAGGTGAAGGATGGTGCTCGGGCCTCCACAGCGAGAACTAATGCCGACCACAGCGCACATTAAAACGGCCTCAGCAAGACGAATGAGGAGCGCTAATGAGGATGACGGATAGACTCTCTGCGCAAAAGGCAAACTCCGCTTAAACGCGCGCAATGACAGCGGCCGAGTGATGAATGGACACTAAGTGCTGGGTTTGGCGGACCAAGGCCCTAGTAAATCCCCTCGACCCAACACCACCCCTCCTCATCCTCCTCCTCTTCATCATCATTCTGCATTTTCAAACTCCAAAAATAGCTAGAAAGCCCGCTGCTCGAGCGTAAATCATACGTAGCGCGCCGATATGATGCGCGACGGTGTAAATTAACCTCAAACCTTTAAAGTGGCCGATTCGAGAGCCTTTAGCTGAGCGAAAGCCCATCTGGCGCTGGGGCTATTTTAGGGGGGCAAGCCGCATCCCTTCCAAAAGGGAACTGAGACCACCTAGAGCAGGGAGAGTCATAGAGTGGAGGGGGACTGTATATGCCCCCCTCCCTCCCCCAAATAAAAAACACAGCCCCATCTCCCCAGTGTTTGTGAAGGTTAATGGTAACAGTTGCCAGCAGCCTAATGAACGCCATTAATTTAGCACCAAACCTCGTCGCTTTTAAATTACGCTGCGGAGTGACGGGCGGTGCCAGAGGAATTGTGGGGAATGTGCTGTGTGCAGTATCCTTCCCCTCGGGTAGGACTTGGCTGGAGTTAGGATCATATGACGCAGAGCCCCATTCCGCCGGCCGTGGCACATAACCCAAACCATGTCCGCACCATCCTGACCCTCAACGCTGACATGAGGCTCTAAACATGACATGAAACTCTAAACATGCAGGCCTATCAGAGGTGGCAGAGAGTGAGGAACATAGACTACAAATCAAAAGTTTCCAATCACTTATCATATTATCAACTGTTGTTATTTTATTCAGCAATAACTTCATAACTGGTGATTGATTTTTAGATGCTTTGTTTAATATTTAAGGCTATAGGGAGCAACAAGAAGTCATTAAAGGGCCTGTGTCCTACATTTTTATTGAATTTTATTTTTCTACCATAAGTCCACTTATATATCTGGTTTGATGTGCCAGAAACTGTGATTCATTTTTCCCTGACCATTTTCCAACCTCTCTTTATCCCTTATTTTTTCTTTTACTGTACCTTTAAGGGTATATGTAAATGAGCTCTGTTCTAATTGGCTGCTCTGTATTGCACCTCATTCCAGGCTGAAACACGAATGGGAAGGGCTAACCTACTGCATGTTGCAGAGGCAGGTATATGTAGATGTATTTTCAAGACTATTGTTTTTGTGACATCACTGAAACAGTAGATTAAAATCAGGCTTTTTTTGCAGTTTAGTTTTTAAATATGGACTGTTAGAATTAAAGGTTCTGTTCAGGTACATTTTTGTTCCTCAAAGGTACAAACAATGTCGATGTTCCCTCAAAGGTACAACAGTGGTTATAAGGTCCAATTGTGCACCTTAAATTATGTTTTCCAGGTGAAAAGTACATATTTGTGCATTTTCATAACCTAAAGTTTTAAAACATAACAATAAAATAAAAAGCCTGGAGACGGGGTGTGTGGAGTCAGTACAGTTTAGAAAATATCATTTCAGTGGATTATGGTACAGTTATGTTCCCTTACTAAAGGTACTGAGATGTACCCTTGAGGGTTCCACCCCAGTGACAAGAGGGGAACTGTCCCTGTGACAGTTTACTACCTTTATTTCTGAGAGTATGGACTGTGTGAACTGTGGAGTGAAAGGTATGTTACCACATTAAACTCTTTAAAAAAAAAGCAAAGAAAATGAACCTGTCGATGAAATGGGCCCTTTATATAATAAACAATACACTGCAGTTATATATTTACAATAATTTCAAATGTGCTTGAAGCTCAGCCACAACAGCTACAACTTAACTTTGTGGAACAGACCGTCAACAAAATGTTCATCATGTACTACGTGACAAACTCAAATGATACTATTTCAAACCGATTTCAGTCGGTACATCATAGAGAAGAGCATAAAAGAAGGAATGTTTATTAACACTTCATAATAACAGCCCTTAATAAACAGCAACTTAATCATTATCTGACAGTTTGATAATAACTGTTAACAATTATGTAATTGTTACATTAATAAGTGGTACCATGTGAATTGTTAACCATTTACTTGGTGACATGCAGACAATCAATAACTATTCTGAATTGTAGATACCTACTTATTAATTTTAGTCTGATTTAGTATGATTTGATTTATTTTGATTTTCAAGACTCATAAATTATATAACTTGAAATATTAAGCATTTACTTAGCTGCATAAAAATAATTCATAATAATTTTAAATAAATCGTCTGTGTCCTGTTTTAAGCTAATAATTAGTTCTGTACTATCTGATTACTTTGTGATGCAAAACATTTTCCTTAATCCTTAGTTTATCACTATTAGATGGTTAATATATACATTTTTAAACATTAATAATCATTAATTGGAACTCTATTATAAATTATATTTACAAACGTGTACACTATAACTTATCATACTAAGCAGTTGCAGTGCTTTAAGTAGACCACCAAAACTGCCCCATCAGATAAACAGCACTAAAAGCTTTCATCTTTGAGAGAGAGGAGAAAATCAAACTGCTTCAGATCTGAAAGCATCCACAGGTGTTTCTGTCCATCCTTCCACTGTGAGAAGATGACTCAGCGCTGTGGGTCTGAAAGGATGTGTAGCTGTCAAGAAGAACCTCACTGAGAAAAGGAGACATCAGACAAAGAAGCTGAACAGTGGACTGACCACCCCAGAGTCCAGACCTCAACATCACTGAATGTGCAATTACTTGGATCGTAAGAATGCAAGAACTTCCGAGACTGAACTTTGGAGGTGTGAAAAAATTTCCCTTTTATTTGAAAAACTGAAAGTAAGTCTCCTGAAAAAAATGAAAGCTGTAAGGAAAGCTGCAAAGAGTGGACACTAAATGGTGTAAATTTGTGCTGAAAATTCTGCCAAAAAATGAACAGTTTATTAGTGGTTTTGACTGGAGATTAAATATATGACAGGTGGTCACAGTACTATATGAAAATACTATCAAGGCTTCTAATCTTGTTAATTAGTAAAATTACCACATGCGGTCCAAGCAACTTCAATTTTTTTAATTGATTCATGGATGCCATGTTGAATCGACATTATATCTCATTTGAAATATTTTTATGTTTTTATATTGGTGAAAACAGAGATTCCAAACTTTCGAAAGTTGATTCTAAACTTTTCAACGGTGGTGTATGTTTTTCTCTGGAAGCTCTGCAGCAGGGCCTCGTGTAGGTGGAGGAGACCAGAGGAGAGGAGAAGGGTGCTTGAGGCTTGTTGATTCACCGCTTCATCTGCGTGCTCGACAGCCTGTGTCGGAACTCGCTGCTTATTCACACCGTGGCGAGCCGCAGCAGTCTCGCACCCCTGCGCCAAGGCCAGGAGGGCACCTGCCAGACGCACACCTGTGCATGTGTACGTTTTTCACGTAAGATGGGGCCAGCATTACCCTCGCAGGTACAGCCACGGCAGTGCCAACATCTCACTTCACTGGGATGCCAGGGCCTGTCAGAGAAGCATGGAGGTGATGGGGGCCTCGCCAAACACCGCCCGCATAAAAACCTGTCATATTATGACAACATGTAGCATGTGAAAAGATGCGCAGCTTCCCATCTTTTCAGTTACGGAGCTCAGTCAGCAGGGCGTAACGTTTCCTCATCAGGTGCTTTTGCTGCCAGATTCTTCCTGCTGCTCACATGGATGACTTAGGGGGAAAAAAGCATCTTTGGATGAATTATAAATCTGACTGCAGCGTTATTTGAGTTCTGTAATGTGTTTAAGGGATTTGTATGCAGTTGACTTTGAAATATTTTTAATGAAATTATTAAAATCCACTAGCAAAACAATAAGTATTAGAATGTAAAAAATGTCAATAAAAAAATTAAAAAAACTTTATTTTTTAAATGACATTCAGTGCTTGCTACTCATTTTCACTAGCATTTGCCAATTTTTGCATTTATATTTTGTTTCTACTGGGGAAGACCAACTATGAGAGGAAATTGCCTACATGCAATACTAGCACCATATAAAAGTGGCAGATCTTATACATAAACTAGTGTAGATTCAGTTTAACTGAATTTAGACACTTCATTTAGAGGACTTTTAATTTGCCAGGTAGCTATTACTTTTGTGATAGTTTTTCTTTGGTGTGGAAATTTGATCTCTTCTTATTGTCTGCTCTAAGGTTACATATATATATATATGTATCAAACTTTGATATATATAGAATGAACTGTGATATATATACAATGAACATTGATATATATTGAATGAACATTGAGATAAAAATGAATACAATAATTTATAGAATGTTTTGTTCAGACAGAGAGGGACTTTTGGGGTTGTGTGTGTTGTAGCCTTGGCCCTCCCCCACCTGCTGAACAGACTGTTTATGTTGTTATTTAATGTTGTTGTGTTGTTGTTACAGTGTGTGTATGTGTTTACTGTGTTATTTTGTGTCCAGCTCAGAGTTAGAGTGCGTTTGTGTTTGGTAACCATCAGAAGAAAGAGTAGGGCTAGGAGTGACCTACCTCAAGTTTTAGTTGCTTTTCAAGTGGCATTGTTTTCCCTTGCTCTCAATAAAAGAACATTTTTCAGACAGAAATGATGGCCTCATCTGACTCTTCTTCTGCAGCATGTCAAATTATGTATACATTGAAGCTCCACCCGTCAGTAGCTTCACATCATATATCAGCCACTCTCAGGTCACTCTGTCCAAGGGATCACTGTGTATACATACTGGTCACTTTATCAGAACTCCCTTCCTTTAAGCTTCACCTGAAGTTTGTTAATGTCCATTAATTGATGCACAGTTTTGTTGGCCATCCTCAACACTTCAACAGAGACTTTCATTCAATATATATCAAAGTTCATTCCATATATATGTCAATGTTCATGAAATATTTCCTGTTTGGCTATATATATATATATATATATATATATATATATATACTGGACATCTCATTGTACACCCAGTGTAAAAAATATGAAAGTACAGAACAACAGCCTCAATTTTTACACCTTAATGAACCCCTTATACAGCCAGGACCCGCCAGCAGGCCCAAAGTTTTATTACACACTTCTATAACCTAAGAAGAACTCAGCCAGTTTGCACTGAAGTCCCTGTACTTACTGTATAATAAGCCTTAGTATGTAATAAGCCTGGGATTTTAAGGGGTTAAACAATCAACTCTTCCAAAGCTGTCCTCTCATAATCATCTGACGTTGTCACCATGGCAACATTTGCATGGCTACATGTCATTGTTGGTCTCATATCCATCGCTATGAGGTACAGAATGACCATATTTTCAATGCCAACATGAAAACACAACATTAAGCATGAACATATTTCCGAGAAACAGAAAAAGACAACGCTGCTGATGATGGGGAGAGTGAGAGAGAGGGAGAGAGAGAGAGACAGAGAGATGACTGGCAGGATTAGGGTGGAGTTGTGTGACTGCTGGAATCCAGCGGTGACAGACAGGTCTTATTAAAGTGCAGCGCCTCATCAGTGCCGCCCATTGAAGCCTCCGGCAGGGCCGCTCCTCAGCCGGGCCTGCAGAAGAATGGAGCGACTGTGGGGAGAGAGGGAGAGAGGGAGAGAGGGAGAACTCTAGGCTGAAGCAAGCAGGAGAGAGAGGGAGCGGGAATGAGAGAGACAGAGGCTTCTGTAATTTGTCTGAGATGGATCTAATTCCTCAGTTCAAAGAGGCAGGGAGGAAGACCTGCACTGATTGTTCATTCATCTGCACTCAAAAGAGAGATAAGTCCTCTCTCTCTCCCTCTCCTAATTCTTTGATTCCCTCGGCAGAGCAGGGGGGGGCTGTAATCTGAGCATCACTGATTGAAGCTCTAAAGCTCATCCAGCAGACACAGAGACTTTGGGCTGTTTCATGTTTCACAGCATAACCTGTCTTCGCATTGCTGGAGATATAATCCATTCAGAATTCCTGGAATCTTCTCTTTTCCCCCTTTTTCTAAACGCACCACCTCGCTAAGTGGCAATACGGTGTCCAACAGACGGCTTTACTGCAGCAAATCAGTGTTTGAATAGAAAACGTTTGATATATTGAAGGAATACTTCATACTAACATTGCTAACAATAATTACTGTTATAACAAAAACTAATAATTCTGTAAAAGGCAACTTCATACAGTCTGGTGCATAGAAAAGTAGCAAAGAACCCCTGAAGAACCATCTTGAATGGAAATTTAATAAATTAAATTAGTACACATGTAAAAATATGGTTCTTCAAGGGTTCTTTAGTAAAAAAAAAACAGTTCTATATAGAACCATTAATGCTTTACAGAACCATCTGCATGCTTGAAGCGTTCTTTGCATCGTTAAATGGTTCTTCAGATTGATGGAGAATGTGTTGTAGATGGTTCTATTTGAAAAGTGTTCTATATAGCTCCAAAAAATAGTTCTATGTAGAACCATTCACACACAAAGAACCCATTATATGCTTAAAGGGTTTGCATCATGAAAGTGTTCCTCAGATTAATGGAGAATTTGTTGTAGATGGTTTTATATAGAATCATATTGAAAAAAAAAGAATTCTTTTACTATTATAAGCTTGGCATCATAACAATAGAAGAACCCTTTCCTGGGCTAAATATAACCCTTTTCATAAAGGTTCTATTTAGATCTACAGCACTTTCTTCATCAATCTGAAGAACGCTTCATGATGCAAAGAACGCTTTAAGCATACCATGAGTTCTTTGAGTGTTAATGGTTCTATATAGAATCATTTTTTACTAAAGAACCCCTGAAGAACCATCTTTTTTAAGAGCGTACAAGTTATTAATCTTGACTTGTCAGGAAAAAAGCAGAAAACAAATATTTAACACTCAGCCACACTTTAAGAGTTCGGCCAGTTTGCACTGAAGTCTCTGTAGTTACCAAATAAAAAGCCTGAGTATGTAATAAGGCTCCAAAAAGCCTCCAGCACCAAGTATAACATCAGATCTATGAGTATTTAATTTGTGCTCTGTACTGTTACTTTAACTCCTCCATCCTTCCAATCTTAAACCCAACCAGATACAGCTGCATCCTCCCAACAAAAGCTGCTCCCAAAGATCTCCCTGACAGTATGTTCCCCTTCAAACACACATTAACATTCCCAGAAACAGCTACCCACACTCAGCTTAGCTGCCTTCATCGAAGTATTCCACTTGAATAAGGAAGGAGAAAGTCAAAGGAAAAGAAATGAAAAAAAATCCAAAACTGTTTTTACAAAACTGAAGTACAAAAAATGATTAGAAGTGAAAATGGGACTTCTAACAACCATGCAAGACCTGGTAGACACCAAAACTGTCCCCATCAGATAAGCAGTACTAAAAGCTTTCATCTTTGAGAGAGAGGAGAAAATCAAGCTGCTTCAGATCTGAAAACATCCACAGGTGTTTCTGTCCATCCTTCCACTGTGAGAGGACAACTCAGTGCTATGGGTCTGAAAGGATGTGTAGCTGTCAAGAAGAACCTCACTGAGAAAAGGAGACGGACAAAAAGAACATTTCTACTAGAACACCAAACTGGACATCTGAGATGTGGAGGAAGGTTTTATGAACCAGTGAGTCTGATGTAATGTAAGAAGCAGGAAGTGCAACCAACTTCTACGACTGAACTTTGGAGGTGTGAAAAAATATCCCTGCAGATTTTTTTTTTTTTTTTAAAGTGAAAGTAAGTCTTCTAAAAAGAATGGAAGCTGTAATAAAGGTGAAAGGCAGATACACTAAATGCTGAAAAAAAACTGATATTTTGTTGTTGAGACTTCTGTGTTTTAACCCCTTAAACAATCCAGGTTTATTTCACACAAAGACTGATCATTCAGTAACTACAGGGACTTCAGCGTGAACTAATGGAGCTATTCTTAGGTTATAGTAGTGTGTAATAAAACGTTTTTTGAACGATTTGAGTCCAGTCGCCAAGAAACATTCTCACAATGTAATGGGCAGATAGCATTTTTAAATGGCAAAAAAAATAACCTAAAGAATGAAAAATTTAAAAAATTGAGTTATAAGGTTATAAGGAGTATCAAGATGCAAATAAGGTCATGTTTACTAGGCCAACAATAGGTTTCATTCATTATATGATATGTTCAAGTTTGGGAGGGTTACTTTACAAATGCATTATGGTACAGATTATTAAATATCTCTCCTGTAACGGCAACTTATTACCGTAATGTAAGTTTGTATTTTTTTATTAATCTTTTATTTATCATAATCTAATTTCTAATTAGATTTTTAATTGAATGATTTTCTCTTTCAAGTCTATTGCCTTAATCATGTTTTAATCATGTTTTTAATTTCTATTTTCTTTTATTTACTTTTTAAAACGGACTCTGTATTTGCAAAGCACTTTGAATGACAGCAATGTATGAAAGGTGCTATATAAATAAACTTGCCTTGCCATGATGTGGAAAAGTGGTTTGAATGTACTCCTTCTAGTAATTATTCTCTTTCTATAATGTACCTGTAATCTGATTACTGTCCTCACTGTTGTTATATGTATTCTGTTATCCTAACCCAGACCTGTGAGCATTTTGGAAGAACCCTTAATACACAGATACTGATAGATGACCTTAGAAACAGCTCAGAGTGGACAGTCTTTCCAAAACTGTATAAATTAAGGGGAAATTGGTGTGATTTGGCCCAAAGCGGGGCAGGCCCATGCAGCTCCCTGTAAAGAGAGAGTCAACACTGCCGCCGCAATGCACCGACCAAGCAAGGACCTGTTACAGCAGGCGCTGCAGGCTTCTAATATCTCAGAAGGTATGTGTGGACTGACACGTCTACACTTCCCTCTATCACACTCACGCTTTCTTAAAATGTCTTCACGCTGGCCAGCCCCGAGCACAAATGATCTCATCACTTTGAGCTATGTCTGTTTTTCACTCTCTGCTAAAAATAAGGTTCTGCTGTGATTAAGCTGAATGAAAGTAGCACAGATTTCCATTACATTGGCACTTTTAACCGCAATTAGAAGTGGAAATAACTCCAAAGGAGTCTGACAGCTAAAAACAGATGTTGCGTGCATTTGTTTGCATTGATGAATAAGTGAGATTTATTTTGGTCTGAGCGCAGGAGAGCCCTTTCCTCTCTGACCAAAGTGCACATAGAACACCTGTTGCCCAGGACAGTGGATATGACCACTTGCTCTCAGTGATCTTGATGACAACCCCTCCACCACTTAAAGGGCATTAACATAGCAGCATTTGTCCTGGCAATTAACTGTATGTGGGTGTAAATGTGTGGGAACACAATTTGAGTGAAGCTTTTATTAAAGGGCTCATAGGATACATTTTGCTTGCAATAACTTTTATGGTTTTATGCACCAAAAATGGTCATAATTCATTTTTACATTTGAATCCATTTTCCAAGCTCTCTGTATCCCTTAGAATTGACTGATGTATGTAAATGAGTTCTGTTCTGATTGGCTGCATTGTATTGGGCTTCTTGCAAAAAGCCCTTAGAGCTGAAACACTGCTTGTAGCTTTAAGGTGAATGGGTGGAGCTAAACTACTGTAAACTGAGTATATGTAAATGAGTTGGTTATTGTGACATCACAAAGGTTGAATTCAAAATAGACTGTTTTGCAGTATAATTTTTATATATTGACTGTTTGGACTAGTTAGTGAATGGATTGTATTTTTTTATAATGTTTACGTATTTCTTTTGAAATTTTTTTCATTTTTTCTTTTTTTCGTTTTATCATTTTTCCTTTGAAAAAATGATAAAATGAAAAAATTAGAATTTTGGTTTTGCGTGATATGGACTCTTTAAGGCTTGTTGTGAATCTGGTCTAATTCAAATGAACTGAAACTAGAACTAAAAAAGTTTTTTTAATTTTACCATCTTTTTTTTTCTCTTAAGTCTAAAATTGGAATAAAAAAAAAAATAATTGGTTCACTTTGAGAATCAATATTTCTAGGTTTCGGTTCTTGGAATCCAGCCCCATCATAACATTCCTAAATCAGGAATTTAAATCAGGAATTAAAACTATGTAGAAATGTAGTTACTAATATGTAAACAAAGTCATTCTAAAGGCTCCCTCACAGAAAATTGTTACATGACAGGGTTGTTAATAAAGTGCCTGATGCCTGAAAAATGTGTTACGATAGTTTTGAGATAAGCTTTTGGCCTAAAACATCTTTTTTAAATCTATTCATGATGGAGAGGTACATGCAGGGAATTGTGAGGCAAAATAGTCCCCAAAGATTTTTTACTGCTGTTTTACCATCACCAGCATTACATACAAAAACTCTGAAGATGTGTGGGTTCACTGGTTAGTTTGGATAGTAAATAAAATGCTTATATTTACATCCCATCACCACTGTGGGGAAATCTGAGTCAGTGAGTTACTCTGCACGTTAAAAAAATGAAGAATGACTTTGTTTACCTCTCAAACCATTAAATTATTCTAAAATTTCAAAAGTTGGTAGATTTCCCCTTTCGTTCCTTTTTTACAGTTTCATTCTGTTCTTTTTCTTCTATTCAAGCTAATAGATGTAGCAGCTGTGTTTGTAATGATGAAAACTTCACATATACAGAAGTTATGTTTGTGAATTAGTAAGTTGCTCCAAAACGTAGCCAGAGATTTATATGCCAGAGACTGTTATGATATCACAGATAGTGTAACAACAACCAGCAAACAGGTGCGATGATCTGTGTGACACATACTTTAACGTAATGAGGTTCATGTTAAGAGAAGGTTTATAGTAAGCTCAGTTCACTCTGGTTCATCCCTGAATTGTGTAATGAGGTAGCATCTTTCTGTGCTGTCAAAAAGATGCTCCCTCCTTCAGTCACTGTCAGTCAATGCTAGAGCTGAAACAATTATTCAACATTGCCAATAATGTCGACAATATAAAAATCACCAACAAATACTTTCATTTTTTGTTTATATTTTCCAAGTGATGTTAAGCCTAGAACAAGTTAATGACTTAACCTGAAGAGCAATTCATTTATAATGTACATATGTGTGCAGATAGTGAAAGAAAAAGAATTAAGGCAGATTTAAGGCATTAATTAACAATTAAGGCAGTCACTGGAATATTATGGAATAATCTTCATAACTGTACCATAATCCATTAAAATAATATTTTCTAAGTAGTACTGACTCCACACACCCCGTCTCGTCTCCAGGCTTTTTATTTTACTGTTCTGTTTTAAAACATTAGGTTATGAAAAGATACAAATACTTATTTAAAAAAAACGTATTTAAGGTTCACAATTAGACCTATTAGACCAAAAAAACACTGTTAAACCTGAATGAACGTTTACATTGTTTGTACCTTGATAAACGAATAATGTACCATCACAGAAAGTTATGGGCAGACTTACACAAAGCACCATGTTTTTGTCCACAGTGATAAAGTAGCTGTCGGTGAACAGAAACAGAGTTTGTCCGAACATGCAGGCCACATTTAAGTTGATAAATTAATTACTAGTTCATTCATTTACATGAAAATCAATCATTAATATAATGTTTTTTTTGCAGAGATAAAGATATTGCAGCTATTAACTGTTAACAGAGATTTCAAATGAGGTTTTCTGTTCTGAAATACTAGATTTATGCTTGTTTCTAGCAAAATCATGTCTGTTTTTTCATTCTTTGAATTGGTTTAGAGCCCAACTCTTGAATTAATTTGTCATACACGCCAATGAAACTCTCAAATTTCATGAAGAAGAATACTGGTAACTTTTTAAAACTTTAGGGTTTTATTTCTTTCAGCGCTGGTATAATATTCAAAAATCAACAAGAGAGAAAAATGATAAATGCGTCTATTTTTCTCTCCTGTTTTGATCCTCGCCTCCCTTACACGTGTCTCTTGTAGACCTCAGGCAGTACTTCACTCTGTATTTCCATACGTTATCATACCTGTCTCAGCATACTTCCAAAGAAAAACACCTAATGCATTTCCAATTCCTTCAACATCTCTCCCCAAACATTGCAGGCCTGTGCGTATGAAATACTACATTCCTCCTTCGTCCCTCCAGTATTCCCTTGAAGGCTTTGGCTACATGTGTAAGATTTATGATGTAACATAATGGATGTGGAAAATGTATTATTTTTCCTCAGAGCTAAAAAAAAAAAATTAGGGATCTCTATGTATGGTCAAAGAAAGTGCTTTAGGGGGAGGGGAGGTTTCCCTCTGATTTCTTGAGGAAGGCAGCATAAATCAGTGAAAGGCCAGATCCGTCGGGCCCTCGGGCAGAGAAACGCAAAACCAGCCAGGGTTAATGGAAGTGCAAGCGAAGATTTATTTTAATTGCTCCATTGTAATTTTTTGGAATTTAAACAAAATGTCCCCTTTGTTGAGGCGGAGCACTAAATTACTCCAAGCCTGCATGGAAACTGTAAAGTGTCACCCAACTTTTCCGCTTGCTGGATGGACGGCTTAGCAGTAGGGATGGGGGGAGTGGGGTGCAAGCGTGGAGGAGAAGGGACCAAGGTCACGTTTGTAGTTTAAGCTATTACAGCCGTCTCTGATCACTTCATTTAGACTACAGTCAGTTTAAACTGTCGAATTCCCTTGACTGGGAGAACCACGCCTGCTTTATGAACTTCTAAGCCAACAATTACTCAAAGGATACAATGCTTCAAACAAACCTGAACACATTAATAAACAAAAAGGAAATACAAAGCGCTCCAGTTACACCAGTTTCATGTTCTGCATGGGAAAGCAAAGCAAGAAGTTATCATAGATTCTATAACGATGTATGCTAAAGAACGATTTGAGTCCTGAAAGTCTTGAAAAACTGCATTGGTATTTTCAGGGCAGAACCTGCTTTCTCCTGGATCCTTGAGCTACAAACACTAATTTATCCCAGAGATGGGTCAAGATGGTTGCAGAGCACTGTTGATTGCTTTTTATAAAGCTTTAGGTTTATAGTAATTCCAGGCAGCTGCTAGTAGTACTGGGTTACCATGGTATTCCAGCTCGTTGTTAGGAAGTTGTTTGGTGGTTGTTAGGTGGTCGCTAAGGTGTTGCTAGGCTGTTGCTAAGGTATCCCAGGTGGGTGCTAGGCTGTTGCTATGGTATCCCAGGTGTTTGCTAAGGTGTTGCTAGGCTGTTGCTACGGTATCCCAGGCATTCGTTAAGGTGTTGCTAGGCTGTTGTCATAGCAACCAGGTTGTAGCTAAGGTGTTGCTATGCTGTTGCTATGGTATCCCAGGTTATATACTATGTAAAACTGGACTGCAGCAATAGAACGATGTATAGAACGTACCAACACTCAATTTCCAAAAACTTTATTAACTTTAAAAGAGAAAGATAAAATGCTCCTAACTTTCAATGAAAGTTAGTGTAACAAGGTTTTATTTTTAAGTAAATGGCAGCAATTTCAAATTATGCATATATATAGTTCCTATATATGGTATACCGTTATCGCACATGGATATCAGAAATATAAAAAGAAATGAAGAAGAATGAAAATGTACACAGTAATAAAGAATTTGATGTTTTACGATGAAGTAATCTAGGTGCCTTAAGGTGCCCAAATTATACAAAATCTAACTTTTCTCACTTTCTTGAAAGAAGAGTTTGATGTATTATGTAAACACTGTCAAAAACATTCACTCCCCACTCCATATAATCCAAAAACAGAAGCTAAACTGCAAAACAGCCCATTTTGATTTCACTTTTTTGTGAAATCATGGAAGCAACGCGCCTATACAGAACACTAGTTCTAAAGTTTTAAAGGGCCTATATCCTACATTTGTCTTGCATTCCACTTATAATATTTGTGTGGTTTTATTTACCAAAAAAAGTCTCTACATGACCATTTTTCAAAATTATTTTTTATCGAACTAAAACACTCCTTATAACTTCAGCGTGAATGGGCGGAGTTAAACTGCTATAGACTGAATAGGCAGATATATTTAAATGTATTGGTTTCTGTGACATCACAAAAACAATGCGAAACTTGTTAACAGTTTTACATAGCACATCAAAGTCTTCTACATCAAAAAAGTGATGTACATTACATATTCCATGATATGGACAACCAGGTTTCTTACTTTTTTAAGTTAAAACACTGAACCATTTTAATAGTGTATGTTTATCACTGAGTTTTATACTGGAATATACCATAAAAATCAGTAGCCCTCCCTCATATCCACACCCCCCACCTTCTACAAAGCAGCAATTAAAGCAGTGCAGCTTTTCAAGTCACAGATAAGGGTGCCTCCCAGTGGATGCATAATGCAAAGGCTTGACTGAGATGAAACCAAGACCTAATCATAAAATCCAGGACAGATGCACAGCAAAAAACAAGAGAAATTAAATTGTGCATAATATTTATCATATCACGGCCCACATAACTCATTTTTGGTATGAGTGGAGAAGCTACTGTGGTGACTGAAAGGGCTAAACACAGCAGTTAGACACTCATTATTGCAGAGAGATATTACAGAGCCCAATAGGTGCTTATTTAATATAAAGCTCATCAGGTGACTGAACAGTCTATGTGTGTGTGTAGGAGGGGGGTGGGTTTGGGGGTGGGTTGGCTGGTTAGCTTGCACCATATCCTCTGCTTGCGGCCCAGCTGTGACAGGGCTATTTTTACTTGCGCAAAGCATGCCGGGATATCTCAACACCCCTCGCGCCTGCATCAGCACGTGTCCTGACAGACGGAGAGCGAGCTGATGATATTATTACTTATTATTGAAATAACCTCCTGCCACCTGTCTCCCCACACTCTGCTGCCAAAGTATATACCTATAAAACGCCTCTCCTCACCGGCCATCCCGCTTATACGCACAATCACAGCACTTCTCCCGCTCATGGCTAATAACACCATACAAATCAAACCACTAATTACTCATTCATTAATTTATTAGCTGATCTAATTAGCTGCTGTGGATGCATTTACATGAAAAGCATCAAGCTATGAAGCAAGGTGTGAAAGTGACTAATTAATTAATGTTAAATGAAAACTGGACAAAAGTACTTCACTTAGCTACCCATACAGCAGGGTGACATCAATCCATTATTGATTTGACATCAGAATCACAGTTTTGGTCGTGGTTGAAATTTCAATGTCAGCATTGTGTTGGATCAGCATTAAACTGCCGATGAAAGTAAGCGGCTACAAGCATTGGCCACAATGTTGCATATACATTCATTTATAGTTGACCGCAAAATGAAAATATCCAGTTCGCACAGTTTACAGTAATGACTTTAAATATACGATGATTTATAGTGGAGCGCAAGAGCACATGACGGACATGCTAACACAAGCTCTCTCGCATATCCTCTGCCTGAACTCCTCCTCCTGTTTGCTACTAACTCTGTAAAAGGTAAAAAAAAGTTTCATTCCTAACATAATTTCAAAACGTTTGATGTCTGAGTGGTAGATAACACTGTCTTTCACTCTGACTTTCATCTCAGAAGTAGACAGTCAAATTTCTCAGCTCAGTGAATGACCATTAAAGTCGTCGCTAGTTAGCATATAGTTGATATGCACAGCCATGAGCTGGAGTTTTACCACTGTAATGTAACAGCAAATCGCATAAGGCTTCTAAAGGATTATCGTTTAGTTTCAAGAGTGTTCTTTATCACTCAAACATCAAACTTCTAGAATTATGTTAGGAATCTAACTATTGTCTTACCTCTTACAGAGCTAGCAGTGAGCTCTCTCACATGTCCCAGGCCTCAAGTCTTCCCCACAGCTCACTGCTAAGTCTGTAAGAGGCAGGAAAATAATTTCAAAACCTTCCTAGGTCTACTGCAAAATAACGTCAGGCAGTGTAGTTGTAACTGTTTACTGTAATAACTTTCTGAGAAATAGTTTACAGAGGCATTAAACTCTTCATTAAACAATTCTGTTTCTCTGGAACAGAGCGTTTCGCATCAAACCACTCTGAATGACTTTGTGTACATCTTAAGAATTAATTATGCAGAAATTTTAAAAAATCAGAGGAATTCCCCTTTAAGTTTTGTCTGTACGTTTGTCCATTTGTATAGAAAACAGTACATATGCTATACTGTGTTACCAGGCATTTCAGGCATTTATAAATCAAGAGTTGATTTCACAGTTTTGGACTCGATTCTTCAATTCCTTAATTTTTTGAAATTTTTGACAAAAAAAAACTTAGCTAGTAATTTAGCTTTATGTGCTACCAGAGTGTTTCCAGTGAGTTTTGCTGGTATTGTTTTTGTGACTATATACAGAAAGCCAGTGGGTTGGTTACCTCCCACCAGCCTGGTTAGCTTCAGCTAGTTCTCTAGCAA
The DNA here is from genome assembly GCF_904425465.1 of Colossoma macropomum. NCBI lineage: Eukaryota > Metazoa > Chordata > Actinopteri > Characiformes > Serrasalmidae > Colossoma > Colossoma macropomum. Next base: position 7,352,780 of record NW_023494791.1, on the reverse strand, counting down.
AGCACCAGTTGCCAAATCCAGTACCAAACTTATATAATACTGTACTTCTTGTTTTGCCAGATCTCCTTCACCATGTCTTGATTTTTGGATTTGATATTTGGGAAACTTATTGTGTGGAATCAAGTGTTGGAGTCAGTGTGGTTGATATAGCGTAGTGGGTAACACCTCCACCTTCTACGCTGTAGACTGGGGTTCAATCTCCACCTGGATAGGCACCCTACACTATACCGATAAGAGTCCTTGGGCAAGACTCCTAACACTGCCTTCACCTACCTCTGTAAAAATGATTAAATTGTAAGTCACTCTGGATAAGAGTGTCTGCCAAATGCTGTAAAATGTCAGTGATGCAACTCCCATCACTTGGAATCAGAGCTGATTCCCAAAGTTCTGGGATCAGGTATCTCTACTTGTTACCTATAGATAATGTATGCCTTAGCTTTGTAACTTCAGTGCAAAACTAAAGAAACAACACCAAACATATCTTGGCTGATGGACTGCATGTTCATTGTTTTTGACCATACCTATAAGGAAAAGGCTAAAAACAATCAACAATTTCTTTTTTAGTGCCCACATTGTACATTTTTCGTGCATTTTGTTTTTCCCCCTGGGTCCACTTATAAAATTTGTTTGCTTTTATGTACAAAAATGATCATTTTCAACCTCTTTATCCCTGTTTTTTTGACACTGTGACTAATATGTAAATAACCTTTCTTCTGATTGGCTGCCCTCTATTGTTCCTCAATTGAAAAGCAGTATGGCCTGAAACACTCCTTAAAACTTCAAGGTGAATGAATGGGATGAAAGGTAGCTAATTGTTATAGGCTGAATAGGATATATATAAATGCATTGGATTTCATGACATCACAAAAACAGTAAATTTGAAATTAGCTGATTTTTGCAGCTAGGTTTCTGTATGTGGACTTTATGGACTGGGCTGTATGGAATGTTTACATACTGTCACATTTTTATTTGAAAAAAAAAAATCAAGGTAAATGTAATTTTTCATGATATAGGCTGTAGAACTGCTCATCATAGCTCTAGCTACTGTCATACAGTGAAAGCCCTTCTGAAAGGTCGTAGTGGTCCAAGTTGTAATGATCCTTGCTCTGAATAAAACCCTGTTGTCTCTCCTTCCACATACCCGCCGTCCTGGGTGCAAGCCAGCTCTTTAACACCTTTCACACTGGCGCATGAGAGGCGAGGGGGCGGTCGCGTCCGGTGCTGACCCTGCAGTCAGTGGATGCTGGCCTTCCAGTGGGATTTGCAGTTCTCACACCACCAGCAGCAGCCTGCAGCCACTGCCAGCCTCTGCTAAGCCCACTGGCACGGTCTGAGCCCATGCCCTACATACTCAGCCATCTGGGCTCATCTCTCACCTGGAGACCCTCAGGCTCTGGCTATTAGATGCTGCCTAAGTGTCAGTGTCCAGACAGCAGACATCACAGTAAAAGCATGAGAGCTCTATTTGCATCAGATTGTGATGATGTGTGTGGAAGAGCAGGGAGGAGATAAGTGGTCCCAGGGCTGGCTTCATTACCACCCAGCACTTTAGCTGTTAATGACAGCGTTCTATAAAGTTGCTCCCCGAAATGTCTTGAATCTGCGCTCTGGGGTGGGCAACATTTAGAATGGGGGTGTCCAACTCCAATCCAAGAGGAAATCCAGTACAGGTTGGTGATTAATAAATACCTCCCAGGTCTCAGCATGTGTGTATCTACTGCAGTCCTGTTAGAGTGGGCAAAACTGCACCAATACAAAGAGGGGCTAATGAAAGAATGGAAAATGGAAAATATTTTGATTTATTTAACAATTAGCAGTTAGCAACCTAGCTAACTCACAAACCATAAACCATAGTGGCACAAAAGTGAACGATTATATGAACATGACAGTTTAGGGCTACTCACTAATCTGTAGCAACAATGTAGATAAATGGTGAGGTTGGCAACAGTGGTGTGACTTATGTGTAGCTGTGGTCAGCCAGCAGCTACCATAGCAGTTAGCAAGTTGGCTAACTCACCTACAAACAGCAAAACACAAAGTAAATATAAAAGTGTGTATACTATATATATATATATATATATATATATATATATGATATATATATATATATATATATGTAGTGTATATATATATATATATGTATATATATATATATATATATATATATATATATATATATATATATATATATATGGACAATGTGCTGTAGATGGTTCTATATAGAATCTTTTAAGAAAGGTTTCTGTATGGCACCAAAAAGGGTTCTGCTATTGATAAAAGCTTCACATTATAACAATAGAAGAACACTTTCTGGTGCTAAATAGAACCCTTTTTGAATATATAGCACATTCTACATCAATCTGAACTCTTTCATGATGCAAAGAACCCTGTAACTATGCATAGGGTTCATAGTTCAATATATTATATATATATATATATATATATATATATATATATGTGTGTATATATATATATATATATATATATAAATAACACGCAGTACTAGGTTCATTGGCTTGTGTTTTGATATGTTTTAATTTCAGGCAAACCCTGGGGCCACTAATTCCAAGGCTGATTTTTGTTCCCAGAGCACCTTTGGTTACAACATCACCACCAGTGATTGTTGATGAATACGCAGTTGCTTCTACATTTTCTTCTTCTTGTAGTCTGCCAGTGAAACCGTGTTTTAGCTGGGATGTTTCCACAGCTATGTCTGTGGCTTCTCCCCCATTGGCAGCAGGCTTTCCAGCTCCCATCAGCACGTTCAGAGAGTGAGCCCTGAGCTTCTGCCAGAGCAGAGCCGTGCGGCCTCGCAGCCACCTCATCCATCAGGGCTGAGGAAAGGCCTGGCCAGCCACTGACCAACCGCTGGCCGCCTGGGCCTACGACCGGCCGCTGCCTGAAAGCACTTCTGACAACACGAAGTCAGTATATTACTGCAAGCACAAACCCCATTCGTCATCGCGGGGCAGTTGCACGGCCCGGAGAGTGACACAAATGAGCATGCTCGCAGACAGAGGGTTTTAATCAGCCCGGTCACCTCAGCGGCAGGCCTCAGAGTCAGAGCTAAACGCTGTGGATGAATTCACAATGAACAAAGGACGCCCCTCTCTTTTTCTCTCTTTCACTTGCTCGCTCCTCCCTCCCACTCAACACTAATCCCCTGCTTCAGGTCTTCACTTCTCTGGGCCCTGTGATGTCATGTACGCTAGCATTCAAAAGTTTGGAGTCACTGTTTTCAGTAATGTAAAACTAATTTTATGGCAGACACATACATAAAAATATGCTAATACGATGCTGGTGCAGTGCAACTTCATCTTGGGCAGGTAAACCAGAAAACTTTACTGGACTCTTGCTCTCTAAGACCAGATCTGCTGACTCCTGCTGTAGATGATAACAAAATAATTTAATAATTAATTCAATTTAATAATTTGTTAACTATTGAGAATGAATATATACCAGAAGGAAACTCTCAGGGTCTTCTTGAACCTCAGAGAAGGCCTAATGATTTCTCTGAAAAAACTCTGTAATTTTTAGCATTTTTTATTAAACAGAATCATTTTTATTGTATTCAAACTCAAGTATTGGAGTAAAACTCTTCTCATTGCTAAGTTTACCTTGGAAACAAAAGGCTTAAAAGGGTTAAATCAACAAGTCACATTTTAATTTAGTGGGTAGCACCAGTTTTGTGAAAAAAAAAAAACATCTAGGCCTTCTGAAAGTTCTAGAAATGTCACTATTGAGAGGTAGCCTGACAAATCTCTAGTTATCTAGTTTATTCAAGCATCTTCTAGTATCTAGTGCTTTCTAGTATCTAGTATCTTCTAGTATCTAGTTTATTCAAGCATCTTCTAGTATCTAGTATCTTCTAGTATCTAGTTTATTCAAGCATCTTCTAGTATCTAGGGCCTTCTAGTATATAATTTCTTCTAGTGTATTCTAGTTTCTAGTTTATTTTATTATCTAGTATCTTCTAGTATCTAGTTTATTCAAGTAACTTCTAGTATCTAGTTTATTCAAGCGTCTTCTAGTATCTAGTGCCGCTTTCTAGTATCTAGTATCTTCTAGTATCTAGTTTATTCAAGTATCTTCTAGTATCTAGTGACATCTAGTATCTAATTTCCTTGAGCATCTTCTAGTATCTAGTTTATTTTAGTATCTAGTATCTCCTAGTATCTAGTTTCTCTTACAAAGTACATAGTACCTTCTCATAACTAGTATCTTCTAGAGTCTAGTTTCATCTAGTTGCTTGTATCTTCTAGTATCTAGTTTATTCAAGCATCTTCTAGTATCTAGTGTCTTCTAGTATCTAATTTCTTTGTGTATCTTCTAGTATCTAGTTTATTTTAATATCTAGTGTCTTCCAGTATGTAGTTTTTCTTAGTACATAGTACCTTCTTGTAGCTAGTATCTTCTATAATCTACTTTCTTTAAGTATCTAGTATCTTCTAGAATCTGGTTTTATCTAAGATCTAGAATTTTCTAGTATCTAGTACCCTCTAGTATTTAGTTTCCTCTAGTACCTAGTTCCTTCTAGTATCTAGGTTCTTATAGTATCCTCTAGCATCTAGTTCACTGTAGTATCTTTAAGTATTTAGTTTAGTAACTTCTAGTATCTAGTTTATAATATGCTAATCTGCACATCTCAGAAGCTTCTTCCACTGGTCAGAAGTGTCCGTCTCGTCCCACTTGAGCAGACGAGCCCGGACGAACTCTTCCGTAAGATACTCCGGCCGTGTCACAGAGCGTCGGCTTTGGCTCGACCCCAGAGTGGAAGCAGATTAAAGAGCGACTCAGAGCTGCTCGCTATTGTTCCTGTTTAATGGCCCTGAATTCGAGTCCTGTTTGAAGTGGGGCTCTTTAAGAGCAGCCTGCAGACGCCTGGAGCAGACTAACAGGCTCTGGGAGCATGTAATTATGGGCCAGGGCAGGGCAGGGAGCTGGTGGCGCGGGGCTTTGAAGAGCTCAGGGGTCGCCAGAGGTGAGGCCTGAGTCTGACAGGAAAGAGAAACACACAGAGACAGGATTCATCAGAATCTTCTCATAACTCACCACAGGCCCCAATGAGCTGGCGCATCCTGCCCACACCATCCTACCATAATTGCTTCTGTACCGTTATTAAGCTGGGCTAATAGAATTTTTTGCTAAAACGTTGCCCGGAGCAAAATCGTTTCAGGCGTTCGAAATTGCCCTGGTACATTTGGCAGGAGCGCCCACCTCCACCACGTTAAACAGTAGTAAACTCAACAGGGATCGTTAGTAAAGGAGATGCGTGGTGTGGTGAGCCTGCAAATAGTCTAGTCCTCCAGTCAGCCACTGGCTTGCATCTCCAAACGCACGTAATGAGGTTAGGGAGATTCGATTAGAGCAAGGTCTGAAATTAGCTGTGTGGGTTATCAAATCAAACAACAGGATATATAATCAGGGAGGAGGGTGGGCAGGTTCTTTATCTAATCACAAGGCATCTGCAATGCTGAGCGTGAGATCTCCTCCTATAGGCTAATGTGTGCTGCCATTCTGCCATTCCTCTAATTCATTTTCCTTTTATTTATATGCTTTGTTCTATGTGTAATATGCGTTCATGCATAAATATGACATAATTTCATTCCTCCCTGTTTATTGAGCCTGATTCAGCTTCGTTTGTTCCTGGATGATAAATCGGAGGGAGACCGAGGACTGGAAATGACAAGAAAGACAAAGCGAGAGGAGGAAGAGACACAGGGGGGGGGGCAGAAATAGTGAGAGAAGAGACGTAGAGAGAGAGAGTGAGAGTGATCGGAAAGATAAGGAGAGAGAGGAAAGAAAGAAGAGAGACGGAGAGATACAGTGATGGCAAGAAAGACTGAGAGACAAAGAGAAAGAGACAGACACAAAGAGAGAAGAGAGAGAAGGAAAGATAAAAAAAAGAGTGAGAGAGAGAGAAAATGAGAGAGAGAGATTGGAATCACAGAGAAAGAACAAAAAAGAGAAGGAGAGGCAGAGAGATAGACAAAGAGTGAGACAAAGAGAAGGAGAAAATGTAGAGGGAGAGACAAAAGAGAAAGTAGAAAAGAAAAAGAGTGCAGAAGGAGAGAAAACAGAGTGTAGAAAAAAGGAAGTAGTAGTGTAGAAGGAGAGAAGAAAGAGAGTAGAGAGAAAAGGAGAGTGTAGAAGGAAAGAAGAGAGAAAAAGAGCAGGAGAGAAAAAGAGTGTAGAAGGAAAGGAGAGAAAAAAGAGAGTGTAGAAGAAGAGAAGGGAGAAAAAAGAGTGTAGAACGAGAGAAGGGAGAAAAAGAGAGACAGAGAGAGAGAAATACTGACAGAGACTGAGTGAGTGAGTGTAAAAGAGAGAGAGAGAGAGAGTGAGAGAGAGAGAGATGCATATAGTTGATGAAGTAAAGCCACAGTGTACTCACTCCCAGCTTCTGTCTGTGTGGGCCTCACACTCAAACAGGCCTCTTAAAATCAGACATGAAATGTTGCTGCTGATAAAAAGCAAATATTTTGCTTTGTTTCTGACTGAAGTTGAGCCCAGTGAGAAGTTCACCTGGCAGTCAGAAAGCCTGTACTGCTGTCCCACCAATAAACCCAATATAACCCCAAACTCTAATAAATTCATAAATAACAACTGTCTGCTCGTGTACTGAACGTCTTTGGCCTGAGTACCGCAGGTTTAATCTGACAAGAGCCGGTGACCTTGACCTCTCTGTCATTCCTGAATGGTCTCAGATTAGCAGATCTGTACAGTATATGGATGGGGTCCAGCTGAGCTCAGCAGGGGGTCTGAACTGGAACTGGGTCAAGATGTACTAGAACTCTGATCTTCTGTATCTTCCTCTGGTGTAAATGATGCCTTGCTGGCTAACAGCTCTCTCTCTGAGCGGGAGAGGAAGAGTATGAGTGGAAAAAGTGAATGTTTACTGCTCTTTCCTCAAACAGCAGGATGGCTAGTCCAGTTTGCTACGGCCGTTTTCTAGCAGCTGATTACAACAGTTAGAGAAAGAGGTCGTGTTATGGGGCCAGACGTGATGTCATAGCGAGAATGTCTGGGGACAACCGCGAGAGATTGTGTACTAAGTGTGGGATGGACTGTAGAATTATTAAGGTGAGGTTGCAGGGTTTAAAAAGATGCTTAAAATATTCGGCACAGCTCCAAAAGTCAGTATGTACATTTACACAGCTGACCTAAGATTAAATAACACATTTCCCTTATGATTTCTCTGATTTTTCTTTTTTTATCCTGATTCATAATCGCTCTTCATCTGTAAAACAGCTCGTCACAAAATGCTCAACATTTGAGAAACCATTTTTAATATAAAACAATAACTGTTTAACTTAAAAACAGATTCATGTTTACTTTTTGTATCATTAACATTATACTACATTTAAGAAATATTTAAAAAATTCATTTGTCACAGAGATTGTGGTCACTGGTGTTATCAGGACTCTTATATTACATTTTAACACAGTATTTTCAGCTCTATTAAACTGCTTCTTTGGGTCGAGGCTCATCAGAGAGGAGGCATCTCGAGGCATGAGAAGACAAGACCACTCTTGCTCATTCAAATTTTGTCAAAATAATGCCATATTATCATTTTTGTTACTGATTTTAAATAGTTGCACAAGGTCACCTGACCAACAATGAGTCAGCCAATTTACAAAATGCTCAATCACAGTCACTGGAGTCACAGTCACTGGTGTTACACCATATTCATACACCAGTGACATGTTGTGACACCAGTGACTAATGTTAATGTTATGATTGACCAGAACACTTGAAAAACTAGTAAATACAGAAATTGGATCCTTATCAATATTTAAGTCTGTTAATGCTTATTATGTCATTTTGCTACCCTGGCTGGGTCGGCCAGATAGAGTACAGGAGAGAAGCAGAGGCTTTACAGGCCAAGTGTTGCAAAGTCTACTCAAAATATGAACAAATATTTTTAACAAAATCTTTTCACGTATTTTTCTTAAACATTTTAAAAGTAACGGTGAAAATCAGCATGATATAGAAAGGCATGGTGTCCCCAAACTTGTGACAAGCAGCGTAGCTGCTCCTTGTACCCGTCCTGTCAAATGGACAGTGTATCTGTGTTTGGAAGCCCCCTCGTTTAGGACGAGGGTGAGTGGGCTCTCTGGAGAAGTTTACAGCTTCAGTTTTATTTTGGGAGCCTGTTAATAGCTGTGATTTTTAAATTGAGATGTTTAACAGGGTCAGACACCCCTGGCAGACGGCACGCAACTTTACTGCTCACAGAGTTGTGGGTCACTGTGCACTCACTGCCCGTACCAGGGTCGGACAGCAGGAGCCATTAAGTGGCACAGAAAATGTCACAAGCTGCTTGGCCGCGATGGGCCGTTTGGCAGGCGATCAGAGCGCATCTTGTGCTCCTCGTGGGTTGTAAAAATAATAAATAATGAAGCATAAAAACCATGCTCAGCTTCCAATCAGTGGAACGGTTATATACATGGCACCGTTTATGTCTTCATGCTTGACCAAAGCCAGCCTGCTGTCGGCTCCCATATTGGCCATCTATCTTCAATACCAAATATAGCTGGTTATTCTTTAGCTCTGGAGCAGGGCTGTCCAGTTCCAGTCCTAAAGGGCCTTAGGCTGCATTTTCATTACAGCAAAGCAAATCACTTCCCTCGCCAACTGTTGGCCTCTTTGTATCTATTTGTTTATGGCCAGAATGCGAGCAAGTTTAGCTGCCAAAGTTAAAGTGGAAGCAGAGTTGTGGGATAGTTTTGAAGCCTGTGAAACAAAGGTGACAACAGGCCTAACACAATATAAATGTAACCAAGGTTAATTATTCAGATGATGTTTTGAACACATTATTTTTTAACCACTGAAATGATCTCCTGGGTTCAGAAACAATTATACTACAAAAACATGTATATGGTTCATCAAATTTAGTTTTAGTTACTTTTCTAAAGAAAATCTACGTATGATCTGTCTCATATCGATATGGAGCATGTTCCAAGCTGAAGAAGACCTACAAAGAACCGTTCTTATCATACCATTTGTTTGTGGACTGAACTCAAGTAGAAGTAAAAGTAGTAATTAAAAAAAGTAACAACTACTTGAGTAAGAAGTAAGAAAGTATTTCACAAAAAGACAACTCAAGTAGCGAGTTACTTCACAGGACTAAGATGCTATAGTTCCAGAATGAAATTTACAAGCAGCAACCAAATCATAACATGACTGACCACTGAGCAATAACACACATAATAATGTACCAATTAACACAGACATAAAAACACCAGTGTGAGAAGAGATTTCCTGCCTATAAATATGTATATAAAATAGACCACCGGCAGGCTCCCAAGTGGCACAACTGTCATTGGCCCTATCATCAGGAGATCACAAGTTCAAACCCTGGTGATACTACAGCCATCTGTGGCTGAGAGCCCAATTGGCTTTGCTCTCTCTGGAGGGGTAGGATGGTCCTCCTTCTTCTCCCATCATTCAGCGCGATGCTGGCCAGTGTAACAGTTCTCCTCCAAGTGCGTTCAGCTGTCTAATGACGTTGGACAATGGCGACAGTTCAAAAAGATGCAGTGGCTGGCTTCACATGACTCAGAGGATGCTTGTGTTTGCCATTACCCCCCTAGCACTGGTGATATTGTGAGATTGGGCGAGTCCTAACTCGTGGGTGGAATTGGATACGAGAAAATTGGAAAATTGAATATCCCCTAGAAAATAGACCACTGGCGTTCAACAAGCAACACTTCTAAGTGAAAATAAGTTAACACACTTACAATGGCATTTCCTACAAATTTTAGTGCACAGTTGCAGTTTCTATTTGTTTGAGTTTAACATTTTGGAAAACATGAAACATTAGGTTTTGCACATTTTATAAATTTTTTCAATGTGTTAAATTCAGCAAATAAACTGTAATTGTGTATTAAAATGTGCAGAAGTGTGTTCTCTGTAGAGAATGTGTTCACTTATTTTCACTTAGAAAATCAGCAAAACCTGTAATTTGACCAGGCGTGTTCAAACTTTTGCATGCAACTTATGTGACCGGCTTCGTTTGACTGCCAAAACAGCGTCATGTAAAATGAGACCAGTCTGATTTGAGATGGAGGTGTGTGGGGGGGCAACTAACGGACAACAAAATCAACAGACAGGATAAGGAATCTCTGGAAGAACGAAAGCACACTAAATGTGCATTGAATTAAAATGATTTTAAAAACTGGAAGGATGTGAACAACAAACACTCAAGTAAAATTATGAAGTATTCACTATTAAAGTGACTCATACATTTACAGTTTATTAAAAAAAAACTTAAAACGCCCACTTCTACAGTTTTCTCATATTTTGTCTTTTGTTCTTGAGGCCCAATTATGATGTTTGTATGGTTTTATGTACCAAAAACAGTGAAGATTTGTTTGTACATGACCACTTTCCAACCTCTCTTTGGCTTTAGAATTAAACAGACTGTTTTATTTACTGTACTTTTAAGACTGATATATGTAAATGAGCTCTGTTCTGATTGGCTGTCCTGTGTGGAACTTCATTCAGAAAGCTGTGTGGGTGGAAACACTCCTTATAACTTCAGTGTCAGTGGGAGGGGCTAAACAGCTGTAGACTGTACAGGCAAATGTATGTAAATGGGTTGTTTTCTGTGACATCATAGAAACAGTGAGGTCAACGTTATTACAGCTTAGTTTTTATACTAAATGGACTGGGGAGTGACCATTACATTTTGAAACTATAACAGTGTTTATGTAAATCTTTACACTCTTTTGTTAAAAAAAAAGTACATTTAGTTGTCCAAGATTTGGGACCTTTAATCCACTGACAGGCCCAAAGTTTTATTACACACTTCTATAATGTAAGAATAGCTCAGCCAGTTTGCTTTGAAGTCCCTGTAGTTACTGAATAATAAGCCTCAGTATGTAATAAGCCTGGGATTTTAAGGGGTTAAGTAAATGTGCATGTTGAGCATTAATACTCACCTCTGCTGCTAAAGCACCCCCTGGTTCAACTCAGCAGGATTAGAAGATGTACTTGAACATGGAAACCACCCAACTGTGCTGGATTCCGGCCCTCCAGGAGTGGAACTGGACACCCCTACTCTAGACAGACTGCTTTAACTGCTACATCCACGTCAACATTTGGGCTTCCTTGCTCAATGAGCTTTAATGTGCATCTATAGGATTCACAGACCTTTCTTTAGCCAGCAAACATGTTTATAGTGCGGCCATCGATTTGATTTTATTATGTATTATGATTGAGTTGTGACCAGTGGGCCGACAGGCTGCGGTTTAGGAGTAAATTGGTACGTCTGGAGAGTTGTTAAGGTGTAGATGGTGTTCCATTTCGGCTCTGATGAATCCGACCTCATTGTGGCAGCGTGGAGAGGACACCAGCAGCAGGCTGGAATTGCCCGCGATCGCATTTCGTTGTGCGGCGGTGGCTTGTTGATCCACTGATTTATTGCGCGAGGGGGAGGAACATAATGTAAAAAGATAACATGGCAGCAGCGGGGATAGAAAGAGGGGCAAAAAGAGCAGAGCCGTTCACAATGCCCGAAAGCATTATCATTCCTATCTTAATCCGCACGCCTCTCCCCAGCCACATGGGCCGGTGTCTTATTACTGCTCTGCTGGCCTAGCCCGCCGCACCAACCTGTACATATGTGTGTTTGCATTGGAAGTCTTACACTGCCCTCTGCAGCAGCAACAAGGTCCTGGGCTGCCTGCACCCTGCCATCAGCCAAGGACATTCCAAATGTGTCGTAACTTGCAGCACACTAAAGCCAAACAGAGCTCAGGTAGCACACAGCCAATTTTAGCCTGGCCTCCATGCGTGCGCGCACCAAAAGAGAGAAAAAAGAGGGAAGAAAGCAGAACAAGAGTCATAAATCTCTGCAATAACTTTCACTGAAGCTGGAACACCTATTGAAACATATCTGACTGGATTAGGCACTGTCTTGTGAGAGAGAGAGAGTGAGAAAGAGAGAGAAAGAGAGAGGTGGAGTTTTCATTTAACTACAATATCACTACCCTAAAATAGCACCGATATCAAACTCCTCTAAGAGAACCTGTGAAGAAGGGTTTTACAGCAAATGAAACACGATACAAACCACTTTCCCTGCAGCAGTGAAGAAGTCTCCCATGGCAGGAAAACAGCAGAGCAGCTGCAAAGAGAGAGAGAGAGAGAGAGAGAGAGGTGGAAAGAGGCTAAAGTAGAAGCCTCCCTCCAAAGCCTCAGGCCTATCCTTTCCCCCTGTGCTAAACCGCAGGTTCTCCACAACCCTCTGAAGCTTTCAGACAGCCACTCTCCATATAGAAACACAGCCTCAGTCTTCCCACGGCTTTCTTTTCTCCAGTAACTTAATTCTAAAGTCAGCTCATGCAAATCCATCCTGAGCTAAGTAAGCTAACTTGCGATGTCGGGAAGTGTATGGACCGCTCTACTGAACTGGTCCAAAGTCAGAGCTGAAAACACATTTCGGACTTTAGACTCAAATTATTTTGCTTTGAGTGACCCTATAACTTAATTATGTTTATTCTATTAAGAAAAATGATTGAACATTCTATTTTGTCACTAACAAAACAATCATAACACTATAGAAACTTCACCAAATGTTTCAGTAGTGACTATTTCGGTAGTGACAATTTTAGCTTATTTTAAGTAGAACTCAAAAATGCTAGCCAGTACATGACTAGCAAACACAGCTTTGAACAGCTGTACACACATAAAATCATCGTATTTTTATTAAAACATAAACATGTACTTAATCGCAGAAAATGTGTGTTTCGGTAGTGACAATTTTTAATGTTCTGCACTGATTTTCAGACTTTGGGACACATTAACTTTAAAACAGTGGGATCTAATTGCTCACCATGTGGCCATGAAGGACAGGGTTGGATCTCACTACCTGCTCAAAAATGCAGGGGTGTGGCTAAAATAAGGCTCCGCCTAAGGACAGGAGTGACATGAAAACATGGGACAGCATTTAATCAATTTTTAATTAAGTTTTTTAATTATAAATTTAAACTCTTGATATATCTACATTTTTCAACTGTAAAAGAAATCAAAATAATCTTTTAAAAACATTTAAAAATACATAACATAATTGTAAGTAATATTTCCACAAGTTGAAATATAGGGGTTAGTGTGCAGGACAGACAGCTCCCAATAGAAATTACTCTATAAATGATAATTTTGTATACATTTAGCTTATTACTTACTTAATTAATGTCTTGGGTTTAAAAAGACTACGACATAATGCTTGTAACTGTTTAGGATCAATACACAAAATTATTATATATAAACACCTATTATTTATGTTTTATTTTTACAATGTGTTGGAAACTTTTTTTCCGATATGTTGGAACTATTACCCAGTAAGCACCACTATCAGCAACAACTATTACTTAAAAGGTTAAAACAGAATGAATATAGATTAAAATATAAACCCGTTACCGTGGTTATAGCGTGTCTTTATTGTGGAGATAACTCAGTTCACAGTGAGCGGTTGTGGCTTGGGAAGATTTCCGCTTGGCTTGGTCAGTAATGCCAAATTCGAGTGTTCCTCAGAACTTCATGTCTTCCACTTGGCAAATCGTAATGACAAGTAAAAAAGTGCTCATTTGCCTTCTGAGCTGTAAATATTGTGGTTCCCAAAAACAGAGACCTCTGTGCCCTCTTTTGCTGGCATCCAACTGAATGTCTCTGTAAAACGGAGGGAAGTGACATATGTTGAGGTCTGCTCACCTAGAGGTCTTAAATTTAAGGTATTAGCAAATTAAAATCAGAATGAAGTGAATGTTTGTCTCTTTCTGCGTGACTTTTCCAGGTTTCTAATTTGTAATTCTTGGGATATTTAATGATAACATATCTAAACCTCTCTTGAGACACTGACACACATGTTTCTTTCTTGTGTTAGTGTTGCCTGCAAGTTATGTGTTTCTAAGCCCACTACACATATTTCTGAAATGAAAAATCAAGTGATACTTCCCAAAAAATCAAATTTATTTTTTTTCTTCTTATCCCAAGCTAATCAGCTAAAACATTAGGTATCTGAAGTTTGCTTCTTTAGTTTTGCACTGGAGCTTCAAGCCATTAAAAATAATATATATATATATATATATATATATATATATATATATATATATATATATATATATATATTATAATCTCTGTAATCTCTAATGGACTTGATTATGTGGTTTCTGACCCTGTATACCAGTAGTAACAACTATCTTAAAGCCTCAATTGTTGTCAGTGTTTTTGTTCTTTTTTACAGATACTGTCTGAACTCTGGACTCCTCATATCTTCATTCTGCCACCAATGTTTTTTTTACCCTTCTTCACTTTACAGTATGTCTTCTTAACCTTTAGTTAAAATGTCTAGTTAATCTTTTAGTTGATTATGTGGTGACATTTTACTTGAGCTCTGCGACATAACAATGCTATAAACATGTTAAGGAAGGTGTCATATACTGTCATGAAAGATTTTGTTGAGTAATGTTACAGGGTGATGTTACCATTAATGGTAATCGTGATGTTGTGATGTCGGATGTCATGACAGCTTATATCAGCTCACATACTGATATTTGCTGCATACTGCAGTTACCTGTTATGAAAAACATTATGACATACACCATGTCAATCAACAGTAACAGTAACATGATAATCTGTCTTGACAACACATGACAGCATATGACACCTGGCATGACACGTTCATGGCATGTTTATGTCAGAGTTACATAGCAGGGTTCAAGTAAAGTGTTACCTATTGGCTAAAACACTACATCGGTGTATGCTAATTATAATCGGGGTGGTCTTTGCACTAGGCAAAGGTAGGCTGCCACCTAGGACCCCCATGAGCCAAGAGTCCCAAAAAAATACAATATATTGTTTGCAGTCTAGACATTTGTGCTACTCAGGACCCCACTGTGCATCCAGAGGGCCCCATTCCTGTCTTTTGCCTGGAGCCTCAGAATCACTAAATCCACCCTGATTATAATCAACCAACTTTGTGAGCCGTCAACTTCCAACACAGCCTATTTTACACATCAAGAGTTGATCTCATGAGAAAATCACGTCAGTTATTCTCTTTACACCAAAAAGCTGAAACTTTTAAAGAGCACCAACAGAAGATGTACTGACTCAAGTTAGCTTGTTCTGTGCACTAATTCAAACACAAAGAGTCACAGCTAACACATTCGTCACCGAACCCTCCAAAAGAAACACTCGTTTTCCACATTTCTCGGAGATTAGCGCCGATGTGGAGCGATCAACTGTTTGCCATTTCAATGTTTCAACAGATAATGGCGGACTAGAGCTGCGGACGGGCATGAAGGGGGAACAGGTTGAAAGGAAAGCTGTTAGTCTGTCTGCCACAAACTCATGCTTCTCTGCCGCTCTTTCACAGTGCCGATGGCTTTGTCGTCTGCTTTGAGAGCTTTCAGGCGAGCTTTCATCCAATTTTATAGTTGAACAAAGCCCATAGAGCTTTGTTCAGAAAACCTTAAAGCCGCGACAGAGATCTGCCGGGTCGCACAATGTGTGTTAGGGGAAAAATGGAAGCCGGGGTATAATAGAAAACTAGACACAAACACATGCATTTTTGAAATATGCAAATGCTTTTTGAAGCCCAGACTGAATTGCTCCTGTTCAAACGTGTGTTTATTTTTTCGCCAATTGGAGCATGAGGCATTTGATACTTGATTGTTCATATTTATTCCTGTGGATCCTCCTCTATGGAATCAATATGCTGACATTAAGGGATGTGATTTCATTTTTTAGGGAAAAAATCCCTCCACCAGCAGCAAAATTGAAAGCCACCATAGATGAATTGGGTGTAGCTGTGTAGATCACATACAAAAAGAAAGCTAAACAGAGATGACTCGTCTGGGTGAAACATATTAAAGATAAAAATATGCCCTATTTGAGTCAATAGAGCACTGAATAATGGAGGGGGCGAGCAAAAAAGGTGTTAATGTCACAAAGCCTTCTCAGCTCTGCAGGAAGGGAATGAAAAATCATGAGGTTCTTAAAGGTGAGGTGCCATGTGCCCACGCCAGCTCTCTCCTGGAGTCTCGTGCTGAGCTCCAGGCCAGGCAGCAGCCGGCCTCCCAGCTGCCCGTGTGGAGAGCCTTGTTAAGTGGCCGAGATATGTGGCCGTTTCAGCGCTTAATTGGGCCCCGTAAACAGGCCCACATCAGATACCGCCTGTTTATGTTCCCATTATAGGCTGCAGTGGTCGCGCCGATGACCAACTCTCCCTCTGGGACAGTTAAAAGGGGATTCCACCAGTTTTTCAAAATTTCTGCATACTTAAGCAGTTGAGATGTAAACAAAGTCATTCAGAGTGGTTTGGTGTGAAGTGGTTGATTGTAGAGAAACTGATTTCTTTACATTGGTGGTGACAGGAACCAGGGGTCACAGCACAAGTACAGCCATTTTGTTTACTTTCCAAAATGAGTTTTTAAATGTAATGTTGATGATGGTAAATTTGAAAAGATGCATTTTCTTTTGGAAGCCATTTTGCTTTACAGCACCTTGCATGTACCCCTCTGCCATGACTGGATTCAAATAAGAGGATTAGGCCTAAACTTTATCTCAGAACTATCCTAAAACACTGAATGCATTTATAAGCACTTAATAATCTGATAACTGCAGGAAATCAGATTTTGTCAGTAATCCGTGTGTTTACATGCTCTTGAGTAATCAGATAGTGGGGAAACTCTGGGTCTACACGAGTCAGGCAGTAACCGGATTTCTGTTTTGCAACCAACCAATAAAGACGCAGAAGAAGACGTGACACAAATGTAATGTAAAACTGAAACTTCATGCCGCTTTTTGTTTTTGAAAACATCATGCCGCTTTACCTGAAAATATGAACATACATCATCTAGAAGATGAAGAATATTTAAATCCTTCATTTCGTCGAGAATGTGGTTGATTTCAGCATCACTCCAAAAGTGTTTTGATGCGTCTCGCGGCAACACTGCTCGCTTATTTCCGGTACCGGAACCGGACTGAGAAATCCGAAAGAAATCAGAGTAAGAGTTTACATGCACCGAGAAATCTGATTACTGAGCTAAAATCCAGCTCTCTTCATCAGATTTCTTAATTGGATTTCTGGATCAGATTATGGTGTTTACATGACTATTTGAATAATCAGATAACTGCAGAAATCCGATTATGATCGGATTATTGAGTGCATGTAAATGCACTCAATGTCTCAGATATCAGGCAGTATATTCATAACCATTTCATGTAAAACTAGTCTGGTTCCCATCACCACCACTGAACTCACAAACAGATGAAACCACTCTGAATAGCTTACATTATGTAGCAATTTGGAAAAATCGGTGGAGTTTCCCTTTCAGTCAGCGGTGTACCTCACCCAGCCCAATGCTTACTCTTCTTTCACCACCTCCTCCACTCCTCTCCTCCAAAGAGGCTCCTGAGATCCATCACTCTCGTTAAAATGCACTTGCCTCGTCATAAAATGAGGATGCGGCTAAAGTCAATCTGGGGTGATAATAGAAACCGTTAGGAAGTGCATGCATGTGGGGTGGAGCCATGAGCAAATCCACATAAACTCAGAAGTAAGAGGAAAAGGCCTGGAAGTGAGGTGATTAAATGCTCAAACGCTTGAATTATCCGGCTGCTGGGACGGCAATTAGGTGCTAAGCTAAAAAGGATATGTGAAGCTCATCTAACGCCCCCAAAACAAATTGCTTTCTTGTTGAGCTTTCACACCGCAGAGCAAAAATAAAAACTGAGTTGTAAACTAGGGTAAAGACTCGAACAGCACACGGACTGGACAGTTGCCAAATATCCATAGGGCATTAGCAACCAACTGGTGAACCTCATTAAAAAAGTAGAGAAACCTATAACCATTAAAAGCCCATTAAGCAGCATGTAATTTTGTGGAACTAAATAGCAGAGAGTAATCAAAAGCACATGAAACCCAGCTGGGAAACTAAGCAAATTGTTTCGATTAGGGGAGAATGCATCATCAACAACACCGGCTTATTTTTTTCAGGGGTCCATTTCTCCTCACCACTCTCTCTCTCTCTCTCTCTCTCTCTCTCTCTCTCTCTCTCTCTCTCTCTCTCTTTCTCTCTCTTTTCCAATTTCCTCACTAATTACACAGATTGATGCAGATGACAGGCAACTGTGCGTGACCCAAATATCTATTTTACAGCTTAGTTTGACTAGAGCAAGAGTCTGCATTTCAAATCTCCAACTTTTCTTATAATATCGTTTAATGTTAGCTTATATTGGAATACACAGAGATGAAAAAAGCCTATTTTGCTTCCAGGATCCATCCATCATTGCTGTTTATTAATTAAAGTCAAACATTTCCTCTATTCAGATGGGCTAAAATAGTCTTCTCTTTCATTAGGAGCTTCAAATCTTGGTTACTTGCTGTCATTCAATGCTTGCAACCAGCTTGTAATAATTTATGTTGATAGGTTTCATTTCAAGCAAAAAAAATAGGGTTTATTTAAAGAAGGTGTTCAGATGCGAGTTCCTTTAAGGCACATCAGAATGATAATTACGTGACAGCTTCAAAGATCTCTGCAAAAATGATTAAATTAGCTTATCTCAGAGCACAGCACTTAGAGGGAGAACGTCTGTTAGAGAGAATTGGCGAGAATGTTATTTTTTTAGGCTCGTAAAGAGTATAGTTAAGACTCAGAGGACAGACTCACCTCCGTGTTAAACGGTGACCAGGAGCCGGTTTATTATGTGTAAAATGTCATTACACACGTCAAGAGGCACATTTCTTAGCCCAGCTCTGTTGTTAGCCATTAGCCAAGTCGTAACTGAATTTGAGGGCAACTTAGCACGTCTGTTCACATTTAGACTGTAGGCCTTAATCAAGAACACAGGCACATTCAGTTTTGATACTGCTGCTGAGTATTGTTCCATATGAAAGCACGGTTGTAGTAGTATGATAAATAAGAGAGATATAAAGCAGTGGAGGTTACTGTACTGAAGCATGAACCTGAGGTGTTGAATTTGTTGAACCGTCCCTAAATTTGCAAGCCAAAATGAAGATGACAGGCTCATCACAGGCTTTAAAAGGAATATTTTGGTAATAAATCAAATGTATATCTCCCTTTCCCCCCTTCATGGCTCTAGTCCGGCCATTATTTGTTGAAACCCAGATATGTCGGTCCGCTGGCTTGATAAGGTCGCCACTGCTGGTCCACCCTTGGACAACCCAGATTATTGTCCTGTATACAAGCTCTAACTACGTTTTAATCTCCTCAAACAGATTTTAAATGCACAGAGCCTTTTATTTTGGATAATAAACGAAGACAAACATTACAAACAACTGAGAGAAAAAAATAAGGACTAGGCCTGATTTACTAAGTATAACTAAAGAAAGGAAGGAAGGAAGGAGAAAATAAGTAAATCGGACTGTGAGTGGAAAATGAGCGATGATAAGTGGAATATTGTTTAATACTGTTTAACTACCGGTGGGCCGCCCAGAAAACGGTCAGCAAAACGCCAATGGAGCGCCAGCTTTGCCATTGTTGGACCAACAGTGGTCCACTATCCCCTTGCTATCAGGGAACATCGAAATGGGGGTCATCTCTTTGTTTCCATGGTTTTATATTCCCAGGGTTCTGTATTCCTTCATTTCAGTTTTCATGGAAAATAACTCCCATAATGCCTCAATCATATTTCTTCAACAGGGAAAACAAGTGTAACACTCATATCTCTGGTATAGATACAAACATGCATGTTCCTATGTTATACATTCAACAAAGTCTGAAATTGTGTATATACATGCTGCTTCCAAATAGATTCCCTTAAAGTCATCTCTAATTGAACACTGCATTGAGCTAATGCGAGCATCTTTTCAGTGATAAGCAGCATTTAAATGCTTTACTTTGAAATTTACAGTATTAACAACATTGCAAAACATAACCAAAGTTGTGCCAATGATGAAATATTTGAGCACATCCTCAACGATAGCACTTTTTCAATGCCATTTTTAGTATGCACTTCTCAAACTGACCTCACTTTTTCCTCTTATACTACCTTAAGTCTGTTACTTTCTTCTGCTAACTTATAGGGGCAGCAATCTAAGGACTAAACAATTATCAACAACATAAAGGCGAAGAACATGTGCAGCTCACCTAAACCAGACAAAGCAATAAATATTTTGAATTTCAAAGTTTGCTTAGCCAGTTAGTTAGCTCACTGTGGCTAGCCTAGCTGAGGGCAGCTAAGCTAACCTAGCTGCTCTGCTAAGGCTGCTATTAAAAAAATCTGCTCCTCATTCCTTATATGACCTTAGATGACCACATGGCATTAACAATGACCTTGGGAACCCTTTCACAGGTTCCCTTAACATATCATATTGAGGTATGATGTATCATAAAAAGAGCTAAACATATGGTACTGGGACCACCCCAACAGCAAGCAGTGGGCAAAGTTTCTGCAGGTTTGCACTGGAGCTACAAGGCTGATGAAGCTAAGCTAATAAATAAAGCCCATCAATTAGCACTCCAAGACTGCAAATCCACAGGCAGTCTCTCCTTTTGGCTGAAGAGCTCTAACACTAGTGTTTTGTCAGCCACTGAGATCTGCTGCACCCCCACCGAGCTGAATCCTGATCTCTTCACAGCGGTGATTCGAAACACACTGTACAAACACGCCTCGCTGAGTGTTATTGCACTCCGCTGGGGAGTGACCAGCACTGCTGCTGCAGAGATGACTTCTCTTCAAAGTATGCCTTGTTGAGAAGTCTCAGTATCAAATGCCACTGCATTTAAAGTGATAATTTGATGAAAAGTCAAAGGTACACAGTTTCCTCCTTACCTCGAATGTAGCCAAAGAAAAGAAGACATGTTTAGCGTCTTTCTTCACTTCTGAATTGGAGCTACAAGGGTAACGTAGCTAAAACATAATGTAAGCTTACACCCTACCAATTAGCCTCATGCTAACTTCATTCCTGCCTCATCATCATCATTACAGACTTCACTCAAACTATGTTCAGTGGTGAAAAAGACTTGCTAATGTGCTTTCTGGCACTGTATTACACACAGTTAGCTAGAAAAATGGACAAATCTATGTCGGATAGTTAAAAACAGCAGCTTGATGCTTGAATTTAGAATTTTGTACAAGGAGAATGATGTAAATTTGATTATTTGTCAGAAAATTCCCTTAAAGTTCACCTTAACAGAGGAGACTTAGAGAGTACAGCCTTTTAAAACATGTCCACTAACGTAAGTGTTGGTTTGTGAGTCAATTCTGGATCTGTGGGTTTTTCGGATGGTTCCACATACTGAGACAGAGTGCCATCAAGTGCCGTTCAGCCAAAGAACTTGCAATCAAAGCAATTCTCTGTCACCAAACTCAAGAAAAGTCTTTTTCACTGGGTTCTACCCCACGTGAACTGAACTCACTGGTGACCCCTTCATGACTGTCTTTCTGTGTATTTTTATGGTTCCTCTGCGGACCTATGACAGTGGCATGAGTGTGAAAAGCAGTGGGTGTCTAAGCAGAGTGTGGGTGCATTTCAACACAGTAGAAAAATTTACGAGAGCCCATACTTTCTGCTTTATTGGCTGTAAAAGTGTCCCAGAAAACAAGAAGGCAGAGGATTGGTTTACTCGCTAAGTGCTGCATTGACAGCCAGTTGAGCATAAAGACCAGTTTTGAAAAGGAAAGCCTCTGTTCTGTTACTAATCCTGCCCTATCAGATAATGCAGTGCTTACAGCAAAAGTCTGGAAAAAATAAATAAATTAATTAATTTTACACAATTCTCCCTGTACCACAGATTAGCCACTCAGTGTGTCCGAAGTTAGCTTCTCAAGTTCTGCACTGGATATATGAGGCTTTTGTAGCAAATAAGTGACATCAGCGTATAATTAGCATTGTGTAAACTGCATGCCTGAATCAACACACATTTGTGTCAAAACACTCTGAATAATCTTATTCAGACTTGCTAATGTGTTTTCTGACACTGTATGACCTGCTGTCAGGCCCAGCATCAAGGAGAGACATGAACGGACTTAGCCCACCCTGAGAACACGTCAAGCCCCCCAATACCCAGGCCTGACAGAGAGATGTGAGAAGATAATAAATTGCTTATAATTTACACAAATTGATGATCTACTTCATGAAGCAGAAAGGGGCTTTGGCTTTGTAGGCAAGCATTAGGGATTTAAATCTGATCTCCAAAGCTAAATAAAAAATAAAAGTTAACATGTTTCATAAAAGTTACTGCACAGCTGTCAGTAGATCACTTAAAATGCTTTATCTGAAAAACTTTAAATTGGCTATGTCCAAGCAAATGCCTGCTTTTGAGCAATCAAGCAATAAAAGGTAAGATATAAATGATCCATAGACATTTTTCATGACTGATATGGCTGTATGCTTTAGCACTGTTTACCTCAGCTTTGCTGGGTAACATTCTCAGAGCTCTGATAACTCAGTTATGTGGTCTTCACTTGGGTGTAAGTTGCATTGATGCTTTATAATTTATGCTTTATAGTGAAGGGTATTGCAGTATTGGTTGGGTTTGAGAGAAGCCTGTGTTCTTGATGTGTACACAGTCCTGTTGTGTTATTGTGCACTCTCAGAAAAAAGGTACTAAACTGTCACTGGGGCAGGACCCCTCTTGTCACTGGGGTGGGACCCTCAAGGGTACATCTCAGTACCTTTAGTCGGGGAACATAACTGTACCATAATCCATTGAAATGATATTTTCTAAGCTGTACTCCACACACTCCATCTCGTCTCCAGGCTTTTTATTTTATTGTTCTGTTTTGTAAACTTATGTAAGGTTCACAATTGGACTTTGAAAACAACTGTGAGGGAACATTTGTATTGTTTGTATCTTGATGAATAAGAAATGTACCTGCACAGAACCTTTATAACAGTGCAGCTTTGGATTAAGTAGGATGGTGACTGCAATGCTGTCAGCTATAGGCTATAGCCTGATGTCAAGACATTATGGGAGACTGTTTTTGAAAAGGTAACACCCTGACCTTTTTTATGCCTGCCTGTATGCGACAAATAGCCCATCCATCAAGTTTTTGTAGTGCCAAAGCTGCCTGCTGTTACCTATAAAAACGACAGTATGTTGCATAGCTAAAAAGTGTCTAACTGTAACTGTGTAAGTTTGCATTTCTTGTTAAAATACGTTTTACTGATTTTCTAAGTGAAAATAAGTTAATGCATCATCTACAAAGACATTTTAACTCAATTTTATTTGCGGAAATTGGTGTACTGAGGACGAAATACAGAAAAAATGTGGCCTGTGCAAAGGTTATTGCACATTTAATTTTATTTTATGTTTTATTTTTTACAATATGTTAAACTCAGCAAATATGTAGAAATTGTGTAATAAAAGTTGCAGAAAAATACCATTTTTTTCCCTTTTGTGGATGTGTTAACTTATATTCACTCAGAAAATGAGCAAAGCTCCAGTGCAGAACTAAAGACGCAAACTGAAGACCCCTGTGTATATTAGATTTTTTGAAACTATCATTTTAAATACAGTAGCATCCTACCGAAACTTTTCAACGAGGCCCATTTTGATAAGTCATCTCTGCAGCAGCAGTGCTGGTCACTCCCCAGCGGAGTGCAATAACACTCAGTGAGGCGTGTTTGTACAGTGTGTCTCGAGTCACCGCTGTGAAGAGATCAGGATTCCGCTCAGTGGGGGTGCTGGCAGTGAACTGCAGTGGATCTCACTGGCTGAAAAAGCTCTTCAGCCAAAAGGAGAGACTGCCTGTGGATCTGCGCAGGACCTGACCCATGGAAGGACTGGGGTTGTTGTGCTTAGGCTTCAAATGTGCCGTTTTGCTTTCGTTTAGTTAAACAGAGTCATGTGATCAGCTCTTGCATGCATCATTTACTGAGGAATAGAGTTCAGTTCTGACACCTAGAACTGGAGAAGGACATGGGGGAGGGACTCCTCAAGCATACTTTGCCATTATTTTCCTCTCATGTGTCATTTCCTTTTAAACATAACCCTTGAGGACCTGTACAGGGCCAGTTTATCCACAGTGAATGAAAAACCAGTACAGCAGTTTTTGTGAAAATTCAGGTCTTGAATAGCAATAAAAAGTCTGAAATATGATTGTTGAAGATCTTGAACATTTTTATCTTCATTTTAGTAATTTAAAGAAGGCCCATATCTGTATAATACAAATTTGTCTTGTAGAACCTTGAAATTCTGATTGGGCCTGAGCTCAAGAAGTTTTTTTTAAAACTAAAGGCAGATACAAATATAAAATACAATTAAAGTTAGATAACTTTTTGTAAGCCAACAGTACAGTAAGCTACAGTAGAGGACTTTTGCTACAGTATAGTACTTTAAGAACAGCATTATATCATTTATAATATTACAGATAATTTATACAATAATATAAATAAATTAATAATAATTACTTTAATACATACTTGAATTTTTTGTAGCTTACTTTATTTTAAATTTACTGTAGTTTATGCTATGGTACTGTGCAAAAGTCAGACACCATCCTTTAATTTCCAGCAAGGTGGAAAAAAAGGATTAAATATCTGTAACAGGAAATTACACAGAAGCCTCAACAACTATATATATTTTTCGGTATTTACTGTGTCCACTCTTTACCTTTACTCTTTATGCTTCCATTCTTCTCAAGAGACTCACTTTCAGTTTTTCAAAGAAATCTACAGGGATGTTTTTCTACACCTCCAATGTTCAGTCTTAAAAGTTGGTTGCATTCTTGCATTCTTACAATCCACGTAGTCCCAACACGTTTAGTGATGTTGAGGTCTGGACTCTGGGGTTGTCAGTCCATTGTTCTGAGAACATCAGCATCTTCTTTATTTGATTTGCAAATTTTCTTATTTTATGTTTATGTATTTCCTTTTCTCAGTAAGAGCTTCTGGCAGCTACTTATCCCTGGCTGACGGCATCAAAATATATGAACACTTTAATATCCAAGCAAAAATGCTACCAAATCTGCTTCTCTTTGTTAATCGTTTATTTGATATGTAAAAAATGTGATCTAGCACAACTGAAAATTCATAGACTTTTATTTAGTTTGTATCACAAACTACCATTCTGAAGAAGAAAATACATGAATAGGAGCATAAATCACACATCAGCCATGTTTTATAATAACACAGATTGAACAAATCAGTTATAAGCGCTTACTGGTCTAAACTGTGCTCTGAATGAGCTTCCATACTAACTTGGAAAAAAGCCACATGCATCTTTTATATAGTGATAGAAAACACAGTAGCACACTGCAGGCTCTGATCAGGTTCATATGATTTCAGTTTATGATGTTTAGAAGCGAATCAAAGGCCTTCCTGCTCAAACCATTCCCTTCAAATATTCCCTGTTAGTACTTACGTATAAAATCATAAATTTTTATTATCATAATCGGATTTCTGCAGTTATCTGACTATTCAAATGGTCATGTATACAGCAAACTCCGATTTCTTAGATCGGAGTAAGGTCTAGAAATCTGGTTAAGAAATCCGATAAAGAGAGCTGGATTTGAGTTCGGTAATCAGACTTCTCAGTAAATTTAAACTCCGATTTACTCTGTTTTCTTTCAGATTTCTCAGTCTGCACATGTGCGAAAACAGACGGCGGTACCAGGAATAAGCAAGCAGTGCTATGCAGCAACACACTTTTGGAGCGACACTGAAAAGAACTACATGCTTGATGAGATGAAGGATTTTAATATTCTTCATCTTATAGATGATGTATGTTCATATTTTCAGGTAAAGTGGAGTGATGTTTTAAAAAAAAAGCCGCCGCATGAAGTTTTACATCATGTTTACATCACATCTTCTTCTGTGAGTTTATTGGCTGGTTGCAAAGCAGAAATCTGATTACTGCCTGACTCATGTAGACCCAGAGTTTCCCCATTATCTGATTACTCAAGTGCATGTAAATGCGTTGATCGGATTACTGACAAAATCTGATTTTCTGCAGTTATCGGGTTATTGAGCGCATGTAAACGCACTCATTGGTTCAAAGTGAGAGAGATCGCCATGGTTGCCCAAATGTAGAGAAATTTGGAGAAAGTTTAATGTTTGATGTCCATTCTAACTTTGCCTGATGGGCTAAATGCAAAGCAGCAGCCAGATTCATTTGCATAAAGCATATATCCACTGAACTTTTTCACAGAGGCAGACTTTGAACTTACGCTTGCACATGTACTGCAAGCTCTCTCTATTTTCTAGTTTTTGCATTCCTCAACTTCCATCCTGATCAGGTGAGCTGAAAGCCTCCAATCGACTAGCGCATCTGTCCTTGATGAGGAGAAGTGTGCAGGTGCTCGTGGAAGCGCAATCAGCAAATCATCATCAGCATTCTGCCAAGCGCGCTCTAAACAGGCCGGGGTCAGGCAGGAGGCTCTGGAGCTCTCGTTAAGGAGTCTGATCTCCACAGTGCTGGGGCTTCTGCTCTATTTGAAGTGAGAAACGTGGTGAGACTCTTCAATCCCAGGCAAGCTGAAAAAACAGATACAAGAATGATGGGAGCTGGGATGAGAGAAAACCAAACCAAGAGCCATGCTTTCAGATTGAAGTCAATTAAATCTGACCTGAAGGACTACGATTAATAGTGTTTCAGTGTCTGATCACAGCACTGCACTGCACAGCAGAAGCAGCAGAAAACTGCATTAACTTCAAGGATGTACCAGTGACCAGGCTACTGGGGCCCAGGGGCCTCTGACTGCCAGGGGACACAGGGAGCCTCAGATTGCACAGCCTGAGATGGTTTAAATACTTGGGACAATCTACCAGGTGTAAACATTAGACGAACAAATTGTTCTTAAATATGTACAAATAAGTAAATGAAAGAAATAAATGAGGAAGTACTGTCTCCTCAGGTTTTATATCATTTTTGACATATAGGATATTGATGTTGTTATTTAAATATATAAATAATTTTACATTTTATACAAAAATCTTTAAATCTTAAAAAAGATTGTTACAATGTAGACACAATAGGATAACTACACATTAATGTGGCCAAGAAAAAATAAGTGAAATATTGTAAAATATTGTTTAACCTCACTTTTCAGGTCATTATTTTTTAATTAATTGTTCTATTTTTATTTTGTGGATCTACTGGAGTGCATTGGGGCCTGCAAAGACAAAAACAAAAAAAGGTTTTTTGCAAAGACAAAGACCATGATCCGTCCCTGGGTAACTTACAGTTGCAGCCACGACACATTTCAATTTGTCACTTTTTTAAATATAGAAATGCTGATTTTATGTAATCTTGTAATTGTGGATCTTGTATTTGCTTTCATCTCTTGTTCGAAGGGCCCATATCAAGAAAAACTGAATATTCCTCCCTTTCCTTAAATGATATAAAGAATAAAACCTCTCCAAACATCTCCAAAATGGTAACTTTACAGGAGAAAGAAAAAACCTACTTTAGTTTTAATGTAAGTCAACAGAACCAGACTTTTTTCCAAGTCATTTTGGGCCGTTTCTTTTGGTCCATTCTTCTTCTGATACATAAACCCACACAAATGTTATAAGTAGAACTTGGACAAGATATGGGCAATTTATATGGCATTTTTCTGATTACCCACCCTAGTCACCACCTCCTGTATCATTATCTGAGCTCCTGAGATTTGCTTGCATGCAATATTGAAAAAACTAACAGTGGTAACTATCATGTTTATGTGGATGAATTCAGTCAGATGGGGGGGGGGTATAAAGCACCCCAGAACTAATCATTCAGCATCAGTACCTGACCTCACTAATGCTCTTGTGGCTGAACACAAGTAGAGGCTGTTAATCCAGCAAAGGGGGACAAACTCCCTATTAAAATGTCCATATCAGAGAAAAACACATTTTCCTCACTTCCAATTTGAATTCATTGTTTTTGTGATGTCATACATAATATTTAGCCTCACCTATTCACACTGAAGTTATAAAGAGTGTTTCAGCCCAGAATGTGGCACAATAGAGTTCAACCAATCAGCTGTGATGCATTTGCATATATCATTCTTAAAGGCACAGTAACAAAAAAAACAGCCTGTTTCATTTTAAGGGATACAGAGAGGTTGGAAAATGGTCATGTAAAAATGAATTATGACTGTTTTTGGTACATAAAACCAAACAAATATGATAAGTGGAGCTCAAGAAAAATACAGATATCCAAAACAATTATGAGATATGGGCCCTTCAATACTCTTGATTTAAGAAGAAATGCTGAATAAGCAGGTGCTTACACACTTTTGAACATATACACTCCCGTTCACTTCATACCATTTAATTTTGTTAAAGACACATGTAAATAATTGTATTATGATGATGCTACTGCTCTACAACTATATACATTTCAACTAATTAGTAGGAACCTGTAAAAAATCAAGAAATGTGGTTTTCACGGCAGGTAACTTATCAAGGAATGACTGCAAGCAGAAAATTCACTTCTTGCTTTTCCCAAAACTTAAAATCTTGAATAAAACATCTTCTATAATGTCAATCTATAATGTTTATTTTTGGGGAAAAAACAGCAATTATTTAAATGACAGGTGATTCCAAACCTTTGAGCTGTAGTGTAGCGCCTACATGGTCAGTGCCAAAAGAGCTCCACAACAATGAAAACTACAGTGAGAAGGGTTTGCACTCGAGCTGCCGTCGGCTCTCCGCGTCCTAAATATCACTACATAATGCTTCCATAATGGCATACATGGCTATTGAAAGAGAGGGGTTTACACTGCTCCATGTCATCTTTCATCACTCTATTTTTTCAACAAATGGATTCAGATCCCTGAGTTCCTGAAAGGATTACAATAATGGTCCTTATGAAACTGGATAGGACACTTTTAGACATTTCATACAAGTTGTTGATTTTTCCAGCCGAATTTTTTCCCCCTGCAGTCCTCACACAGAGTCGGGCCAACTCTTCTCTGCAGCTCAGACGACCCCCCTGCCCCCCGACTGGCCTCGGCTGGCTCGGAACCCGATCTTGGAAGTGTTTTGGAGTGTTTCAGTGCAGGGCCCAGTCCGAGGATTAATATCCAATATCAGCCCAGTGGCGGAGGATGATGTATTCTTTATTCAGGCCTCGTTTGTACATTAGCCCAGCTCCCTTTTCATCCAGAACGACCGCCGATGCTCCCCCGGAGCGCTTTTGCACACAGCTGGCTTTGATTTGGGCCAGTTAGGTGCACAGCTCTCCTCAAGTACTTGGCTGTTAAATACTTCAGTACTACAGACCTATATGCTCTGAGTCTGTTTCCATGACGTTCCTATGTTTTTTGCCAAAAAAAAAAGACTGCTGAGGGCTACCAAACAAAACAACAATATAATCCCTCTCTCCTCTCTGTCACATAAACATGAAATTTCTGGAATGAACATCTCAGGCCAGGAAGTGGTATTTTGACTGGAAACCTCATGAGTGTACATCTACACAATCCCCGTAATTAATCATGCTCTGGAGATAAATATATCTGTGTAAGCTGATAGCTTGGGGATTTAACCAGCTACCAAATGATGGATATGTCAGAGACCAGAGCAGGACTGGCAGGTCAGTTGTTGGTACCGAAACAATGAACGCTCGCCGCATAAAAAGGATATCTTGGCAACTAAAATCATCTTACATTGGTCATGGTTTGAAACAGTTGTAAGAATATTATAAAATTATGTAATTTATCTGCAGATATTTTTTACTTTAGGACAACTGTCTTAATTTATTGGCAGACACAGTCAACACCCTTGGTCAAATGACATGTTTTGTTGATTTTCTATGTGAACACTTCTACAGGGAATACACTTAAATATGGCATTTTTCTTCAGATTTTAGTGCATAATTTCTATTTATTATAACATTTTGGGTAAAAACTTAAATCTAAAATCTAAAATATGCTATAACTTTTGCACAGGCCATAGATTATGTTTTATTGTTAAATTCAGCCAATGCATCATTGTGCATTAAAATGTGCAAAAGTATGTTCTCTGTGGAGGATGTGTTAAATTTTTATCACTCAACAAAACATGTCATTTGACCAGAGGCTCGCTTTTGGATATGACCATATAGGCAGATTATCTTCCTTATATCTTGAAACAAGCAAAATTCTCAGTCAATTAAATGAATATCCTTCCCCCTTTTTCTCTTTGTAGACCTGCCTTACACTGGGAATATTATTACAACCACATTAAAAGCCTGGAGGATGGCTGAAAAAATGATGGGAGCATTGTGTAAGTTCAATTTCTCTACAATATTATAGCATAACCTTAGCTTTTTATCCAGTGGACAGCCTTTTAATATCGCTTTTGGAGGAAAAAGAGTATGAGCTGTTTGAACGACTGGTTTATGCACATATACAGATGTTAAAGTAAAATTTTCTCTTATTTTCTATATCTCAGACTCAGATCTGCTATGAAGGCATAAAGAGTGAATTCCAATCCAGTTTCTTCACACCTGATGTCTGAATGGTTTAACCGCCAGATTTGTAAGCAAGGATTAGTAACAAGTATCTACAACTCTATATTAGATAAATCTTATTCTTCTTCAGAAATAACATTTAAGTGGGAATGGGAACTGGACCAGTTCAGATTCCATCCTGCGTGGGAGCAGATATGGTCTATCCTGACTATTACCTTGGAGAATCTCGCTCATCATAATAATTTTAAATGTGTACGCAGGGCCTACTCCACACCGTACTTAAGGCATAAAACGGACAGGATTCCCACGTCTGATTGTACTGTTTGCAACACCAATTCTGTATATGTTTCGGGATTGCAGTGAGTTTAGCAAGTTTTGGGAGTATATATTGTCACATTGTCTGATGTGCTTGAAATTCCTATTAACAAAAATATGAGTTTCTGTTTGTTAAATGAAAATAACTAATTCACCTTCACATTAGCTCAAAAACGATTAATCTTTGCTTTTCTAACTGCTGCTACAAAGACTGTTATACATTACTGGTTCAATCCAGCTCTCAACTCTCGCATATACATATCTAAGCCACTTATCCTCCTGGGCTGTGGAGGGTGGTGGAGCATATCCCAGTGGTCATTGGGCAGAAGGCAGGAAACACCCTGGACACATCGCCAGGGAGACACAGACATACACATTCACACCTAGGGGCAATTTAGCATCTCCAGTTCGCCTGCCTGCATGTCTTTGGACTGTGAGAAGAAACCCATGCTGACACAGGGAGAACATGCAAACTCCACCCTGGTCGCCCGGCCGGGGAGTCGAACCCAGGCCCCTCAGTGACTGTGTCCATGCTTGTATCGACTGTGAAAAAACTGTACTTATTAATGTCTGCATTGGAGAGGAAGG
The DNA here is from genome assembly GCF_904425465.1 of Colossoma macropomum. Lineage (NCBI taxonomy): Eukaryota > Metazoa > Chordata > Actinopteri > Characiformes > Serrasalmidae > Colossoma > Colossoma macropomum. The sequence goes on along the minus strand of NW_023494791.1, from coordinate 7,321,530 downwards.
TAGGCTTTGCATGATGTCTGTTAAAAAGAATAAAAATTGAGCACAAAAATAATAATCAGCCAATTATCAAAATAAGGCAATTTCTACACATAAAAGTATTTAAAACAAGTACAAACATCTATAAATAAGTCAAATAATCATAATATATTTATAATAGAGAAAAATTAGTGGTGACCCGACATCTGAAGAATTTAATGTCTCTAAAAGCTCCCTCACAGAAAGTCATTACATGAAAAAGTTATGAATGCACTGCCTGATGTCTGAGGTTTTACAATCTTTGATGAGATTTTGGCCAAAAGAGTATTTTTAAAAGCCATTCATGGTGGGGAGGTATATGAAGTATGTTATAAAGCAAAGTAGTCCCAGAATTAGCCCCCACATCACTATTTTACCATCATCAACATTACATAGAAAAGCTCAGAAGACACATGGTCATTTCGGATAATAAATAAAATGGCTATGTTTGTGCTGTAGAGATTGTGACCCTTGGTTCCCATCACCACCACTGTAAAGGGTCAGTAAGTTTCTCTACAACAAACCATTTTATATCAAACTACTCTGAATGACTTTGTTTACACCTCAACCACTGAATTATGCAGAATATTTTTAAATACCTTTCAAAGTTCACTGCTACACAGTCAGAAATGTATGCTATACAGTTACATTATATTAAATATTTTAAGTTGCTGAAAGTTACAAACATTATATATTTAAAATAACATTACAAACATTATATATATATATATATATATATATATATATATATATATACATATATAATATCTGTAATGTTATAGGTTAAATATATAATGTTTGTAACTTTCAGCAACTTAAAATCTTAATTAATTCTCTACTTACAACTGAATTATGCAGAATAAACTGCTGGTGTATATATATATATATATATATATATATATATATATATATATATATATATATATATATATATTTATATATACCAGCAGTTTATTTTATTCATTTATAAACAAACATCATTTTGAATGTGCACCTGATGAGAAAATGACCTGAATCCTTCTGACCTGAATCTGGCTTGTCAGTTTTAAAGATTCTGATTTGTGGTCTGACCACTACTGGGCACTAATGTGGCATTAATTATTGTATTGTTTTTCTCAGTCAGATATCTTTCCTTATTCATGATGCCCTACAGCACCTCAGCACACTCAGTAAAGACTGCCTGATCCAGGCACTCTGGGTTCCCTCTGGCTTCTCTTGCCATTTGACACCATAACTGTGGAGTACTTGCAGTTCTGAATTCCTTCAAGAGCTACAGATTTGGCTCCTCACTCCATACCAACACTGAGTGTCCTGCTGTACCGGAAACTGAGCACATCACTGCTGTCTGCACACTGTGTGCATGTGTGTTAGTATAGATGTGGCACTCAGAGGTCAAATACATTGCATTATGCTTTACTTACTGATACATTATATGGAACGGTATTTAGGTCAACAATGTGTATTGTCTTTCAATAAAATAATTTGGTAAATATATGACATCATTCTACAATGCTTCCTTTATAGAAATACATTTTCAGTGTATGAAAATAAAATTCATTTTTGACCTTTAAACCTCCCAAAGACTAAAAATCTCAGGCGGTGTGACTGTTGAATAATAAACTTCTTAAAAAGGTAGTTATATAAACTTCTAAATCAAATAATTTTGCATAATTTTATATGTAAAACCTTTAAAATTATAACATGTTGCAAAACAAAGCAGCTTTAAAAGTATTGAGTTAGTTACAAAGCTTTTGCCAATAATCTCTGATGTCCTCACATGGCATAATGGACAACAAAGGACTTTTATTCTGACCTGCTTTTAAGTGGGCAGCATTTTGCATCATGATGAAGAACTCAAGCCTTCATAGTGCAATGCCAAATTACCAAGGTGGTAACCATGAACACGTGTTATTATTATAATAATGTTTATTTATTTGAAAAAAAAGTATAACCTTGACTTCAAGGACAAAAGTTTGTACGGATGCCAAGTACAAAGACTGTACAGTGTGTACAAACTAGTCTTTGTACTTGGACACCTGTATAATTCATTTCAGTAATCATAAATAACTTAGTAATAATATAATCTAGAATATAGTATTTTATGTGTCTGCACTAAATAGTTAATCTCTTTTTATCGGTAGCTCAGCTAATGTTAGTATTTGCATTGCATTACATTGGTGGACAGCTTCATCCACCAGGCTATCAGGATGCTCAACTCTCTCCCTACTTTGCCCCCCCTCCCCCACCTCTGCCCCCCACACACACAAAGTTTGGACCCAAACACAGGTTCCTGACCCCCACTCCCCAATACTGAACTCTGACATTCCCAGGGACTGTTAGGCACTCATCACTTTAACTGCTCCATAAGCTCATTCTAATTGCACTACTGTTTATAATGACACTATTTATACCCACAGACCTTAATCTCTATGTGCCTTATGTCACTTTATTGTTAAATTCAGGGACCTTCTTATATTTATATTATTTTTTTATTATTTTATTTTTCTACAATTAGTGTTCATTTTTACGATTAGTGTTTATTTAGTGTCTGTTTAATTCACACATTTCCTGTTTACTGTCTATTTAATGTTATTGCTACACCATGGGGTCTGAGAGTAACTGGTACCTACATTGATGTACTTTAAGCCCCTGTGCTCAAATGTCAAAATGCGCCAGAAGTGATCCGAGGACCAAGAATCCGCGCCAAGGAGACGATCGAAGGACTCGTCTCGCTTCCCACGGCTCTCATCATGTCATCGCCTGCCACTGTTCTAGTACTAGCTAGCATGCTACTGCAGTAGCTTAGCATGCAACAGTCTCACCACAGCACAGGTTCACTCTGGCTCACTGAAGCTTCACTGATGAAAGTTTGGAGCATAAAGACTCAAATCTGAACGAGTAAACAGGCATATTTGTGTGTAGAGCTGTTAGAGCCTAAGCTACTTTTGCTCCACCTTTCCTAGCATAGGCCCTTTTCACATTTCTGCATTTTCCTGCTGGATGTTCTCATTGCAGGGTAACGCTGCTTCCACTAAAGCATCAACAACAACAACAATGATGAGTAGAGCGTGTACAGCTTACTCAAGTGTTCAGGCTTGAAGCGAAACAAACTTATCTCAGTTTCAGTGGTTTGTCAGCTGACAATGAGCAGAAAAAATGAGTTTGTTCAGTTAACAAAGAAATAAACTTTGTCATACGGAGGAAAAGAACCTCTGTGTCAGCATTTCAGCACTGCTGACTAACGTTAACGTGCTGTTTGTGCTTTAAAGTCGCTGTTACAGTCGTTTTCAGAAGAGTTTCGCATTTTCTTCTTCAAAAGCTGTCGGTATCTGAGTTAGTGCTCAGCAGGGAGTAGATGTTTGTTCACTGGAGCTGTTTTTTGTGGAAAACGTCCACAGTGGCGCTACAGACCATGACGACCTGGCGTGCCCCCCTGTCAGAATGTACATGTTTAGCTTTTTACCTACTAGTTTATTGTTAGTAAGCTGCTTCAACATCTCCAGCTAACATGGCTAATCTAGCGTTTTGGTTGTATGTCAGTTATTTTCACCTGTCAGTCGATTTATCACCCTGTAGACCCTGTAGCTGATGTTACTCTGATAGCTGTGAAGGAATTTTTCCACAAGGCATTTTATGTCCTTTTTTTAGTTTGGACTCCCACATTGTCGTATGTTTGGTTCTCCAACCATTCTGGACACATCCTCGAATTCCAAACTTGGCAACTACAACAAAGATAAAGTGAGACACCATTTTTGGAGAGCTGAAGTGATACGAATGCCTGTATTTCTGAGGTTAATAAAAATCTGTAAGGCGATAGTGGAACTTGTTTTACCCAGCGTTTACGCACTTCCATTTTTTGTGATAATGGTCTATTACACAGTTTTCAGAACAACCATGCAGGTTTATGACTAAAGTTTAGGGAATGAAGACTCAGATCTGAGCGGATAAATCTGTTGTTGCGTGTTAGCTTGAACTACTTTCAGTTCATATTTTTTCTAGCAGCAGAAGCTAACAGTATCTTAGCGAGAAGGCTAAACTACCAGCAATTTTGGCTCATTGACACTACCCTGAGGCAAGTTTAGAGGATAAAGACTCAAATCAGAGTGAGTGAAATCGAGTAACTGGTTCTGGAGTGACAGAAAGACAGAATCTTTCTGACTGTTAATGTTACAGTTAGAGCTTATTTTTGTTTCTGCCCTGTCTCAACTCAATCTGTTCAGTCTGTGACACAGACAGAGACAGGGTAGTGAGGGATAGGGGCGGGGTTTAGAAACAGGTCAGCAAGGAGGCAATATGCATAATTGTGCATATTCATTGATCTTTGCATTCTTAATGAGTGTTGAGACGTAGGGATGCTTCTCTACCATTACTAGTAGTTATATAGCAACACACACACACATTACCTAAGCCGCTTATCCTTCTGGGTCATGGCGGGGTGTGGGTGGGTGCTGGATTCAATCCCAGCAGTCATTGGGTGGAACACCCTGGACAGGTCACCAGTCCACCTCAGGGCAGGCATAACAATAATACATAAAAATAACACTTTATCATTCAACACAGATGATTGTTTTTGTGTTTTCATTTATGACTTTAGGAGTACTTTAACTTTACTATATAGACATCTGTGTGGACAGTCATGAGCAGTGTTATGATAAAACAAATGTGTTGCTGAATTATTTAGCAACTAGATGTACTGCCAAGGAATATTGGATAAAGAGGTACTGTATAATAACAGTTTCATCCTTCTGGGGCAAATGCAGAGCTTTACAAAGGCGCTGGATAAATAGCCACACATACATGGCATACAGCTCTTCCTCCCACCAGGCTCATGCCTATTTAAGAGATGATTTATTTCTTGCAGATGGGTGGCGGCTCTTGATTTGAATAGACAGGCTGATCCCACTAGAGCCTCCAGGGGCCAGTGTAGGAAAAGCAGGACAGCTTTAGGCCTCTGTAAGCCCCCAGACCCCAAACATTTGTGGATCAATTTCTGTCATGCCTGCACCGCTAACAGCCTGCAAACCAAAATAGGACAACAGCCTTCGTCTCTTTGATGTGCGTCCACACTCCGCATGACCTCTGTCACTCTTAGCGCTCTAAGATGCTAACGTTTTTATTTGCATACGCACGAAGGTTCAGAAAGCCAAGCTGGCCACTCCGTCCACATATTGGACGCTAGCACGCTTCGGACCTTCCCTATATTCTGTCATCCTTTCAGTACTAGCTTAAATAGCATGTGGCGCACAGTTCAGGCTGACCCTCGACATTTGATAATCATTCGTTCAAACATGGCGGCAGTGAGCAGGTGCTAATAGAGGAAGATTACTGGAGCTGTAGTGGTAGCATTTCGTGCAGTTTGAGGGGGGGGTTGCAGGGGGTCAGCTGTGGCAGTGTGAATAACTCCAGAGGTAATTAATCAAGGGGAAGTCAGGATTGTGTTACAGAGGGGGACAAACTGATAGGTTACACCACATTCCAACACACATACATAGACACCCTCACACATGCACACATTTTTATCTGACCATGACTTGCAACAAGCCTGTGAGGCCATAGCTCTGCATTGGACTTGGCTGTACATGAAAGGGACACTTCAGTGGAACCAATGACAGATAATATCCCAAACTTCCATGTACCACGCAGACAAACTATCTATTAAAAAAAGTTAGGTTAAGATTAGGGCTGGGTGGATTCAGTAATACTATTAAAGTATTTGACTTTAATATAGGCTTAGACCATAATGTAAATTTAGGCCCAATCCATTACACCTACCCCTTGTTTTCAAGCATCACCGTGTCCCTTGGAACTGAGTTACAAGGGGTAGGGGTTCAAATCTTCCCTTATGAAATGGGACAACCCTCAAATAAAGAAGAGCATTACTTCATTAACAGGCTACTAGCACTGCTCTGTAGGTGACCCTGCCAGTCTGCAGTGACAGCAGAGGAGTGTAAAGTTCAGCTCCTCACTGCTGGGCTTTAGTTGCATTTAGGGCATCATATGCATTCAAAGGGGGGGAGGGGGGTGCGACAATTATTTATTATCGCCCACCCCTAATTCTTCAGTGATATGAAACTGAAGCCAGCTATTCACCAGCTTCTTGTTAGAATTTTCCCGTTCCACCATAAATGGAGCAGCAGTTACAGTCTGGCACTTCAGGCGTCAGAACTGCTGGACTATTTAAGGTGGAACAGAAAATATAGCTAACTAGTTACTGAGACATTAGCATACTATTAGCGTTTTTTTATGCTTGTGATGAAGAAAAGAACCATAGTATATTAAAATGACGCTAAACTAAGACAATAAAAAGTTTTAACAGAGAAAATACTCACATTTGTGGGTATCTTTGGTTGCTCACACAGCCATTTTGCCATTTTCTTTTTATAACACTCTGTTTAGACTGTGCCTCTGAAAAACCTCCATTTGGAAGGCCGTGTAGCCCTAACACTTCGCCCTACCCCTCTATCTCAACAAAAATCTGAACACCTTCCCCCTAGATGTGAAAAAACAGAGGGTTAAGGGCTAAGTGGTAGGGGCGAGGGGTGGATTAGGATTGGGCCTTACATTTAGAACTATTACAACCAGTGATATCATTGTGATCCAAATTCAGTTAGCAAGTACATGTGAGCATTAAAGATAGTTTGCATTAATAATAATAATAATAATAATAATAATAATAATAATAATAATAATAATAATAATACATCAATCAATAAATAATAAATTATATTAATATTATTAATGTCTGTAATACTTTTTTTTGTTTGTTTTTTGTTATTTTTTTCCCATTCAGTCATTGAAATTAAGTGTCTTAAGCTTTTTTATTCTTATAGAATATTAGAATATCCAGGATATTATTTGATAAAATATTCAAAAATGATAATATTCGATAGTTGGAGTATTTTTTCTCATTCTTTAGACCTTTTTCTTGGTTGGAGTTTCTCCCCATCCGGATCTCCTGCTCTCTACACTGTGAAAGTGATGCAGGAGCATAAGCCAAATAAGCCACTGAGGAGCTGTTGCTCAGGTTATTAGGACTAAAAAACACGTCAGTTCATACTCATGCGTGTTTCCAAGATGAGCTAAGCTTAGAACAGAGCCTGGACGTGAGCGTGAGGGTAATACTCAAAGGATGAATCAGAGGGAGGAGAGGGAGAAGCCGTTACCATAGAAACTCCCCAGATTCTAAAGGCAGTGGAGGAGTGGGGTTAGTAAAAGATAAGTGTTTGAGTAAGACAGAGTAAGAGAGAGAGAGAGAGAGACATATCCAAAGTCAGAGAAATGCAAGGGAAGTAAGACAACATCCACATCAGCTGTTTTCCTCTTCACATCAAGCTTTAGAAACCTCTGATGACCAACACTCTCTCAGCTCTCGCTCTCTCCGCTAGATTGGGTGTCTGTTTTGGTTTGTACGATTTTGTCAAGGATCGTAGTCTCACGTTACCGGACATTAATCTCTCAATCACACTTTACAGCAGTGAGCTCATGTTCTGTATTACAGGCACCCCAACACCATCGTTACCAGACGAAGCTCCAGTGCTGACATCCATCCAAACTGTAATCCTTCGAGTGTAATTCTTAATCCCCTATTCTAATGACACCAGCGTCCACTTTTAGATTTAAAGCAGCCAGTACGAGGGGTATTAAATAAAAACCAAATGTCTTGGAGACTGCGATAAAAATCTATTTTCATGACTCCTGTGGAGTGTTGTATTACATGAGTCAGAGTAAGAGTTTTTCCTTCCTTACCTTCTCTTCAGCTTCCCCTCTTTCTTTGGATTTAGTAACGGGATAATTCATACACATGCGGTTCGCTATTAAGGAACTGGCGGATCAAAGGTAATTACCTGACAGGCCTGGGCCCCAAATGCGCCAGGCTCCGGCCCATTCAACTCCACATTCCCAGGCATTCCGTACAAGGCGGTCATGTTTATTTGCAAAGTGCGGTCACTGCCTCTGTCAAATGCACTATTTAATCAGCCTGCTTTTCGATTCTTTGATAATGATAGCGTTTTCCTACTCAATTTAGGCCTGAGGCATTCAGGCAATAAACAGACTTCTCGAAAAGCTAATATTTTGAGACTCAGATATTTATTTAAAAGGCAACTTTGGCCGAGCGTTAGATTATTTGTATGATCAAAAAGTCATTTCGCCAGTTTGGTTCAAGTGGCTTTCATGTCGGGCCACATTTAAATAAATATGAAAAAAGCTGGGCTCTAAATCACAAACAGATGAACTGGTCCAGTGGAAATCACACTCTTTGAACGTCCACATGTTGGCGAGTGGAAATATGAATGGGATTTCTACTTGCGGCTGACTGGGGCTCGTGGTTCCCCTTTTTGGTTGATCTCAATTAGAGCAGTTGAGGAAACAGTGAGGAATTGTCTAAGGAAAAGAGTTTGACTCTTTGAGTGGAGGCACTGCCTGCACTCTTGGTACCAGAAGTAGAAAATGTCATTTTGTATCTCTGATTACAGATTTCTACGTTTCTGGTGGGTTTTTTCCTCCTTTTCCTCTATTTAAGAAGCCTGGCCACTGCAAACAATCTGTCTGGAGATGGAAATCAAATCCAGCACTTTTGGAAAAGTCCAGCATAATCAGAGCGCTGGAAAAAGACATGGTCTTGGTTTTTGTGGACTTCTACTATGCTGAATGCCTACGGTCAGAGACCAAACCCCAGAAAGACCTTTCAAGCTGACAGAAACAAAGCCGCAGTGTCCACTGCCATCTCCAAAGAAGAAAACGACTCTTATGCTAACGAGCGCTAGTCAGGATAGCAAAGGTCTTAGCGCTTTCGTACTTGTTGTGAGTGCGGTCCAGACGGAGACAGCTCGTGTTATCAGTGTCTCCAACTCTACCGGCCTCCCTTAAGCAGAACTCAATCATACCATGCACTGCCAGGGCCCATGAGAGATAAATACCGCATACTAGCGCACGCTAAAGCAGGCACACACGCATGTAAAACAGCACACAGCCATGCTAACAGCGCATGCTAGGTCCTGCGCGCCCTCTGGCACTGCATTAATTCACTTTCATGGTTATTTACAGGTCATGGATGACGTGTGAATGAGCCAGAGAGTGTCTTTAGACGTGGGGCCAAGCACTGAGCCTGGACTGCATAGCAAATAATGAGCTCCCATGGGTTTAGGCTGCATTGTCTCCTGTGCCCTCGAGTCCATGTCCCCAAACCGAAGGCTTCTCATTACCTTCCCAGCATCCATTTCAGCCCTTGTCTGGGAGAGCGGCCCAGTTTAGAGCGAGGAGTCCGGTCAGTGCTCGGACGCGGCCTAAACGCTCTTAGGTCGTGGGCTCTTAATGCAGCACTCAAAGCCGGCATGGAGAAAAATCCGTTTCCACCATTTTAAAATTTCAACGTGTTGCTATTGCACTGTGGGGTAAAATATACAGTATATCACTATAATTGGCTTGTTTCCCCCACAGCCTATTCCAGAACCTAGTGACAGCCTCTCATACACATAAACAGGAAATATGATGGCTGTCACATTTTCTCCCAAATAATTATGGCTCGGTACAAGTCTCGGTATTGTCATCAACTCATGTTAGATTGTCGTAAGTCCCATATTATTACTCAGAGGTGCAATACTGTCAGCACGATGAGATTTAGACTGCAGCACATGTATTCAAACAGAGAATTTGCATACAATTCCTTTTATTACATCTGCTAAGGGACGATTGAGATTTATAAAAAATGCCGGATTAAGATGTCTATTTGGGTTATTATGAATTCATTTTTGCACTGATAATGAATACTACATATATTGTTTAACACCGATAAAGAATGTGAACATGTGTGCGATCCGGGGCGCGAGTGAGCCTTGCCAAACTGCCAAAGCATTCCAAGTCTTGTGAAGGGGGGGGTGGTAGTGGTGGGTGTAAGGGGGGCATATGGGCCTGTAGCACCTGAACACAATTCCTGCAGTTGCTGATGATATAAGCAGAACCGTTTCTTCATGCCAGTGGAAAGGCGAGCTCTCAGCAGCTGGCCTGGCCAAACCTCAGCAACCAAATTCCATCCATCTGCTGGACGTCTCCCATGCCTCACTTCAAGGGCTTCTTCTGGTGAGTGTAGGAGGGAAAGGAAAGGAAAGGAAAGAGAGAGAGAGAGAGAGAGAGAGAGAGAGAGAGAGAAAGATAGAGAGAGATAGAGAGAGAGGAGAGTCTGCTCTGCCTCTGATCTGGACCAGAAAAGGAAAGGAAATGAGAAGTTTTCTACTCCCAAAAGGCCTTTTTATTGATAACATAGGAGAAAACAGGGTGAAATGCTTCTTAAGAAAAGACTGTCAATTTACTCTGAAATCATGTATGTGAATGAGTTCATCATGTTAATCATGTGCAAGATGATAATGTATAAACTTACACACAGTTAGAGGAAATAAACAGCAGACGGTTCTGTTTTTAAACCACAACAGAACACGACAGGTGTGTATGGATCTCTACCACGCAGCAAAACTCACCTCCAGCAAGATGATCAAACATCTTTCATAATTCTAGTTATCTGTCACTATAGTTAGCACATGTAGAGAAACTCCAGTGAGCAACTTTGTGTTTTAACTTCACAACAACCTTTTTTATAAGTTTTTTCAGCTTCCTGCTCATTATTTTAAACTTGTGAAGGATTAGTTTCAGAAAAGATCTGATAATTTCTGTGAATCATCACATTTGTATTTAAACGTTTATATTTAAACTCTGAATGTACTGTAGTAACTTCATTGTTAAGTTTTTGTTGGAAATAAAAGGGTTAAAAAAGGGTTAAAGTGTTAAGGCCCTTTGTGAAATGCCAAATTGCAGATTATCAGGATTTTTTCTCTGTTGTATCTTGGTAGAAACAGCCAAGCGAGCTCTCCCAGTGGTTAGGACTTCAGGAGCTGAACTGAAGGCCTAATGTTTCAGATTAACCACTGACATAATTAGGAACTGACAATGTCATCAACCAATCACCTTTAGATTTATAATGGGGACTAATTTCGAGAGGAAAAATATCACTCTAGACCTTCTGAAAGTTAGATACACCACTGATACAGCACTGACCGCGAGCATGAGTGGTAGCCTGACCAATGTGTTTCAGTTAGTTGGTAGAAATTTAAAACAGTGGCAGCAGCTCTGAGCCAGTGCTCTTTACTGAAAGAGCACTGCAAAAGTGCTACAACGTAAAATATATGTTTATATCAGTTACAAGCTTTTACAAACAGTTAACAGCTACAAGTTGTCGTTAGCATAGCACAGAGTTATATTATTGAAAATATTTATTCCAAACTTTTGAACTGTAGGGTACATTACCACTGGCACCCCACCATCAATGTATTGACACACTTTCCCTCAAGTGGTGGTGCTCCTGAGTGCATCATTCAAAACAGCAAGTTCTTCTCTTAACAATAGCTGCGTTCCAAAGCCTAGGCTGCAGCCGAGGTAGTGCAGGTCCTCAGTAGGACTGTCCTATGAAGACTCCTTCTTAGTAGTCCATCGGTCACACAAATGGAACAGCACTAACGAGGCTGTGTGGTGGCGTCACCAGAGCGGAGCGAAACTTGTGAAGGAGCTGATGAGAGTAAATGGAGCCTGTTGCATTGAGTTTGTTGCTATTTCATTTCTCAACAGAAATGGAGGAGATGTTCTTATGTAGTATGATAAACGAATACATACATATACTTCTAAATAAAATACGATATATGGCCAAATTCTTTAATTAATCAGTGATCTTACACTTTATAAGGTAATGAAGACAAATTCAAAGACGTGAAGGAACAAGCTCTGCTCCAACGGCTTTGCTTTCTGTCATTTCCGCGATGCTGTGTTTCTTCTCCTTCATGTCATTCATGCGCAGAGAACTGTGGGTAACCGAAGGCCTGGAAGGATACATCTCATGCGTCCTTCAAATCACTCCGAATGTAGGCTGCATATCGAGGCTGTATACAGAGGATCCTTCACTTTGGAACAGCCTGCTATGACGTAGCGGCCGAGAAATGCAGCCTACCTCGGCTGCAGCCTAGACTTTGGAACGCAGCTAATGATTTCACTTCCAGAGAGTTCATCCAGTTCAGAGATTTATTCTTTAGGATTAACTAAACATGTACCATCCTCTCTCTCTCTCTCTCTCTCTCTCTCTCTCTCTCTCTGTCTGTCGCTTTCTCTCACCCTTTCTCTTTCTTCTTTCTCTCTCTATTTCAAGTTCAAATTTAATGTAGCTTTATTGACAAGACTGTAAGGTTCAGTATTGTGAAAGCATTTTAACAGTGACAACAACGACAACAACATTATAATAATAATATATCAAATAATAACAACAATAACAACATTGTTGACTACATTACAAGAACAAAATGTATAAGTTATTGTATTATTATTAATTATACAAATTTGGAAACAATTTCTTTTTTATCATTTAAACATACTGTGTGTGTATTGTTGGGGGAAGGTGGTGGTCAGAAGGGTGGGGGTATGTGGGTGGCGGTCAGAAGGGTGGGGGTATGTGGGGTGGTGGTCAGAAAGGTGGGGGTAATTGGGGTGGGGACCAGTAGGGTGGGGATATAGAGAGGTTGGGGGTCAGTAGGGGGTGAGGTATGCAGTGTTACCCGCTGTCTCTCAGGCAGTGACATGTTGTTACATATTTAGCAGAGAGGGGGGCTGTGAGCCCCTCTCCAAGGATTATTCATAATTTTAAATTTGTGTACGTCTTTCAAAGTTTGGGGTCAGCTTTCTAGATTTGTTTGTGTAAATTTCTCTTGTCTGAATTTTTCACAATGAAAGATCAAAGATCAGACACAACACATAGTACAGTGCACTATGTGACGACAGAGAGGCTTAAAAGTAATAATTTCATATGAGATGTAGAATCCCCTCTTTCTCTCAGCTCTAATCGAGTTAGTGAGGGTCTGGCCATTTTTTAGTGTCAGGCCTCCAACAAAGCCCACCGTTTCTTATGGATTTATGATAGAGAGAGTGGAATTCGCTACAAAAAGAATGTTTCTTCTCTGACTTGATGAAAACAGCTGAATGTCAGTGAATTATCTGGCCCCATGGCCTTGTATCGCTCAGCTTTTTTTTCCAAACTGAAGGGGTTTTGGATGGGCGGTGGGGGGGGTAGAAATAATGGCCCCCCTCTCTGCTGTGTCCTCACAGACCTGTAATGTGTACTGTGTGGCGTACATGGTTTTGCTTTGGCAGCGTGACGATGGTGGAAATGTCAATGGATTCATGACCTAGCAGTGTATGTGCACCCATATACCCCCCCCTCCACCCTACACACACACTCCACCTGTGCGCACACACCGTGCCCTGGGCTGCAAATTGCCCCAGAAACACATTAATCTTAGAGCCGCTGCCTGAAACAAAGCTTGTAAGAGCAGTCCAGGGAACTATGACCTTCAGATCTAACAGCCTGAACACAGCACACAGCTCCTACCTGTCTGCACGCAGCGTCCAGCCGCCACAGCATCTGTGTATGTGTCTCTGGTTTGGCGAGGACAATGGCTGAATACTGTTCATCGCATGTTTCCTGGAAACCAAAGCTGTCTGTAGCTACGTTTCAGCAGGAAGGGTTTTGGCAAACAACATCAGTGCTTAAAAGACGGCTAAAAACTGTAAAAGCTGACCAGCCCTCCGCTCTCAACTCAAACAAGCTGTACTGAGGGGATTAAGTAACACTGTTGCCAAAGTATGTAAATCTTTTGACCATACATCAGGGTATTCAATACACACATGCATAGATAGGCACATACATCGGTATTCACTGCATTCAGTCATTCAGTTTGGGCAGCTCTGGCCAAGTGACCTATTATGTTGATTTTTTTAAGTGTAAAGAAAGTAACATAACCTCAAATTATTTTAAAAAGTAACATTTGCAACGGTCAATGATGTTACTTTAAATTTAATGAACTTAAAATTAATTAACTCATTAGGCCTTAATTGGCTCGTTAGGACTGGTTAGGCAGGTCAAGAATCGTCATTAGGAATTGTCAGTACATGACAATTCCAGGGCGTAATAACTTCTATGACTCTTCCAACTTTGTGCTAACACTCAACAACCATGGGCTCCTTTAATCAGCTGGCTGGGAATTTCAACGTTAATAAATCACAGTTAAGGGTAACTGTGGAAGTTAAGGCAAGATCTGCTCGAAGACCAAGAAAACTCTCAGATAGAACTGCTCATATACTGGCCGGAAAGGCAAATCAAAACCCCCATATGACAGCAAAGAACCTGCAGGAAGGTTTAGCTGACACAAAAATGGTGGTGCCTTGTTCTACTGTGCAGTGTTGGTGCACAAACATGATCTGCATGGAAGAGTCTCAGCAGGAATCATTACCAGTGATCTCATCAAAAAAGTCAACATGTAGTATGCAAAACATCTAGATAAAGAGGAGGACTGATGAAATGGGATTCTTTGGCCACAATCACCAAAGGTATGTACAGAGAAAAAAGGAGCAGCATTTAATGAAAAGAACACCTTGCAAGCTTTTAAATGTGGATCTAGTGTGCTTTGAGGTTGTGTGGCAGCCAGTGGCACAGGAAACACTAAATGGGTAGAATGGATTCCACTAAATATCAGCGAATATCAGCAAAAAAGTCAAGAAGATGAAGATGAAACAAAGCTGGCGTTTACAACAGAACAATGATCCGAAATCCACCATGAACTACTTCAGGAAATGCATGTTGAAGCTTTTGGAATGGCCCTCACAGTTCTCTGATTGTACAGCCCAAAAACAAGAATAAAAGGACTCGCTGGCTACAAAAGCATTGCAAGCTGTGAAATCTGCAAAAAGAGGTGTTAGAAGTCTGAACTTTTGCTCACACAACAATTACTGTTTTAGGTTAATCGTAAATGAACTGTGCATTAACATTTGCAGATTAAATGTTATTTTTCAAAATAATATGCTGAAGAGGGTTCAGCGGGTTCAAGTATGTAATTTCACCAGGAGTGCCCAAACTTTTGCATATAACTGTACATTATCATTCAAAAGTTTGGAATCAATTTTTTCAACAATACAAAACCATCAATTTATAAAAACAAGTGTATAAAATGATACTAATATGCTCACGTCCTATTCAAATTTACAGGTTTCAAAAAATGAATATAACACTATAAGCTGTGAATAAAAATGAAGGAATATTAGATAATTTCCCAATTTAGAGAGTTAAAATAACCTTTTATCAAATAGTTTTTAAATCCACATTCTATAATATAACTCTCCCTCTCTCTCTCTCTCTCTCTCTATATATATATATATATATATATATATATATATATATATATAAAATTCCAAACTTTTGAACAATAAGGTATAAATAATTTTTTATTTTGACTATATAGTGTATATAACTATATATGTGCACTACCATTCAAGACCATATTTTATGTTTTTTTTTCCAATATGTTAAATTAAAATGTGCAGAAATGTGTTCTCTGTGGTGAATGAGAACTTATTTTTGCTTAGAAAATCAACAAAACGTCATTTGACGAGGGCCAAACTTTTGTATATGACTGCATATAATACACATAAGACATACATATGACCCCACATTCTGACATTGTATAAAAACAAACATGTATGTGTGTATATATGTGAGTGTGGAGTGGACAGTGGCAGTGGAGAGGTGGATTCCAACGGGCCCTGGGGAGCCATCAGTGCGGTCATGCTCTCTGTGTGCCCGTCTGAAGCCCTCACACTGTCTGTTCCACATTAAAGCTTACTCCCCTCGCGCCAGAAGGCTCTTCTTTATGAAGGCATAAATTACCCACGTAATTACACCATATGTAGCCCTCCCAAAACAATGGCCGTCTCTGATGAATATTAAACACGCTTGGAGGCTTGCAGAGAGACCGACTCACGCATGTGTGTAGGCCTAGGCCGTGGTCGCATATGTGTACATAATAAATCGAGCATCATCAATTGTGGGCTGTTCCTACAGCTCATCTTAATTTACAATGAGCCATGAATCAATAAGGTTTCGTGTAAACACAGCTTAGCAGAGGAATAAAGGCCTCCCTTCTTCAGGCCTCGTATAAATGATAGGTCAGGGTGTGTACATTACAAGTGCTGAGTGATTGAGGTTGCAGTGCAATACACCGACTGCAGAGCTCACTCAGCAGAGTTATGGCTGTGTTTGGATTTCAAAGCCGCTACCCAGTGGAGTAATGGCCATGTATAAACAGTTATATTAGGAACGTATCACGCCCTCTTAGCTAAAGAGTAAACTTGAAAGAGGAGTGATGTCACAGACGGGCAGGCTGTCAACGTGTTAAAGGCAGTGTCAAAGGCAAAAAAGCAAAACAAAACATGAGGATGAATATGACTCACTCACTCACCCTCTCTCTCACTCTCTGTCTGTCTCTCTCTTTCTCTCTCTATCTGTCTATCTATCTTAACTTAATGCAGTTCAGTTCAGGTTAGTTACTAGCCTACTATGGACCATAGTCAGCTGCAGCATAGGTGTAGCTGTAGATGTGTAGGTGTAGGGAGCAGGGGGGCAAGCAACCCCTATTAATGTTTGAAGGGGGATAAATTGTTAATAATTGTTGATAAATTGCATATATATATATATATATATATATATATATATATATATATATATATATATATATATATGCGTGTGTGTGTATATGTATGTATATATATATATATATATATATATATATAATTACATTATTCCCCACAACACAGAAGGATAAGAGGCTTAGAAAATGTGTGTGTGCATGTGCGTTATTGTATTCTCATAAATAATAATCATAACAACAGAAACAAAGATAATAAAAACAATAATAATTTAATAATTACATTTTCATATATATGTATATATATATTTTGCAGGGTTTTTTTGTCAGTTAACATTTACACTGTGTCAAATTTCATGACAAATGAACCAACAGAAATGGTCTAAAATGGCTTAGAATAAAACACTGTTACACTGACTTACACTTAAAGTTAAGAATATACATAGTTGAATAGGCACCCCTGGACATGTTACATATATTGCCCAATTACTGTTTATTTGAATTTCACATATAGAGGTGGGGTGGAGGGAAGCAAAATTTGTAACACTTTGTATATTCATATTATGTTTTCTGTTCTTTCTACATGTGAAACTCAAAAAAATATCAAATAAACATACAATTAAATGCCATTTTGAAAAAAACTGTTCACTTATTTTCACTTAGAAAATCAATAAAATGTAATTTGAGATGAAACTGGGCTATACACTAGATGCTGTAAGAATTTGATTGCATTCAGCCACAAGAGCATTAGTGAGGTCAGGTACTGATGTTGGATGATCAGTTCTGAATGACTACAACTTATCCCAAAGAACACGGTTCCACTGCTCCACAGCCCAGTGCTTGGGGGCTTTATACCTCTCTAGCTGATGCTTGGCATTAGGCGTGGTGACCTTAGGCTCACATGCAGCTGCTCCAGACTGTCCTATTTCATTGGTTGATGCTTTAAATGGAGATTGTACAAGCTGTTTGTAATCCTCAATGTAGCTGAAATTACTAATTAAAAGGGGAGTCTGCCAGACATAGACACTGTCTGGATACTTCTGAATAAATAGTGTAACTTTCATGTAAGAGCTCTCTCTCTCTCCCTCCCTCCCTCTCTCACTCAGGGTGGCTATTCCAGTCAGCTGGTAGGATCATTAGTTAGCAGGTAGGATCGTTAGTAGATGACGGCCTCCTGCCAAGTGAGGAGAAAGATGAAAGACTGATAACAGCCATAATAGCTTCAACAGCACATTTACAGGAGATCAGAAAGGCGAGTACAGCAGGAACACGTTAATGCTCCTCTAGCTGAGCCGATCAGGTAGTGATTACACTGTATTCCATGAGTACATGCAAGTGGGACTTTTTGTGCTTATATGCTTTTGGAATATTTTTAGAAATGAATTCAAATTTTATAAGTTTCTGAATTGAAATGACACTTTAAAAAATAACAAACCTTCTGTGTTTAAAATAAAAAAACAGTCATGGAGCTCAAAACCTAATACAACCATTTGTGTACAAAGTGTTTAAGAGCATCAGACTGAATTTTTAGCAATTGTTTGTTATAGCAAACTTAATTGATAGTTAATAGTGCTAAATAAAAACCTTCTCAAAACTTTTGTAAAACAATGTTTCAGACATCAAGCAACATGTTCATAATCCTTTCATGCAGAGAGCTTTAAGGGGCGTTGATGTCTGTTTTTTTTATCAGCACCACTGTAAAGAAATCTAAATCAGTAATTTTCTCTACAATAAACCACTTCACCTCAAAACACTCTGATTGATTTTATTTACATCTCATGTATATATATATATATGTATATATATATATATATATATATATACAACATTATTGTGCGTTTATTACATATGACAATGATAGGGCTGTCCAATACATTCCAAGTCGAGTCAAAAATGTAATGAAAGTTAAATTTGGTAACAGCCATTAGAGCAGAAATTAGATATTATAAATTATATATATATATATAATTTGTGAATTTGTGATTTCATTGATGGAGTGAATTTGTGTTTGGATCAGGTTTGTGTCTAGTTTCATTGATATAGTTTATTGTGCCCCTCCAGGCTCAATTGTTGAATTATGCAACGATTTTGGAAAATTGGAGGAATTCACCTTTAAAGAGATAAACACTGTTAATGTAGAATTATAAAAACATTATGTTTGGCAGATACTCTTAGCTACAAGCATCAGAAATGTGATGTTAAATAATTCTAACAGACTGTAGGCTATTAAAGGCGGTATTAACTAACGACACAAAGCCTCTTTTTCAACCAGATGAGGCCGAGGTTATGCCCGCTGTAAAAATTATTGAGTGAGCCGATTCCCGGGTCAGCGGTGAAGGCCATCTTTTGCCTGGAGCCCTTTTGAACAGCACTGGACATGTGCAGCAAATAAACTCCAGCTTATGTCAGCCAGTGTGAGGCAGCTGTCTGTAAACAGAGCCTTTCTTCTGCTCTGACATATCGCAGTAATCAGAAAATCAAGGAGGGAAAATAAACTCTTGTTATGAAATAACGCCAAACAAATTAAGCACATCAGGACGGCAGTGAGGAACAGTCTGAACGCGCACACACGCGGCAAGAACGCCGTCTGCTTAAGTCTACAAATCTCTCCCTCCTGTATCAACAGATTCACTCTGCGCTGACTCAACCTCTGACATTTCCACACAGAGCCCTGAGCAGCGGCCAAACCACAGACTACCACTGCCAGAGCGGACAAACTGTCTCTCTCTCTCTCTCTCTCTCTCTCTCTCTCACTCACACTAACATGCTCATTCTCTCTCTCTTGTTCTCTCTCTCTCTCTCTCTCTCTCTGTCTATCACTCTTTTTTATGACACCTGCCTTCACAGTGTCTCCTTTACCTTTTCCATTCTAGAGAGAGAGAGAGAGAGAGAGAGAGAGAGAGAGAAGGCAAAATATGGGAGGAGAAAGTGAGAAAGAGCAAGAGAGAGAAAGAGAGAAACAGAAAGAAAATGAGGAAGAGAAGAAAGACAGAAAGACAGAGGAGAGAAAGTGAGAAAGAGAGAGGAGAGATGGACAGAGAGAGTGTGGGAGAGAAGAAGAACATGAAAAAGAGACGAAAGAAAATGAGAAAGACAGAGAGCAAGAGAGAGATAGTAAAAGAGAGGGCAGGAGAGAAAGAGGCAGAGAGAGAGAGGAAGAGAGCAAGAGAAAAAGAAAGAATGCAGTAGAGAGAGAGAGAGAGAGAGAGAGAGAGAGAGAAGGCAAAAGATGGAAGGAGAAAGTGAGAAAGAGGGAGGAGAGATGGACAGAGAGAGTGTGGGAGAGAAAGAAAGTGAGAAAGAGATGGAGAATGGGAGAAAGTCACAGGAAAAAGAAAGAAAGTGAGAGAGAGAGAGAGAGAGAGAGAGAGAGAAAGAGGGCAAGAGAGAGAGATAGCGAAAGAGAGGGAAGGAGAAAAAGAAAGTGAGAAAGAGAGATTAAAAGGAAGAGGGCAAGAGAAAGGGTGCAGGACAGACAGAAAGAGAGAGAGACAGAGAGAGAGTGAGAGAGAGAGTGCAGGAGAGAGAGAGAGAGAGGGGCAGGAGAAAAAGAAAGAGAGATTAAAAGGAAGAGGACAAGAGAAAGTGTGCAGGACAGAGATAGAGAAAGAGAGACAGAGAGAGATTGAGAGAGAGAGTGCAGGAGAGAGAGAGAGACAGAGAGAGAGAGAGAGAGAGAGAGAGAGAGAGAGAGAGAGAGAGAGAGCTCTGGAGATGGAGTATCCTGAGGCTAGTGTTTACCTGAGCTTCACTCACCCAGCATGCTGCTGCACCGCTCTGTCACCAGCTCCAATACATGTGATATGCATTAGAACTGACTGCAGATGACAAGATATGACTAAGTGCTCCTGCCTCTCCTATTAACCTCTGTCAGTGTCTGTAAAACCACGGGCTCGCCTTCGGGCTCTCTCGCCGTCCCTGCCACGGCCCGTGATGTATCGCGCTCTCCTTATTCACAAAGCAGCTGCTGGTCTTTAAAACCCATCTCGGGCTGCTGGGTCGGAGGAGAACTTCCTCTGTCTGCGTTCGTTATTAACAGCATCAGAAGTGCTCAGGGACGCGGAGGGTGGCTTGGCAGTTAAACTGGCGATGAGGCTGGAGTGTAAGAGCAGTTTGCACCTGTTTGGGCATACACCCTCACTCAAACTCACACACACAGATCAACAGGGTGGTGTGAGACCCATGTGGTCTGATCTGATAGCTCCAGGAACGCAGCAACACCTCCATGGCCTGGAAGCTAATAAACAGAGCCATTCTCTGCTGCAGCCCAACACAGACATGGAGCTCGTTTTCATTGTCAACCCAACACAAAAACACTAGAGCAATACTTGTGTTAAATGGTCTTATTTCCTACCTGTGAAATCACAATTACGGAGTTGCGCTCAAGTGCTTTGTAGTCATTAACATGGTTAGCTAGTAAGCTAGCCTGATCTATTATCTGATAATTATTTCATAATTATTGTCATTTGTAAAAGTAGCATGATAAATAACATAACATAACGTACTGTGCTTTTAATGTAAGTCAAAGGAAACCAGACCTCTTTCCATTTTGGGCCATTTCTTTTGGTCCGTTCATCATGAAATTTACACACAATGTAAAGAGCATCAGGCATTTTCAAACTATGTCAACAACTGAAAAACCACATGAAGTGATCTTTATTAAAGATCAAGGCAGAAAGACATATACAAGCACTGAACTCACAAGCCACACACTTTACCCTCACGGTGACCACTAACCCACACTAGGTACACCCATTCACCGACACAGAACACAGTAAACTGCACTTTCCTCCACTATAATGAAAGTGTACAATTTAGTAACACCACAATCAGTAACAAAATTGTTTAGAAAGCTTCAAGTGACATTTATATGTAACTGTTATATCATACATTACTGTGCAAAAGTCCTTTCGTTTATTCAACTTCCAGTCCAAACGACCTAATGAAGTACAAGTTATTCAATTTCTCAGGAGATATTTGTGAGGAGATCAGATAAAGACAATACATATGAAGAGGGAAACAACAGAGAATAAGTAAAAAAAACAGGACCTTTCCAAACTGGGGTTCAAAAAATGATAAAAAGATATCGAGAAAACTATAAAACCACCAAAACCGCCCCCATCAGATAAACAGCACTTTAAGCTTTCATCTTTGAGAGAGAGGAAAAAATCAAGCTGCTTCAGATCTGAAAACATCCACAGGTGTTTCTGTCCATCCTTCCACTGTAAGAAGACGACTCAGCGCTACGGGTCTGAAAGGATGTGCAGCTGTCAAGAAGAACCTCACTGAGAAAAGGAAATAGCCAAAAAAAAAACATTTGTTAATCAAACCAAGCAGCTGCTGGTGTTCTCAGAACAATGGACTGACCACCCCAGAGTCCAGACCTCAACATCATTGAATGTGTTTGGATTACTTGGATCATGAGAAGTGGAAAATGTAACTTCTAAGACTGAACTTTGAATTTCTTTGAAAAACTGAAAGCCTTCGGAAAAGAATGGAAGCTGTAATAAAGGCAAATCGTGGATACACTAAATCAGAAAAAAATAATAAAATCATATAATATTCAGTTATTGAGTCTTCTCTGTGGTTTTCTGTTAAACATGTTTTCTATCAATACATTTCTTCTCAAAACTATCACAAACCAAAGTCTCAGGCAACAGACGACATATCTGTACCCATACCATGTACGAGCTTTCTGTGATGTAGCTTTTATAGGAATTAAACGTTACGGACGTCTGGTTCCTATCACCACCGCTGTGAACAACTGACTCTCTAAGATTCTCTAGAATGGCACATTTCATATCAAACCACTCTGAATGACTTTGCTTACATCTTAACCATAGAATTAGGCAGAAATGTTGACATATTGCCTTTTAAATAGATGCCAAAATATATAAAGCTAGCTTACTAGCTAACTAGCTAATCTTAGCGGTAGCAAATCCACCATGTTTACAACTACAAAGGATTTAAATGGAAATGCTTCGTAATTATGGCTTCGCAAGTAGGAAATAGAACCATCTGACAAGAACATGAAGGCATCACCGTACACAAACTCAGACAATATGTAGTGACCTAATGCGCCTGGAGCGATTGCGGAGCTGATGCCAGAACACATTTGCTAACATTACTTTCCTATTCACACTCTCCGTCTCTACTGGCATCTTAACCTGCAGCTGACCCAAGAGGAGAGGAGAGAGAGGCACTTCGTTACCAGATTACGTAAGAAGCCCACTGCTTTAAAAGACGTGTCTCTGCTGGTCTCGGTCAAACGGCTATTGTCAGCTCCCCCCAATGAAGAAAAAAGAAAGAATAAGAGAGCAGAGAGAGAGAGAGAATGTGTGCGTGTGTGACACAGGCTCATCTGAAACCCTGGGGCTAGCAGTAGCCTTTTGAGGCTATAATATCACTTCTGGATGAAATTCAATAAGACATACTTCTCTGAATTGAAGTGTTGGAGTGAAGCCAGGTGGATAACAATGCAATCAGTCAGTGAGAGGGCGTGAGAGAGAGAGAAAGAAAGAGAGGGAGAGAGAGAGAGAGTGTAGAAGCTATCAGACTTTGAGACTTATCCCTCAGCTTATAAACGACTTCCAAAGGCGACACATTCTCTCCCCCGCCGCAACCTGAGGCAGGAGGAGGCTGTGGATTAGCGGACTAGGCCGCCTAGCGCACTGGATCAACACTCATAAAGAGGGCACCGCACAAGCAGCCCGCTGACCTTTGCGGAATAAAGCTGCGACAGATATTAAAACTAATATCTCTGGGTTCTTAAAGGATGAAAAACGAAATCCTAGTCCTGAAACGCCAGCCAGATTCGCTTCAATTACCTCCCTTTTTTATGTGTTTCTCAATACAGACCTCAAGGATTGGGATAAAAAAGGAGGGAAGGGAGGTGAGGATATATGCCTCGGGGCGTAAGCACGTTTTGAAGAAGAAGTGTCATCTAAGCTGGCAATCCGCCCAGCGTTTTTATTCAGCCACGGTGATAGACTCGCTCTAACCCTGCAGATATCCTCTCTGATCGGGCGCGGCTTTCAAAAGAAGCAGGTGAAACATCTAAGAAGTTCATTATCACGTTGCTGATTGAGTTACACTCGTCTCAAAAACATGCCGCCTTTTTGTTCAGGGTTGCTGGAAAGTTATAATTACTAAGCAGGTGTGTTTCTGTGACTCCTCACATCAGACTGCCACAGCGGGTATAAAGAGGGAAAGGGGGTTATTATCATTATTATGACCATTATGATTATTATGGCCTGGGGGGGCGGGGGTTGTTGAGGGCAACCGCTCTATAATACTTGGGTGGTCCCAAACAACCAAGAAAACCCTCCTGTCGTTCCACAGTGTCAGGGTTAATGATACTGTACTCATTCTTAAGCACCTGACTGTGTCCCGTGCCTAATGGGTCAGCCACACATGGCCAGCAGCTCCCTTTACAAAAATAAACAGCACCTGTGTTTGTGCACTCAAAGGGCCTGTCCCAACTTGAAAACAGTGCATTAGCTTAAGTAAAGTTTATCTGGACTTTTCACACATTGTTTGAAGGCACCGATTGATGAATACATTTGTTGGATGTTTTGGGGATTTGGAGACCTCTCTGGTGGAAATGTGTAATTGCACATAACATGTGCAATAACATTTAATAAAGTGGATTGTGCTTCAGGGCCCTTCCCTGAGCGGATGAATCTGAGGATTGCGAGTATGTTGAAAGAGAATAGACCCTATTCACCAATAAGTTCTGCTATTGCCTTTCAGTCAGTTACTAGCCTCAGAAATACAGGCGTTCATATCACTTTAGCTCACCACTGAAAGGTATGTCACTTTATCTATTTCATAGTTGACAAGATTGAAGGATGTGTCAGTCCGTCAGGGTCCACAGCGCCACGGTAGACGTTTTCTCAATTGCATTTATAAGCACTAATCTGGTATCCTGATAAGTTTCATCTGCAACGAGAAACTGTCAAACACAAAAAGTCGTGAGCCTCTTGTTCGAATTTTCCCGTTCCACCTTAAACGGTGTAGCGGTTACATTCTGGCGGCTCAGGCACCATTTAAGGTGGAACCACCAGCACCAGCGAACAAACATCTACTCTCCGCCGAGGACTCGATCTTTCAGATACTGACAGTTTTTGAGGGAGAAAATGAAAACTGCTCCTCTGAAAGCGGCTGCAGCAGCAACTGTAAAGTATGAACTGCATTCAGTGTAACATTAGTCAGCAGCGGTGAAATTCAGACACAGAGGTTCTTTTACTCTGTATGACAAAGTTTCTTCCTTTATTAATTGCACAAACTCGTTTTCCTCTGCTCATCATCAGCTGACAAACCATTAAAACTGAGTTAAGGCTGTTTTTGTTTCAAACTCTAATATTTGAGTGATCTGTACACGCTCATACTGCATGTCAGAAATTTGAGCCCACCATTTCATAACATGTTTAATTATTAGTATTACTTTTCATTACACAAGAAAAAAATCCTGCAAAGGTTTCATTAACACAACAGCTTTTTACTCATACTTTATGCATACTGTGCAACTTCACATTCATTAAAGTGTCTTCTTTGGTATGAGCAGCAGGTTTTGTCTAAAAAATGATTGGACATTTTTGTTTTCCAAACTATCAAAGCTATTAGAGCACATACTGAAAACAGTGCAAAATAGTGAAAATGGGTGACTTAAACAGCTGGCATCATAACAAGGGGGTAAAATGTAAGCCACTATTCCTACAATACAATCCGGCATAACATTATGACCACCTCCTTGTTTCTACACTCATTGTCCAGACCACTGAAGAACGGGGTAAAAGGGGGCTAACAAAGTATGCAGAGAAACAGATGGACTACAGTCTGTAACTGTAGAACTACAAAGTGCACCTATATAGTAAGTGGAGCTGATAAAATGGACAATGAGTGTAGAAACAAGGAGTCATAATGTTATGCCTGATTGGTGTAGTTTAGTAGTTGTTTCAGTTTTGCAGTTTTTGTATGGAACAAATGGCGTGACCTGAACAGTTTTTCTTTCTGTTTAATGTGCCAAGATATTGCTCATTTAAAAAAATAAATGAATAAATTTGAACTGCTATGTGTCACCAAACTTATTGAGCAGTGCAGGGTATTTATCCCTATACAACAGGGTAACAGGTAGGAAATAGTTAAATACAAGTAAGTCAGGAGAACACGGAGGGTTTTGTAAATACAGAATAAACAAAGCATGTCAGCGTTCTGTGTCACTGTGAGGTGGGGGCGAGGGCAGGGGGCAAATCGATTATGGATGGACAGAGGCACCTTCAGAATGTCTGTCTCTTTGAATAACAGCTGTTTTTAAGGCCTGGACCTGCACCACGGGAGGGAGATGCGCTTAGATGAGAAAAAAGACCAAGAGGACGTCTGTCCTTGAGAGGGACACAAAAAACAGTACTGAGAAACTCAATGGGACACGTTCATAACCCCATCAGAAAAAGACACTTCTGCAGTCTACAGTACTACATTACCACACTATGACAACTACAGTAATAAGCACCAATCTACCTAGTTAAACCCCACATACTATACAATATCTATAGATGTCAAGTCTCAAGGCTTACCTATTAGGGCTCCCTTTTTTTCCCTTGCTGCAATCTGAGAAAATAATCATGAATGGAAAATGTTCACATTTTTAACCTACAGTTTGTCGTTTGAAAGTTTTGGTACACTGTGCAGTGTCATCACAGCAACAGCCCAAACCAGACTCATCCATGTATTTGGATTCCACCACCCAGCGTTACTGACCAACAGAACTGCAGTAACACTGACGTGGTGGTGGTGTGTTAGTGTGTCTCGGGCTGGTACGAGTGGATCAGACAGAGCAGTGCTGCTGGAGTTTTTAAACACTGTGTCCACGTACTGTCCACTCTATTACCTTGTTGGTCCACCTTGTAGATGTAAAGTCAGAGACAGCAGCTCAGGTGTGTCAGCATAGTTTGTGTTGGTCATCCTCTAATCCTTCATCAGTGGTCACAGGACGCTGCCCACAGGACCCTGTGGGCTGGGTATTTTTGGTTGGTGGACTATTCTCAGTCCAGCAGCGACACTGAGGTGTTTAAAAACTCTCCACTTAGACCAGCACAACACACACTAACACACCACCACCACGTCAGGGTTACTGCAGTGCTGAGAATGATCCACCACCCAAATAGTACCTGCTCTGTGAGGGTCCATGGGGGTCCCGACCACTAAAGAACAGGGTAAAAGGGGGCTAACAAAGTACACAGAGAAACAGATGGACTACAGTCTGTAACTGTAGAACTACAAAGTGCACCTATATAGTAAGTGGAGCTGATAAAATGGACAATGAGTGTAGAAACAAGGAGGTGGGTCATAATGTTATGCCTGATCAGTGTATGCTGACATTTAACCGGCCAACTAAAACAGATGCTAAGCCAAATAAGCCAGCATGTAAACAGTGTACATGATGCAATACAAAATTTCCCCTGAATGCAGTGTTAAGTTTGCTCGCATGCTCAGACAACACAGTGCAGTATTCAGGACAAATTCATATACAAAACCTACATACTGTACAGTAGTATAGGATGCAAGGGGACTGGGTGGTCGGTTGGTTCACAGTTTTTATCAAATGTTACCAGTTTTCCAATACCATATTTCTATTAGGACTAAGTTGACAGGTATGAATATCACTATACTAGATTTCCAACAGCAGTATTCTGTTAAAGCAGGCATGATGTAACAGTTGTGAACTGTGACAATTAGTGCTAGGCCTTCAGTTCAGGCCGTCAAGTGTCAAAACAAGGACAAAAAAACTTATAAGATTACGTTAACATCGTATAACCCCCTATGAGATTCTTGTAGGCCTTTCATTTAGCTCCTGAAGTCCTAACCAATAGGAGAGCTTGCCTGGCTATATAATTTTCTTTAAAGCTACTCATCATCATCACTTTTATTTATATAGCGCCTTTCCCATGCTCAAGGACGCTTAGCAAAATACATAATCAAAAATAAATAAAAAAACACAGAACACACACACATACACAACTCCATAGTTCTCACAGCTAGCTGGTTGGATTCCAGTGACCACGGCATAGAGTCACTTAGCTAGCCCAGACAGCCCTTAGCCACGGGGGAAAGTTTCACTCCGCAGCTCCCATGCATCACACAGGTGGCCGGCCTGAGAAGTCTCGAAGGCCGAAAATATCCTTAGGGTAGCATTTTCCTGCAGCCAAACACCAAAAGTCCAGGCAGCCTCATAGCTGCAATGCAGCGTCACCCGAGTGGTCAGCCCAGGGAGCCTTGTAGCTTCACACTTCAGTCACCTGTTTTGGTAATAAAGTTAAACAAAAATATATTTTAGAAATCTAAATTCTGTTCTGAATGCTTGCGTAAAATCTATCGAAGCATGTTCAGCAATGAAGGCTACACTGAGCTATTTTTTACAGTGATATCACTTTTATACAGTGATAGAAAACAAGGCACCATTTTACTATGAGCACATGACATGCACGTAGAACTCTGGGGGCAGATTTCAGTAAGTTAAAGGGGACAAAGCCAAATTGTCTGAATGTAACGACACATTATGTAAGAGAAGGTTAAACACATCCCATCAGTGGGACTGACAGGAAAACTTTCCATAAGATCCAGACAGATGTGTATGGTTTCTGCCCACTATTCCCATATGGTATTTTGTGTCCTCGAACAGGCTGTTGGCATGTAAGTGAGGAATGTGGCATTTGAGGAGATTGTAGGGCCGGAACAGTGAGCTATGCTCCACTTAGCATAGCTTTTGGTCAGCAGGGAGATAGCGAGAGCAGAGGAGCAGCCCTCAGACTGGAAGGCCAGACAGTGGGGCTTTGGTCCCAGCAGCCGAGCATTCTTTCCACCCTGTGTGGGCACACTACTGATAAACACACTGAGCTGGGACAGGGTCAGGAGATCTATACAGACCACTCTAACTGCATGAAGTGGTCAGAAAACAGTAGTGGGACAGTACACTGTTGTACTTTTTTCCAAGTTTTCAAAATTTTCACGTTTTCAAAATTCCCAAATTTTGGGTCATTTCTTTTGGTCCATTCTTCATTAAATTTACACACAATGTAAAGGACAACAGGTGCGTTCAAATTAGGTTAAAAACTGAAAAAAGGCTACATATCACAACACAGAGAAATCAGGGCAGTAAACACCACATGCATGAATTCCATGCTGGTCTAAGCTGGTTTATGCTGGTCTGGTGCTGGTTTAGCTGGTCACCCAGCATGGTTGACCAGCATACCAGCACCCAAAACACAACATATGCTGAAAAAAACAATAACCATAAAGTTTTTCTATTTGTTCCTAATGGTTTTGCAATGTATTTTGTTTTTTTGATGGGTTGATATCACAGTATAAAGGATCATAATGGTTTAACAGGTGACCAGTGGCTGATTCTAAATGCATTTGATGGTTTACGAATGGGTACTAAAGGTGTTCTATAGGATACTAGTGGTTTCTGTTAGAGACCGTTAAGCCAATTCTAATTAGAAAGCAAAACCATCATGTTTGAATCCTAATTGTTTCTAATGGTCCTTTATCTGCAGGAAACTTGGTGACCAGCATATTAACTTCCATTGCTGGGGACCAGCATCCAAAACACAACATATGCTGGTTTTCCTGGTGACCAGCCATGCTGGCCTAGGCTGGTTCTTCTAGCAGGATAGTTAGCATATTAAAGATGCTGACATTAACTATCCTTAATATTATAAAACAGTTAATTGAATTCATTTATCATTAAATCCATTTCCACCAAGCTTGCATACAAAATAATATGAATAACAGTGCTTTATAACAATGAGCAGAAATACAAAAATACAGAGGAAGCCCATTTTTACAGTGCAGTGAAGCAAAGCGCAGGAGGGACCACAATGAGCCTTTTAAACCTCCTGTTTTATCAAACGGTGTGAGTGCGCCATTTTTTGGGACCTCTCACAAACTACCACGTTGCCTAATATCTCTGAGATTTTATAAGCTCTGGCGCAAGATGCAAACAGCATCCCTCCCTTTACAAGGGGTCCAGCTCGTCCAGCTCGTGACCCCAGCACGCTTTATATGAGCAGGCTGTGCTGATGGGGATGATAAAAGCCCTCCGAATGGGCCTTTGATGGAGCCAATGAACTGCGCAAAGTTTACCCACATGACTACTGAGGTTTATGCTTCTCATATGTGTTGACGCTCGAGAGTCAAATAATGCGAGTCAAACTCGGAGGAGGAAGACATTTAAAAGCACCCGCACACACACATAGGGACCCGTTCTGAGCTCTGAGCTCTGAACGGCTTATTTTCAAACCCATCCATCCCAGCAGATGTTGTTCATTATAAAAAAAGCGCGTTTGACGAAGGAGTCCAAATTGCGCCGTTTTCAGTGCAAACAGTTCTCTCACAATTATCCTGCCAAAGCCTGTGTGCGTTGGCACAGCGCTTCATCTCTCCCATTGTTTGGTTAGTTGTTAGCGGCTGTTTTCTCAGAGGAGCTCCAAGGCTGCCTCATGACGACTAAATAGTCCCTTAATATTCTACTTTTCAGGCTGCTGTCCAGCGAGAAAGGACCCACTGTGTTAAAGGCCACTCAGTGATCTTTACCCACAGATATATTTTGGCCTCAACCTTGTTGAAATGAAATTAATGCTGGTTGAATGCCTGAACGTCATGTAAGACCAATGTCCTGCAGTAAACATTCATTTTATGTCATTTTGGGCCTAATATATTCTTAAAAAGAGACCAAAAGTAGGGCATCTTTAGATATTACAAAAGATGCCATAGAAGAACAACTCTTGGCTCCTTAAAGAACCTTTTAATGGATGGTTCTTTGAAGAACCATCTTTGTAAATGAGATGTTTTGTATATAGAAATATTTCTCCAAGAACCAGGAGTTATTTAGGGACCTTTATTATTAATAGAGTTGCTTATACTGACTGTTACTGCAGTAATGCATATGAATGTGACAGCCATCAATTTAAGGCACGTAATACACAAGGCCTTTTAGCAACCAATAGCAGCTTCACTGAACCCATCAACTTCAGACTAGCATCCAAGACTGTGACACAGTGACATACTAACAGAAAGAGCAGCTCAAATCTGGAGCTGTTTTCAAAAGTTTCTTAATTGTTTTTCAAAACATTTTGGATCCTGGATTAGATTAAATCACTGGAACACCAAAGGAATTGAAATGAAATGAAATGAAATGAAGTGACAAAGCCAGATTTCAATCCAACTCAGGAGCCAAAACCTAATTTTTAAAAAAGGCCTCTGGGGTCAGAGTTGTGGAGGAAGCATACCTACGTCCAACAATCACAAGTATCAGCTCAGTTACAGCACAGTTAGTTCTAAATTTGCTGTATAAATGGCTAGAATTCAACTTGATAAAAGAAAAGTTACCAATTTAAAAATGTTGAATATTGGTGATTTTTTGTCTATTTTTATGTTGGCGTACTCAACCACAGCACTTTAAAGAGGCATTCTGATATAAAACTAACATTTAGCATGTTATTTGTAACGTTACAGTCAAATGGATCAAATTATGTTTTGTTGATTTTGTTGATTTGTGAAAATGATTCAGCACATCTTCTACAGAGAACACACACATGGCACAATTTATGTTTTATAATTCCTTTTTTGTATGACTGTATGTAATGTCCTGTATTGCAGCGTTGCATCCTCAACCTCATTGATTTGACTAAATGATTTTATGTTGTTTTCTTGTTTTCATCCATCACTCTCTACAACAACAAGCATGCATTACGCAAATACACCACACAATCATTAGGAATCCTTAGTGCCAGCCACTGACGAGGAGGCTTATAAATACATCTGGGGTGCTAGCTAACATTAGTGATTCAGCACTAATCTCAATTGGACAACTTCTTTCTTTGGTAAAGGTATAATTTAGCCAGCTAGTGAAAAACATTCAAGAATCCTCCCCCAAGAATCCACCCTACACTGTGGTTATTCAAAACTGACTTCCACCTTCAAGACACATCATCAAAAGGGGGTTTTCTTAATCTTTAAACCATGAAATTTCACTTTAGAGACCACTGCAGCACCACTGTAAGAGGCAATTACATATGTTTACATATCATGATCTCTAATGTAGCAACTGTTACATTTTATCCCTTTAATTATATCAGTTTCATCAAGTCTGTAGGCATTAAAAAGAAGTCATCTTTGCCACAAGCCAGTTTATGAATTTTCTGCCCTGCTAGATCCGCCCCAGACAACTGTAAGTGCTATTATTTTTAAATAGAAGCATCTAGGAGTAGTGACAGCTGAAGCTGGGGCTGCCAAGGACATAGCGTGTAAAAATTGCCATCTCACAATAGAATTCCAAACTGCCCCTGGAAGCAACATCAACACAAGAACTGTGCATCAGGAGCTTCATGAAATGGGTTTCTATTGGTGAGCAGCCAGACACGAACCTAAGATCACTATGCATCATGCCAAGCATCAGCTAGAGTGGTGTAATGTACATAGCCAATGGACTCTAAAGCAGTGGACACGTGTTCTCTGGAGTGATGAATCACACTTCACAGTCTGATGGACAATACTATGTTTGGTGGATACCAGGAGAACACCAACTGCCAACAGTAAAGTTTGGTGGAGGAGGGATAATGGGCTGTGGCTGTTTTCCAGGGTTTGGGCTCGACTCCTTACTTCTAGTGAAGGGTAATGTTAATGCTACAGCATACAAAGAGGGGAAGGCCCTTTCCTGCTCCAGCATGACTGTAGCCTACACACAAAGCAAGGTCCAAAAAAGACATGGTTTGACAAGTTTGTTGTGGAGGAATTGTAGTGACCTACATAGAGCCCTGACCTCAACCCCACTGAACACTTTTGGGATGAATTTGAATGTTGATTGTGAGCCAGGCCTTCTCGCCAACATCAGTGCCTGACCTCACAAATGCTCTTTCGACTGAATGGCCATAAATTCCCACAGACACTCTCCAAAATCTTGTGGAAAGGCTTCCAGAAAAGTGGAGGCTATTATAGGGGCCAACTCTGTAATAATACCTATGGTTTTGGAATGGGACGGCCAACAGGCTCATATAGGTGTGATGGCCAGATGTTAACATACTTTTGATGCTTATACTTTTGATGCTTTTTGATCTGCTTATAGATAGGTTAATTTTTTGTTAAAGATTGTAAATAAACTTTTTTGATAGGTTGTGGTGCCATATTAGTCTCAAAAAATCTTAAATATTGTAGCGTCTAGCTACAATATCATTTAAAACTATGGTGGGATTGCAATATTAAGCTTGAGGATGTGCAGTTCTGTAAGACTGGCAGTGGTGTGTATAAGGGCAGCACACCAGAGCCAATAACTCACGATAAAGCACTCCCTTTCAAGTATCCCTGCAGAAGTATTTAAACAATGATTTGTCAATATGACATCAGATTAAAGCTTTATTTTGCACCAATGATTTACATGACACTTTTTTTCTATTAAAAATATTGATCATATGACTAAAGAGTATAACAGTGTTCTCTGTGTACCGGATGTATGGGAAGTGTGTGTTATCAGAGGAGTAACTTTACAGCAGATGAAGTCTCTTCTGTTTGGGAGGCTAATACAATGTCCCTGTTGTCTTAGTACGGTCAGTATCTCCTCTGTTATCACAGTGTCAATATTAGTCAGGAGGCATTTGGCCTTGGTGGCTGTGAAACACCTACACCGCTGTAGTCAGGCATAGCCTCGATTCAGAGAGGCCTGGGTGGAAACACTGGTAAACAGAAGCTGAGCACATGCTCTTGAACTCTGTGTGTGTGTTTATGAGCTGCCTTGACGTTGTCACCTTGGCTTTCTTCCCAGGGACGCTGCACACGCTGGTATTCTCCGCTGTTTACCCAACTGCTCCCCTGAAAACCTTTTAAAAATTTAACCCAGCACCACACACACACACACACACACACAGAGGTACACAGACTCACCACTGACAGGCAAGGACACAAAGAAAACAAATGCAGGTGTCCAAACTGTGATATACAGAGAAGAAATGTCAGTATGTGAGTCCATTCTTCCTTTACATGCCAATGTTTTGTTCATCAAGGTACAAACAATGTAAATGTTCCCTCAAAGGTACAAAAGTGGTTTTAAGGCCTAATTGTGCACCTTACATAAGTTTTTTTTTCCCAGAGGAAAAGTAAATATTTGTATCTTTTCATAACCTAATATTTTAAAACAGAACAATAAAATAAAAAGCCTGGAGACGAGACGGGGTGTGTGGAGTCAGTACAGCTTAGAAAATATCATTTCAGTGGATTATGGTACAGTTTTGTTCAATGACTAAAGGTACTGAGATGGAGCCTTGAAAGGAACCACCCCAGTGACAAGGGGGGTCCTGCCCCCGTGACAGTTTTGACCTTTTTCCGAGAGTATTTTAGTAAATCACCAGTTTGACTACACATCATTGCCTTAATATCAAAACCTCTTTCTTTCTGTTTCTGTCATTTACAAACACCAGCTGCCCTTTAACAATGTGTGAATATTTATAGACACATAGAGCAACAGAAACAGACTAAAACTCCTTAAATATTTGTGATTTCATGTATTAAAAACAGTATTAATTAATTTTCACATGACCATTTTCCAACCTCTCTTTATCCCATACAGTTACACAGTCTATTATTGTGACTGTGCCTTTAAGACTGATAT
Organism: Colossoma macropomum; assembly: GCF_904425465.1. Lineage (NCBI taxonomy): Eukaryota > Metazoa > Chordata > Actinopteri > Characiformes > Serrasalmidae > Colossoma > Colossoma macropomum. Next base: position 7,287,351 of record NW_023494791.1, on the reverse strand, counting down.
ATGTAAATGAGCCCTGTTCTGATTGGCTTCCCTGTATTGTGCCTTGTTCAAAAAGCAGTCTGGGGTGAAACACTCCTTATAATCAGCTGTAAGCTGAAGAGGTGTATAACAAAACATTTGAAAAAATTTAATTGGAAAGCTATTTAATTAGCAAATATGTATGTGCTTAGAAAACGCTAATATTTGAATAAATACAAATAATATTTATACAATAAGTAGTGGTTTACCTATGTCAATACACTCTCAGAAATAAGGGTACTAACCTGGTGGTTCCCTGAAGGGTACATCTCAGTACTTTTAGTCAGGGAACATAACTGTACCATAATCCACTGAAATGATATTTTCTAAGATGTACTGACTCCACACACCCCGTCTCGTCTCCAGGCTTTTTATTTTACTGTTCTGTTTTAAAATATTAGGTCAGGAAAAGTATGTACTTTTCACCTGGAAAAACTTATTTAAGATTCACAACTGGACCTTAAAACCACTGTTGTACCTTTGAGAGAACATTTACACTGTTTGTACCTTAATGAATAAAAAATGTACCAGCACAGAACCTTTATTTCTAATAGAATATGTTCATTTAACCATTTCCGAAACTCTCCTCAATAAGCCAAGCATTATGTGTTGTTATCATCCAACACCTGGTTTGGCTAATTAATGATTCAATATTTCAAATCAAGTGTGCTGCTGATCGAATTTAATAAATCCAGGAGAAATCTGGAATCAAACTTTGTTCTTCTAACTAGCTCATAAGATGTGACTTACTTATTCTAATGACATCTGGTGATTTTACTGGCAAAAAAACAGAGTTATTGCCAAGATCAATAGTTTCAAACAATGAGATTAGGTGCCTAACGCTTTTGCACAGTACTGTATGTAAATGTGTTGATTTTTATGACATCACAAAAACAATGGATTCAAAATGGACAGTTTTACTGCTTTGTTTTTTTTAAATGGACTGGGAAGTGAATGTTTTAGACTTTGTTATGTTTACATTCTATGTGAAGATGTTTTATTCCCAAAAAGTGAGTAAATTTTGTTTTTCCATGATATGGCCCTTTAAAGTTAAGAACATTTTCCCCTTCTCCTACAAAGTTACCATTTTGGAGATACAACATTTTGTTACAACTGTTATGATAAGAATCTGATTGACGAAGAAGAAGAAGAAGACAGAGCAGAAGGTCAGTTTGAGCTTCAGGTCAGCAGAGAGATTTGCCTCTCTCCGTCAGTCGGCCTGTGCGAACGCCTCACACCTGCAGCAGGCTGGCAGGGTGATAGATGATGTTTCTTTAAACTCTAGAGAGCGAGGGTTTCGGGGACCCGCTGTTTACTTTCTCTTGAAGTATAATGGGCCCCTTTGAATGAACAGAACCAGACAGGACTGCTCCCCCCTCAGGCTGGGAGCATGCAGACCGATTAGCTAATGACACATTCGGCTTCGATTAGTCAGAATGGACCCATCGTTAGACACCCAGCTAGGCCTCTCCCATTAGCTGTGGTATTTCCTACCGCTGGCTGCGCTGCTTTTTATAGATTTCGCACATCTTGCAGAAAAAAAATTGGTAATTGCTTCTGAATCCTTCATCACCGGATTATCCCACACTGGCAGCCAAAAAGCTGCTCAGATACGTCCTGCACTCACGGTTAGGAAATGCTTGAGATCTGTTTAAAGGCATCTATCCCTTCTGTTCATTGCAATGGAAACAGTAGATATTGAGCAAATAAGAGGCTATACTGCTGAGGTGATGACAAAGCCAGCACAATAACTACAAATAATTCAAACTGACAACTTGTGGGACTGAAAAGGCTTGGAGAAGAAAGGTCAAACTACTATGGATGGTCTATGACCTGCAGTGAAGAGTGTGTGGGAAGATGGTGTTGTAAATACATTTTTAATCACTTTATTGTGACAAAGCAGAATGAGACTGTCATCAATGCTGGAGGGAGAACTACGAAATACTGATAAACCCTAATTTGTTCAATTCCTGTGTTGGTAATTTTTTTTTGTCAGTGATTATTACAAAAACATTTCTTTTTAACTCTTACTGTACATTAGCACAAAAGTGCTCTAGCATGAGAAATGTAGAACCCTGCACAGACCAACAAGCATTTCATGCTGGTCTATGCTGGTCTAATCTGGTCTATGCTGGTTTATGCTAGTCTAGTTCTGGCCTGGATCTGGTTTAGTTGGTCACCCCAGCATGGTCATACTGGTTGACCAGCATACCAGAATCAAAACACAACATATGCTGGTTTTGGTGGTGATCAGCATATCAGCTTCCATTGCTGATGACCAGCACACCAGCATCCAAAACACAACATATCGCTGCTGTCGGAAGAAAACCTGGTATCTCTGTTTTTGTTGTTTTTCAGTTTTTGACATAATTTGAAAATACCTGTTGCCCTTTACACTGTGTGTAGATTTCATGATGAATAGACCAGAAGAAAATAGTCTGGTTCCATCGACTTACATTAAAAGTAGGGCATGTTTTTTCTTTTCCTGTAAAATTACCATTTTGGAGATGACAACAGTGATATGCTGGTCCTGCTGGTGACCGGCCATGCTGGTCCATGCTGTTTTTTCTACCAGGGAAAATCTAGTATATTCCCAATATATGGTGTTATTATCAGCTAGATGGAGTATAACTGTGTATAATAAAGTGCCTGACATATTGCGCTATGATGGGCCATTGCCAGGTTGATGGGCATCTGATCTATGTGGGAGTACAAACTAGGGGGGAAAGTGGTGCTGATGTCCCAGTGAACAGCTGCTAATCTAATACTAAGTCAGGGTTTGCTGTTAGAAGACTATTAATGACTGGTCGTCACTAGCTTTTGCTAGCCTTCCGTGTAGGAATTCCCAGCTGAGGGGGCATTTTCTCCAGTTTTTCTTAGAGTTGGGAAATTCTGTGTTACGAGCTTCAGTGGGACACTGCAATACATCTCTTCACCATAAAGGAACAGGTATGAGGGAGACGCACTTGAAATGGTGTCAGCAAATGTATTACATGTGTATTTCTAGCATTACTGGGGAAACGTTTACTATTAAAATTATTTTATTGGATGTAATTTTAAGATCACCCCCTCCCTCCCCAAACATTTTAACATTTTGCCCCAATCCCATTTCACCCCTTGTCCCTAGCACTTAGCCCTACATCAGCCCTCCTTTTTGCGCTTTCACGCCTAGGTGTAGGGTGTTCCTACTTTTGATAAAATAGAGGGGTAGGGTGAAGTGTTGGGGCTAGATGGCCCTCCAAACAGAGGTTTTTCAGAGACTCCAAACACGGTGCTATGAGAACAAAAAAAACACCAGCAAGACGGCTGAGCAAGAGACCAAAGAAACCCACAAATGTGAGAATTTTCTCTGTTAAAAATTACGATAACCACTGTATTCTCTTAGTTTAATGTCGTTTCAATGTATTATGATCCTTTTCTTCATAACAAGCATGAAAAAATTGCTAATAGTATGCTAATGTCTCGGTAGCTATCTTGCTTAATTTCCCGTTCCACCTTAAATGGTCCAGCAGTTACATTCTGGCATGTGAGGTGTCAGAACTGCTGGTGAAAAGGGAAAATTCTAACAAGAAGCTGGTGAATAGCTGACTTTCGCTTCATATCACCGAAGAATTAGGGGTGGATGATAATAGATAATTGTCGCATCCCCTTCTCTTTGAAGGCATATGATGCCCTAAATGTAACTAAAGCCCAGCAGTGAGGTTGGTGAACTTTTCCCCCCCTCTGCTGTCACTGCAGACTGGCAGGGTCGCCTACAGAGCAGCGCTAGTAGCTGTTAATGAAGTAATGCTCTTTTTTATTTGAGGGTCCCATTTCGTAGGGGAGGATTTCAACCACTACCCCTTGTAACTCAGTTCCAAGGGGCAAGATGACACTCAAACACAAGGAAAAACAGGAAATGGGATTGGGCTTTTGTATTTACTTTCTTTCTGGGGGGGTTAAAGTCTTAATTAGGAGGATCAGACCACCCCCACCCTATAATTTGCAGGATGTTTATGCCGAAAGTCATTTTTCTTTAGAATAAAAAATGGGGAAAGCATATTTTATGTTTGCTCCCCTCACTAATAAAAGAGGGAGTGGAGGAGGTGCTCCACTTGCTCTGTTGTTCAGACGCCTGTGGCCAAGTTCCTGAAAGCTGCTCTGTTGATTGTGGAGCTGCATCAACTACATCACAATCACTCTTGCTCAGGTGTAGTGGGTTCACGAGTGCCACAAGAGTCGCTTGGCTTGTGGTTACGTTTACCCCAGAAGCAGGTATGACACAGACAGAAAAGGCTGGGAGAAAAGCGGATCTGCTTACGGGCTGTGAGAGTATCAGTGGAGTCTCTTGTCGAGTGTTCCTCTTCAAATCTGGCCCTGAGGCCCAGCAGTGATGTCAGAATGACAGTCTAGACAGCAGCTGTCTCCCAGTGAGCGGTTCCAAAACTCCATCCACTCAGGACATCACCCCCCCCCTCCTCCACCCCCGCCTTTCCACACACTCATCTCTTCTCTGTGCTCAGGCCCAGTCAGGAGAGGACTGCTTTTACTGCATATTTCACTGGCTTAAAGGGCCAGCTCAGGATTTTGAACCAAATGTTGACGTATCATGTTGGTGCTGTTATACAAGTTGCTTCACTTGCAGCGTTGACTGGGTCTGTACTGAGACACTGACCATAGCCTGTCTTATAGTTTGTACAGTGGACCTCTGTGAGGGAATTCTATGCAGATTTGTGGAGAAATGTGTCTGATATCATTTTGATGGCACGAAGTACATGTAAGTCCAATACGTTTAGGTTTTAAATACTTTTTTGTAGCACTTTTTAAACCGTCACTGTGTTTAGTTGAGCTGAAAAACACACAAAACATCTGGGAAAAAAAACACATGATCACGTTTTTTCAGACGTGGTCACACGTTTTTTATCACATTTTCACATTATCACACTTTTTTCACAGGATAACGTTTTTCATGTGTGATCACACGATCATGTGAAAAAAAAGTCACATTTAATCACCTCAAATACCCTTTTTTTAATGTGATCACACGTGAAAAAACATGATCACATTAAAAAAAAGGTAAAAAAAGGGTATTTGAGGTGATAAAGTTTTCGAAATTTTTAGTTATTTTTAAAACTAATCATGTGGGGAAACAGCTCATGTAAACACTGTGAGACGTTTAGTGTATAGCAGAGTGGCACAATACATATTGTTTGTTAATCATTAGCAATATATTAGGATTTGCCATACTAATGTATATATATATATATATATATATATATATATATATATATATGTATATTACAACAAATAACTCAATCATGACCTTAATTTACTTTACTAGTTGGATTACATGAATACATCACTTCATCAAGACATATATATTAATACACATTACGTAGCAATATAATCACAACAGTATTTTTTTGCCCAAACTGGGAACCCTGTGATTTTGGCACAAGCCATTCAAACTATAGAGTGAAAAAGCTTTAGAAACTGTATTGTTTATTCATCATCATCTGAAATTTCTTGGGAAACTTTGAGTCTTCTTATATTCTGGAACACATGTGGGCTCTTGTGGAGGCTTCTTTCGTGTTAAAAAGGTTGCCTAAGATTTCCATTAAAGACTTGCATCAAAAACCACACAAATTATGATCTCAGTAACAGGCTGGCTCTCATATGTGATGAGCATGAGTGTCTCCAGACCCTTCGCTAACTTGTTTACAGTGTTCGGAGGTTGAGTAACACGCCCCCTCTTCAGTGGAACAACAACATGCTGTTCGTATCAAAGGGAACAACTCAAAGAGCTGTCTTTGACCCCCACCTAGTGGCTCAAAGCATTTCAGCTCCTCTGTTTGACGGCCCGGTGATTGTATTCAGGTGTTGGCCTTGAAGCAGTTAAGGCTTTTTCCTTTTTTTTCCTTTAATGATTATGGTCAGACAGAGAGAGATAGAGCAGAGACCACATTAATCTCTCTTCAGTATGTCAGTATATTCAATAAACCATACACTTACCGGGATGTGGCACTAATCCCCTTTTTATTATGTAATTATAGATTTTTTTTAGTATTACTAAAACCACCTCCTCTGAATAATAACATAGTTATTTTCCTGCCTCTTTCTTGCACAGTGTCCCTGTTTAAACTGGTATCTAGTGATCTAAAGAACCAAGAAGCACATAAAGAACAAAAAGCCAACAAGAAAACAGACTTCAGAAAAAAGCAGTTTCAGAGAAAATGATATTTATTCCTGCACAGATGATATATGACCACTGACCATAATGCGGTGAGTTAAACTACGGTCAGCTCGGTCCACTGTGCATCCGAAGAGACCTAGTGTTTTCCTGCTACTTCATTCACATCATAAAAGTAAGGGGCCCAGGCTTTACTGCCCCCTTAACCACCGTTACACCGGCCTCCCAGCAGCATCTGAGCGCGCTCCATACCGGTCCTCACATCAGCCATAAAGCACGAGCATCAAACAGAGATGAGAGACTCTACTGACAGGCTATAAAGCCTTTATTTCAGGCTGAAGAAAGCGAGGACACAATGCAAACCATACTAAAGTGTTTATTTTCCAGTGACTTTAACCCCTTAAACAGAAGGCTTATTGTTCAACTAATAGTCTCGACCCCTGCAGAGTGTGCTTAAAGTTTATTTTATTAAGTAAACTTAAGTAAAGTTCAAGTATATTTGTACTAATATCAATGTACTAGTGTACTAATATCAATGTACTAGTGGTATACTTATAAGTGTACGATTTCAATACTTTCTGGGGACTAAATTGGCCCATGTTTTAGTTCATAAAAGTATATTTTTAAGTATACTTTAGATATTTATATATAGTAACTATCATTATTTATATACATATATATATATATATATATATATATATATATATATATATATATATATATTATATGATAGTTATTCATTTTAGTCACATATAAGGATGTAAAACTTTCATGCAACTAGTTGAAACATGTTGAAAGTTTCCTGCAACGTAATGTCTGTGCAACTTGTCAGCTACATGAAGAAATTCAAAAACAATGTTTCACACGACACATTCAGGTTCTTCACTAGTTATATTTTTTTTAAAACTGTATCATCCTCAGAAATATTTGCAGCATCCAGCTGTCACTGCTGTTAGTATCTAGGGTTCTATATTATATATTTGAGTTTGTAATCTGTTGGTGTATGTTAAGCCTTTAAAAATAAATGTTTAATTAGTCATTTTGGATGCAGTCTAGCTTGATGCCTCGCTCATCCTGTCCTAGAAGCTCAAGAAGTTCATCCGAGTCTCCCCTCCTGTAATAGTTTTTATCATTTAGATACCAAAGGAAGCTTTTGGTAAAATTAGAGGACAACAGGAAAACAACAGACTGAGAAAGAAGAATAAAGAGTGCCGTCAGCAGCCATTTGAACAGCTGTTAGTGTTAGCTGGCTAGTTGGGTCAGCTGAATACAGAAATGTTATCTTCAAGAAACATGTTTGTTTGCTGTCATGGTTCAGGAAACAGACAAAATAAAAAACTACCAACCTTGCATAAAGTCAGGTCTCCATCTTCTGTTTTATTTTCCATTTTATGTCCAATGATCCGGTAAAATTAATTGCTTGAAATAATGTCGTTTGATATGATCATGTGACACATTATCATCCTTTTGATTGGTTGTTTCGTAAAACTTGTTCCACTAAGTTGAAACTGTTGCTGAGTTTCAAGCGTGACACTTTGCAGGACACTTTACATTAGGCGGTTCAAGTGCAATTTAGTTTCATGTAGGTTTCAAGCAACCAAAGTTGCATTGCGGTTACACAGTGTAGATCCAGCCTAGGACTGCATTTTATCACTTAACCATAATAAGATACATACTAACCCTATAAGATTCCAGAGAATATTATGAATGCTAGTTCAAAAGATACTTTTAATTTGAAATTAAGACTAGATTAGTTTAGGGTGGTTTATCCATAAAGTACTGGGGCTCATTTTTGCCTAATGTTTGTAATTGTGCTCAGATTTCTCTTAGACATTTAATCTCTTTAATGTTCCTGTGTAAAGCAAGTTTACACTTTATAACTAATATGAAAAACCTGTACAAATACATATCTATAAATATAAAATGCACAAGTATTTTGAGATTGGGGAATTGAAGTGTGGACCGAAACATGGGCCTTTATAGGGTTCCTAGAGGTAATGCATAGAAGAAATAAGCATAAACAAATAAAGGACATTGTCACTGATAAGAAGCATTAATCAACCATAGAATCCTTGGTTTATCTACATGGGTGCTAAACCGTGCATTACACCCTCAGTCAAAATTTAAATTCCTGCAATGTGAAAATTTTTTAGGTGTACAGGATGATTTTGGTTGCTGCAAAGTTGCACTATGCATTCATCTAACAATGCCTCAAATGTGGTAGAATGCAAGCTGAGAATATTGTGCTGTGGTTAGCTCTGATTATGTCCAGCATACTGGATGACCGCTAACAATAGAAAAATGATGCACCTAGCTAGCCAGAAGGTATACCATCATGCACCCCCCTTTATTTCTAACCCACCTTCAGTAATTTTGTTCTGGAACCAAGTTTAAAGCAGTACAGTAGTTACTGGTATCAGTAAATTTTTGGTTTCATCCTGCAATTGCTACAAACATGATTCATGAGATCCTGATGGTGTGGGTTCATGCCAGTTTTCTCCCTTTCAGTGATGCCTAAGTCTGTATAGGACAGTCTGTCGCTCAGCAGCTTCTAAGCAACACACCCAGGCAGTTATTTCCCATCATACGAGACCAGGCTCCTATCTACTTGAATGACACAGGCCTATAAACCTGAACCTGACTGCGAGGCTGAAGTTTTAAAAAACATTTGTGGTCACTTGCAGAACCAGGCAGCCAGTCAACATAATTAGCTTATTAAGTTTGGTGCAAATAACTATAAAAAATTATTTTCAGGTTGCTTTGGCTAGCAGCTACCCTCTTACGCTTTTACCAACAAGTTGATTAAGCAATACAAGTAGATGAAAGAATACTAACAGCTCCCCCTTGTGGAGAACCTTTAAGCTGCTAAATGTGTGTGAATCTGTAATTGATCAATAAGCTGGTTCATGAGGTGCTTCGCATTTCCAAAGTGTATAATGTCTTTTTGAGCAACACATTTGTCAAATATATTGCATTACAGTATCTAACAAAAGGTGTATTCTATACTTAAAGTCAACTTCCCGGTACATTTTTTGCTTAATTATTACCTGAGGGTCAGGAATGTGTAGGACTAAATGGAGTGCTACCGCTAACATGAAACAAGACCACACCAACAAGCCTAAATGCCCTGCTGGTATCCAAAGCTAACACTAGGTGCATGCGGATGCCAAACATGCACTGTGCGTGCCAACCTGCCACTCAGCGATGCACTGTAATACCAAGCAACTGTTCAGGGATAATGGTGATACTAAGAAAGCTGCTGGTCAGCTGCTCGCTTCATGCCAAGCTGTCTCACGCCACTGAGGAAATCACAGAGCGGATCTGATGCCGCTCACGCACCTCCCGAACAGCCACAACACACACTCATCTCGCTCTCTAGCCTATGCGTGTGTGCACGGACACTTCTTAAAACCCTAATTTGTCATTTGGGACAAATCCGGCCTTTGTGGGCTTCTCTTTAGAGGCATGAACATTCCTAGGGAAAATATATGTTCCAACAGCTGCGCTCTTCTCCTCTTAAGGCTTCTGAATAAACCACTGTCTTAGAAAGTATGAACAGCAACAAATCCATTACACACCACCTCACTGTGTGAGCACAGGCACTGGAAAAGTACCCAGCGGAGGAGCTTTGGCAGGCTCAGCAGCTACCAGAGCTTTCTAACAAGTGCTTGGTAGAAGTTCTCATGTCTGGAGGGTTGCATTGTGACTTGATTTGAGGCCTGCCTGCTGCTAAAGCTTAGATGGTAAAAGCTTTAGGGGTAGTTTGGTGAAAAACTTAATTTGCACCATTTTCTCCTTTGCGCAGATGTAGTCAGGGTGCATCTTTAGTCTTGTCCTGGAGCTATGAGGCTAATTTTGCTAACCAGTAAAGGAATGTTAATTACACCAAGTAAAGTGCAAGCCTAAATCATCACAGACTTGCCTCGGACCACGTCTAGTAAACAAACTTGCTTACAACGTTTCAAGTCAAATCAAATCAAGTCACGTTTATTGTCACATCCCATTTACACAGATGTGAAGGTGAGTGAAAATCTTAGGTGCATAGCCCTCCTTGTAGTACTTAAACATACAAAACTGTATCGCTGTTGTCAGAAAAAAACCTTGTATCTCCAAAATGAGAATTTTACATGAGAAGGAAAAAACTTACTTCACTTTTAATGTAAGTCAATGGAACCAGACTTTTTTCCAAGTCATTTTGGGCCGTTTCATTTGGTCCATGTATCATGAAACTTACACACAATGTAAAGGACAACAGGCGTTTTCAAATTATGTCAAAAACTGAAAAATGACAAAAATGGACATACAAGGTCTTGTTCTGACAGCAGCAATATATATATATATATATATATATATATATATATATATATATATATAGATATGTAGAGAGAGAGAGAGAGAGAGAGAGAGAGAGAATTGTCCAACAACCAAAAATATCCAGCCAACAGCATCCTGTGACCACTGATGAAGGACTGGAGGATGACCAACACAAACTGTGCAGCAGCAGATGAACTATCGTCTCTGACTTTACATCTACAAGGTGCTGTGTCTGATCCACTCAGACCAGCGCAACACACACTAACACACCACCACCACATCAATGTTACTGCAGTGCTGAGAATGATCCACCACCCAAATAGTACCTGCTCTGTGAGGGTCCATGGGGGTCCTGACCACTGAAGAACAGGGATAAAAGGGGGCTAACAAAGTATGCAGAGAAACAGATGGACTACAGTCTGTAACTGTAGAACTACAAAGTGCACCTATATAGTAAGTGGAGCTGATAAAATGGACAAGGAGCGTAGAAACAAGGAGGTGGTCATAATGTTATGCCTGATCAGTGTATATTGCTTCTGTCAGAACAGAACCTCTATACCCCAGTATTGCACCATTCCAATATACAGTTTTTGTACAGTAATATTAGTTGTGAAATAAAAGCTATGACATGTACAGTTGGGCACATTGCCATATATGCAGTTTGTGAGTCTGAGGTAGATAAATGAGATGCAGGGTACACAGAGGATAGAGTATTGATATATATATTCCAGATTACAAGATATGGATAGAAGATGTACAAGATGTCAATCTATATGTGCAGGTGTAGGTTTGCTAGATAGAAGCTACAGTAAGATCAGAGTCTACAACATAATGAACATAAACAATCTGAATTTCAGGTTAAAGATAAAGAATTCAGGGGTAAAGATAAAGGTATACAGAACCATTTTGAAAAGGGTTCTATATAGCACCAAAAAGGGTTCTTTTATTGTATACAAGCTTGACATCGTAACAACAGAAGAACTCTTTTTGGTGCCATATTCAAAAAGGTTCTATATAGAACCATCTGCAGCACATTCTCCAATAATCTGAAGAACAATTTCATCATGCAAGGAATCATTTAATCACACAAATGGTTCTTTGAGTGCTCATGGTTCTATATAGAACCACTGTCTTTACTAAAGAACCCTTGAAGAACCATCTTTTTTGAGAGTGTACATAAGAAATACAGGAGTGTGGCGGGAAAACTAACTGTGACAGTAAAGTATTGTAATTTTATAATACAGTATGAAACAAAGAATTGCTGGAGAAATTGCTGCCCGTAAATTCACACTGAATTTTTAGTAAAATGAAGCTCTGTGAGCCAACAGGGTGCCAGTGAGACTGATAAATGCACTGAAAGTGCGACGTAGCAACAGCGAGCTTTCAGCATGCTGTAATTTCCTTCTAATGCAAGAACGCCAGAGAAGGAGAGGGAAAGAGAGAGAGAGAGAGAGAGAGAGAGAGAGAGAGAGAGAGAGAGAGGGAATGCATGGGGAAATCCTCTCAGTCCTCCACGCCTGAGTCTGACTTTCAAAAGTGCAGTTTGTCCCGTGCAGGCTGCCGAGGGTAAATAAGTCTCTTATCTTGATGAATCTAGCCATCGGCGTGGAGCAAGGTGAATGGAAGGTGGCACAAATGAGGGGGAAGAATGTGGGGAGCGTTAGTGTAAACAGCTCCAGGGCCGATGGCGGATCCATCACTCATGGTGGGACCCCCCCCACCCTTTACCATCCCCTGGGTCCATCCCCCACCACATTTATTTAGAGCCGACGCCAACACCAGCGAGGTCACGGGTGGTCATTAGGCAGAGAGGGGAGCAGGCTCCGTTCCTAAGGGTCTAGAATCAGCCTAAAAAACTCCAAAGTTTCCATTCCTTTTCCCACGCATCTCTTTAGGAGATCAGTCAGGTCCTGTTCCCAGAATCCTCATTTGACGTTCACACACTAAAGGAAAAGTCTCACCAAATTTATCTACTATAAATACACACCAAGCGGCCACTTCATTAAGTACACCTCCTTACAGACTGTAGTCCATCGGTTTCTCTGCATACTTTGTTAGCCCCCTTTTACCCTGTTCTTCAGTGGTCAGGACCCCCACAGGACCACCACAGAGCAGGTACTATTTGGGTGGTGAATCATTCTCAGCACTGCAGTAACACTGACGTGGTGGTGGTGTGTTAGTGTGTGTTGCGCTTTTACAAGTGGATCAGACACAGCAGTGCTGGTGGAGTTTTTAAACACCTCAGTGTTGCTGTTGGACTGAGAACCAAAAATATCCAGCCAACAGCGTCCTGTGGGCAGCGTCCTGTGACCACTGATGAAGGATTAGAGGATGACCAACACAAACTGTGCAGCAACAGATGAGCTACTGTCTCTGACTTTACATCTACAAGGTGGACCAACAAGGTAGGAGTGTCTAATAGAGTGGACAGTGAGTGGACACAGTGTTCAAAAACTCCAGCAGCACTGGATTGCTTCATAGCTGCAGTGCATTCAGCATAGGCAGCAACAGTGACTGGATTTCATAGTCCTATTTCTCATTTGTTACACTGATAGGCCTCTAACTGTAGTCATCGCTTTTCGCTGGTTAATCTAAATACCTCATGTTGAGCAAAACCAATAACGCAAATACATGTAAACGTATACTGAAAAAGCTGATTATATTTCTTCTGTAACTCATTTTCAAGCAGAGAATGATTACAGGGATTGTCACTCATCTACATGGACCCACTCTCTAAAATAGGAAAGCATAAATGTGTCTTTAAAGTCATTACCGCCGTTAATTTCTCATGGCCACAGGTTACAGCCACTAGAACACTTTTGCAGGTCTCAGGCTGTGTGGACGAACTTCTTGAACTCTAATTGGACTGCGAGTGCATATTGTTCCTCTTGGCTATGTACACTGTGGTTTTATGAGACCACAAGCAGTATAAACCTCTTCCCCAGACCTCCCTACTGACCCCCCTACCCCAAAGGCCCAATTTCCCTGTACACATGTCCACTATCACTGACTCCATTATTAGTGCTGGTCTTTCCACACTGAACCCTGAGCCAGAATACCATTAGTTTGTCATTAGTCCCATGATGTGTCCTACTTTGGCAGCACTTGTGAAAGTATCATAAAACCAATGAGAGGAAAAGTGAGAAAGGACAACTTAACTGTCGTCCGAGTGGTATGCACTCGTCTGCTGTTGCTGCAACATGCTTTGCTGAAATTCAACTAAAACCGGTTTTACATGGTGAAACTTTCATGCAAGTTTACTTGTTTGAAACCTACATGAAATTGAATTGCACTTTGGTTCCATAATGTAAAACATCCTGCAACTCACTTGAAACCCAGCCGCAACTGTTGTGTCTCAGTTTCGTGAAACAAATCAAAATGCCAATAACACATCATGCGATCACAGTGACAGGCCTACCTTTCAAGCAACTGAGTTCCCTGGATCAGTGGACAAGACAATAAAACAGAAGGTAGTAGTTGGAAAGATACATGTATAAACTGAAGAAAAAAACTAATGGTAATGACAGCTGGAAAAAATATACAAAGATAATAAAAAAAGCTGCAAATATGTAAATTACACCTTGCACAAACATTATAGCATGAACTATGCAATGTTTCAAAAAATATGAGCTGGTGTTGGTGGAGTAACTGAATGTGTTGCGTGCAACTTTGAATTTCTTCGTGTAACAGTTGCACCAAAATTATGTTGCAGGAAATTCACACCATTAAACTAGCTGAATGAAAGTCGCACTGTGTAAATCCAGCTTAAAGCACATCTTAGTTAGGCCTTTGCCAAGACTAAACCTGTTCTCATGCATTTTGGACTCAAGTTATACGACATTCACTGAAATGCTCAATGTCTTGCGCAACTTCTCCCATTTTGTTTATTTCATTGCGTGTCTTGCCATAAATTTAGGGTAAATCCACAAGCAAACTCTGCTTAAGCTTGTACTTCCAGCAGCCTCTCTAAGGGCTCACCAAAATCCAAGTTATTCCCTCTACATGGCAGAGCTACACAGCCATAGGGCCCTGTGGGTTCTCTCAGTAACAAGCACAGTAAGTCCATGTGTCTGTAAATCTGGTTTTGTTCATCTTTATAGTTCACAGTAGGTCATACTGTGTCCTAAACCACACTGAACTGTGCGACCTTAAGGAAAATCTGGATGCATTCTGAGAAATTTTGATGCAGCAGTTTTACAGAAACAATTTGGGCTATTTGGGTGACTACTGAGTGGTAGTGTTAGGTTAGCAACGTTAGCCTTGATGCTCCAGTTCTAAAATTAAAGCAGCAAAATTTGGACTCCAAACGTCTCGGCCAATCGACTACAATTAGGGTGAGTAAAAAAACATGGTTTAAATTTTCGGCAACCCTTTGTTTAAGTTTGAGGCAAATGTGTGATGCAGAATGCATGATGCTTATTGGTGGGTAGGAGCTTCCATTACTTGTAGCTACATTAGCCTCACAGCTTCCGTGCAATAGTAAAGCAGTTCAGGGTTCAGGCAGCTATGTTATGGCTGATCAAGTACATTTGGGGTGAGGGGAAAACAGTAAATCTAGTTTCTTGCCAAACTATCCCTTTAAGGGTTGTTTCACCTCAACGGTCTCAGTTGCCTTTGCTTTATTATTTACAGGTGTTCTGTTGTCAGAAACGCTTTATCTCCTACTGTCACAATCACCTCATCTTCCTCTACACAACAAACTCCCTCCATAAAACATGCTGACTGACCTTCTCTTCCAACTTTTAAATTTCTTTTGTTCTGTCTCTCTCTCTCTCTCTCTCTCTCTAAAGGCCTTTAAGACAAATGCAATATCCCACATCACATCATTAGACAGGAGGCTGTTTAATTAAACCCCCAAGCAATGCCAACAATAGCCATTATGAGTCTCTCCTCCACTACGCTTTTAATTAGTCCCACAGACCCTCCAGTTTTCCGGGCTCCTTCCACTTCTCAACTGCCTTTCAAAGACTTTCCAAACACATTAAACTTCATTTGCAGGCGAGGCTTCGTCAGACAAAACGTAGGTAAGAGCCAAAACCAAATCAGACAGGAAAGTCTGAAAATACACACGCCACACCTCCCTCTGCTGGCCTGGCGATGATTTACTCAAACGCCACTCACACCAGACTACCTCTACTCCCATACAGCTGCTCCAAACAAAGCACAAAAAGGAAAATACACATAAAGAAAAAATAGAATTAACTTTCTAAACGTATGACTTGTGATATGAGCGAGTTTGTTGAAGTTGGCCTTGCCCTGAATTTCTGGTTAGTGAGCTCATTTCAGACTCATAAGCACATATGGTCACAAAAAGGGCTTCAAGGGCTTCAACGGGCACGAAAGCATGTTTTTCCAATATGCGCTAAGAGGATGGAGCTTTTGTCAGGCATACTGAAAGGACATTTTTAAACAGTTTGTTGGGAAAAGAAAGGAGAGGCAAGGAAAAAAGAAAGTTCCACTCAACAAATGTCACCTCAACAACACAACCTGCAAGAGAAATACTTTCCAGAGGAAAATGTTATGATTAGAACTGCATATTTCCTCACGAGTTGGAATAAAACAAAAGTCCAGTCAAGGTCAAAACTACAGCGCACCTATGTGTGAAGATACAACATGACATTTACAGAGAACAGGCCTACTTTCTGAGAGGTGGGCAGGTGGCTGTTCCACAAAGCAGGACTTTTCTTTAAAGTGCATAACCTAATTTCTGTATAACTAAGTTGTAAAAAATCTTTTTAAAATTATTTTAAATAGGCTAATTATTATATAAATTATTTATACATAACCAAGTCAGAGTTGTTTACAGTGGTGGTGATAGGAACCAGACGTCTATAGAGTTTAATGCTTCTAAAAGCTAATACACTGCCTGACGCCTAAAACATTGTTTTAAACATTTTTTGAAACAGGTTTTGGCCTAAAGCTGTTTTTTTTGGAAAACATGTTCATGTTGAAGAGATACATGCAGGGCATTTGTGAGGCAAAACAGTCCCAAAGAACTTTTCTCAGATGTACAACTATTTTACCATCATATTACATGTAAAAGCAAATAAAATGGCTATATTTGCACTGTAGTCACTGCAATCTCTGGTTCCCATCACCAGCACTGTGAAGATATTCACGTGAGTTTCTCTACAACTAATCTGAATGACTTTTACATCTCAAAAGACTGAATTATGTAGAAATTTTGAAAAAGTGGTGGAACTCCCCTTCATGTCTCCCTGAAAGTGAAGTGTGTCCAACAGAAATGTCCAGCTCACACTGGACAGGCTTGACCTTTGGGCTTAAAGTATCAGAATAACCGTGAAATCTTCTGTTGTGAAATTCTCCCAAAGTCCGAATTTTAAAAATAGGAGCTTTCAAGAACAAAAATATCTGTACAGTACGTTTTAAATTTCTGTCAATCACATCTGTGATCAGAAATAAAGGTCCTGAGTGTTTCAGAATGAAGGATGGTGTTTAAATTACATACACAGTAAACAACAGTAAACAACAGTACTCCACATGGTGACTTTTTAAACTTTCCTATTACAAAATCAAAAACTTGTCATAAAGTCATAAAGTCATAAAACCACAGCTTGATGATGACCAGATATTACAGAAGGAAAAAGTGAGACTAATATAAAACAAAATAGTAATTAAAAAAGAAAAAATGTTTATGGCACAACGATGAGAGAAACCTCATCGATGATGCAGACACACATTGTGTGCATGCATATACAACAGTTTCTGACTACTGTCCTCCTCAGTCCAGTTTCCTCTGCTTGGCTTTGTGGGGACGCTCTGTGTTGTCTTTGTCTTTGGCTTTGCTGTCCTCTGCGTCCCACAGTGCGTTCCGGACAAACCGAGATGCTGCTCCTTTGTCCAGACGAGCTGCCTTTTTCTTATCGGTGATCTCCTTCAGCCTGTTCATGTATGTTCGGATTCTCTCCTGTGAAATTTAATAAATTAATCAAAAACGTTAGGGACTCCTCAGGTTCAGAAGAGGGAATATTTAACAAAGTATCTAAAGCTCTAAAGTGGGAACAAGGCAGCACAGTATATTGTTTGTTAATAGATCCTGCAATGTCTTTCTAAAATATGCAAATATGCCTTTTAACAAGTCACATTTTCTGCCAGATTAGTTGATCTGTTTTGACGAATCCATGTATTCACATGATACACCATAAAATAAAATATTTTTGACCATTTCATATCAAAAGCTCTCCCAAATTAAGTGAAGACATCGCAGTTGCAATATTTTTAAAAATAACACATATATTCCTTCTGATTGGCTGCAAGGTATTGTGCCTCATTCAAGAAAGCAGCTCAGGCTGAAACACTTATAACTTTAGTGTCAGTGGGCGGAGCTAAACTGCTATTGGCTGAATAGTAGGACATCAGCAATTATACAACAGTTAGTTCCAGCCATGCAAGCTGATTGGTTGGGAAGCGTTCTAACTGTGCTGTTATTTCACCATAACATCACGTTTTTTTTTTCACAAACCGTATCACTCCGCTGAGATGCCATTGCTAAGCAACAACTTTGACAGCTGTAGGAGACGCTCAAGCCATTTGAACGTCTTTAATTCTTACTTTGCCACAAATAGAAAATGGACGCTTTTAAGATCACATTTGACCGACAGCCGATTTGGTCAGACTCTGAAGATGAGACGACACTAAATTCCCAAACTGTCGTCACCACTGAGCAGCTTTTCAGTCGGCAGCTGAGACAGAAGAGCAGCTAAACAACCTGGAATCAGCCAGAAATGAACCCAACACCATTCGCCAAACTAAATGGGCTGTAAGATGCTTTACAGACTGGCTGGAACAAAACAACAGTAATATTGATCCAGCAAAAATTGACAAAACTGAGCTAAACTTGATATTGTGGCAGTTTTATGGCTCGGTCCATACTTCAAAAGGCGAGGCTTACGGCAGACTGTGCAGCGAGTGGGCGGAGCTCGTTACTCTGACATAGCAACAAGCTGCTTGTTAAGGAACTATAATTTGGCGGAAGGAACGGCGAACATTAAAACATATTAAACGCTGCGTTCACGACCCAATTTATTTATTTCTTACTTTATTTATTTAACTGTTGTATAAAAGTAATAGAACACTCAAGGGAGTGTGTTACCGCGAATAACATCACGGTGATGGTGTATGGCACCAAATCACCTGCAACCAAATCACAGCCGTGATGTTATTTTGCGATAACACACTCCCTCAAGGGTTCTATTGCTTAAATGTAGTGCTTTTTCATGACATCACAATGAATTCATAATGAGCCGTTTTTGCAGCTTAATTTTAATATATGGAATTTGTGAACTCAGGAGTGAATGGTAGGTTTAAAACTAAACAATGTTTACATACTGCACCAAACTCTTTTATCCTAAAAAATGCAAGGGACATTTGTTTTTTGTTTTTTTTTATGTTTTGCACCGTTTTACAGATGCAACAGTTGTTCACTGAGTCACTTTATCTTTTTTCCCCCCCATTGTAAGAGGGATGGCACAGTACCATAAATGAAAGCTGGGTTCTTACCAGTTCTTGTTTGATTCCATGTTCTTTTGGGTTCACTCCTTGTGTCATTAGGTACACTGACAAAGAAACAGATTAAATGTCAAAGACTGAGCAAAGAGTGAACATGAACTGTGCCAAAAGACTAAACAGCTAAAATACTCACTCCAAAACAGCGAGTTGAGGGTGTACGCAGACATCAGGTCCAGTTTGGCTTGGTCAAGCGGGTCAAGCTAAAATAAACAAACAGTGAACATTGAACCAACAGCTGTTTGCCAATGGAACTTAGATAATCAGATTTGAAAATATGAAACACACACACACACACACACAATATTTTCATATATAATAACAAAACATAATAATTATGTATGTGTATGTTGGCGTGTGTGTATTTATACACACACATATATATAAGACTGATATTTTGGAGTGTCTCAACAGCAGTTAACTTACTAATTTAACCTACTAATTACATGTGAAAAAAATATTTTATGTGATAAACGTTAATATTACATTTATATCTGCTGCTCCATTCTTTTAGCTGTATGTACTGTATATATATGTACCACAGAACCTCAGCATTTGATTGTATCTGTATTTATCTCCCACTGCACATGCTCACCTGTAGATTGTACATGCTCTAGGTAATGTTTATGTACAGCATATCTTTTTCTATATTCATTTTATTAGATTTCACTTTATGCTGACCCCTGCACAGAAGAATTCCTTGCACACCTGGTACCTGGCGAATTAAAAATCTGATTCTGAAATTAATCTGCTAACTACATGCATTCATACTTTATGCCTTTTAGAAAACTGTCTTCTTGTCGTAGCCAGTGAATGTGCACGTGGCCCTTTACCTTCAGGTGCTCGCCCTTTGACACAGACATGAGAGTCTGGATTACATTTTGGACAGAGCTCACAGAAGACTCGAACCCAGTGAGGTACTCCTCGATTTCTGTGGGATAATCCTCCACCGAGCCTTCGTCAGCCATAACCTCAACACAGTAAACTGTAGAGAAAAAATGTTTTTATTAATGTTACTTATTAATGTCGCTAAAGCCACTGGCTATGAGTGCTGCGAAGCCGAAGTCAGCTGCTTATTCGCCAGATACTTGGTCGAATTATCACGTTCCACCTTAAATGCTGGAGCAGTTACAGTCTACTACAGTATTTAAGGTGGAACGGGATAATTCGAGTATAAAGCGGACCTCAGCCTCGGCACACCTATCCGCTGCGTTTCCACGTGACATAGTGTGTGCTGTATTTTGTGAATTTAGAGCGAGTCTTGTTTAAAACAGGTTAAAGATTAACTCCATATTAAACAGCTCAGCTGTTCCAGCCGCTCTGATGACGAGGTTCGTTTACAAACGAGAGAATTAAAACAAATTTACCTCTTAAACACTCCGGTGGCCACAACACTGAACACGAACACAGAAAGAACAGCAACAGAAAGACATTTCCGCTTATGTCTGTACACATTCCAAAATAAAGGCCCTCGCATTCACTAAAATAAAAATATATATAATTAATACAAAATAACATATATAACAGTTTGTGTTAGTTTGTTTTGTTAGGTATGTCCGACTGTTGTTTTGGAAACTGATTAAATATAGACATTAAATGTGAAAGACATTGCCGCTTGTGTCTGTACAGATTTCAAACTAAAAGCCGTCGATTTAACTTGAACTAAAAGTTTCATTTAATACAAAATAAGATACAAAACAGCTTGTGTTAGAGCAATTGTTTTAGAGTATATTTTTATTTTGTTTTGTTTTGTTTTGGTTTAGGTATATTCAACTGTTGTTTTGGAAACATGATTAATGCAATATTACAATATGACTATTTAACGTAATCGTAACAAATTACATTACAGTATGCCACAGTATGCTATTATGCATATTGTCGTCGAAACAATTAAATCGTTATCTCAAGTTAGCTTGTTAGCGTCAGTAGCAAGTTCCCTTTTGTGTTAATTTGCAGTAGAACTTTTATTTTGAAATTGCATCACAAACCCTCTTGCTGACAGCAGAACAAATACACACAGAGCCCAGCCTCAACTTTCGACCTGTTGTTGGACATTTCAAACATGTAGCTAACAGAACTGCCCGAAAATACGAGACTCGTGACTTGATTTGGTCTTCGCTGAATTCGAGGATGAAGCGGATCCACTCAGGTCAAGACTCCGGTGGGTGTTTTAGCTGGTCGGCTTGAGTGACTGAGTTCTGTGCGGTCGGTTCAGTTGTCCGTCCAGTCGAAGCGCCTTTTGTTGACCGACTCTTTTGGCTCCTTTCATCATCTGTCTGTGAATGATAACGATATCTAGACTTCAGAAAGGGATTATGTCTTCCTCTGGTTCTGCTGATCGGCGATTATATCGTTTATTCTTGCTTATTAGAAAGGAACCAGGTTAAAGGGGCGCTCCACCAATTTTCCAGAATTTCTGCTCATTTAAAAGCTTAAAATGTAAACAAAGTCATTCAGAGTGGCTTGGCGTGAAATGCTTCGTTCTAGATAACCTTAGAGTCAGAATTGTCCACAGTGGTGGTGATAGGAACCAGATGTCCACCTCTAAAGTCTCCCTCACAGAAAGTTTTAGTGACACAAGTTGACACATTGTTTTACGTAGTTTTGTGATGAAATTTTGGCCTAAAACGTCTTGTTGATCTATTTATCTTAATCCATTCATGGTGGAGGGGTACATGCAGGGCGTTTTAAGGCAAAATAGTCCCCAAAGAAAACTCCTTTTTCCAGATTTACATCTATTTTACCATTATCTTACATTAAATATAAAAAGTCAGAAGACACGTGTAGGTTCACTGGTGGTTTGGGTAGTAAATAAAATGGCTGTATTTGTGTGGTAGACGTTTGTGTTTAGACCCCTGGTTCCTGTCACCACCCCTGTTAAGAAATCTGAGGCTCTACAATGAACAATTTCACACTAAACCACTCTGAATGACTTTGTTTGCATTTCAGTGATGGAATTTTGCAAAAAAAAAAAAAGAAAAGAAAAACTGGTGAAATTCCCCTTTGGCTAACCTGTTCTACCTAATGGAGTCCCAGTTACACCACAGCAGCCAGTCTCAGCTTCTGTTTTAGATAGTGATAGATAATGTAAATGTTTTCTTGCACGGTCTATTGTTCGTTTGCATGTATTATATATGGAAATATACGTCTTAATTGGAATATTTCACTGTTAGTTGCAGTGGTAACCTACATATGCTGTTTTTGTTTGTGTGTTTTGGCTGTTTTGGTTTGTATTTCATTTGCAAAACCTTAAACAAAAACCCAGTGACTGGGCTGTCTGTGCTGGCTCAGTTTCTTTTTTTCCACTGGAGGTTTTGTTACACTTCCCTTTAAATCATGTGGGATTTTATTGTCTAGTCGTGACTTTCTGAAATCTGATCATGCTTGCAAAAATCCTGCGCTTAGTTCTTTAGGCCACACAGGGGTTTAGTCTGTAGTGGCATCAGCTGCATCAGTGAGGCTCATTTCAGTCTCCAGTAGTCGAGAGCTGCTCTTTATCCAATTTACCAGGCTTCTGAATAGATATACCTCCTTTTTGAAAGTAAAAGGAGGTTCTTGCCTGATTTGGTAAGATTTGGCAACCTCTTCTTGCCTTATTTGGTGTAGCTCTTCAGGATAGACCTCAGTCTTCCACCTCAGTGCACGTTCAGGTGGCAGCGGGCGATGGCAGGGTCAGTGTGGGTGTAATGGTGACGGCGATTTGCTCTGTTTTGTTCTTCGCATACAAATACTGCCTCTTTATAATATTCTTATACGTAAATAATCCCAAGTCCTCATTTAAAAGATGCTAAACTGTTTCCGATATTGAGCAAATGTCACATTGTCCACTCATGGTCAGTTTAAACGCATACTGATGTTTCTGCTCGTTTATATTTTGCACTGGTTAAAGTTAGAAGTCAGTGTCTCACTGTGTGTCTGGCTAATTTTATACAGTGCTATGCATGTGATTAAGTAAAAATAATTACACATCCTCTACAGAGAACATACTTCTGTTTATTTGCTGAATGTAACATGCTGGGAGAAAACAGTAAGGTATAAAATGTGGTCTGTGCAAACGTTAAGGCACTTTTTTATGTTTTATGGGGCTCTACAATGAACAATTTTACACCAAACCACTCTGAATGACTTTATTTATGTCTCAATGATGGAATTATGCAAAAAAAAATTTGAAAATTGGTGAAATTCCCCTTTGGCCAACCTCTTCTAGTGGATGGATGGATGGATGGATGGATGGATGGATAGATAGATAGATAGATAGATAGATAGATAGATAGATAGATAGATAGATAGATAGATAGATTGATAGATAGATAGATAATATAAATGTTTTCTTGTATGGTCCATCATTAATTTGCATGTATTATAGATGGAAATATATGTCTTAATTGGAATATTTCACTGTGTTAGGCGTGTCAAACCCAACCACTAAATGGACCATTTTAAACAAATCTGTGGGCCAGAGAACATCTTTGTTTTTATTTTATTTTTAAATAACATTTTGATATACCCTGAACTGTTGTTTATTCAAAATATGCCAAAACATAAACACCAAAATATAGCCACTTGTAGTAGACCTTGAAATATTACATGAATACTTGAAATATTCAATATTTAAATGTCTCGAGGGGCTAGGTCTTTTAAACCTACCTATTAGCTTGAACTACATACCTGGCGTCTTTACTTTGCGGCAAGCTCATTAAATCTCGGTATCAGTTTCTGAGCCGCTAAGTTTGTATATTGGTTGAACTGCAGCTGAAATGTTTGGTGATATGACTGGTTGGGTAGAATTGAGGAGTGACTACAGTCTCATAAGGCGCATTCAACTCACCCTCATAGTTCCATGCAAAGTGTCCTGCACAGGGTATTCAGACATTTTAAGGGTGATCCCAAACCACAGGGAGTGAACAGCGATTTATCACTTCACCGGAAGCTGCAGGAAACTTTACCCATCATTCATTGCAGGTCTCTTGAAGATGCATGTTTGATTATGAGGCTGTAGGACGTTCCGAGTGAAGGTGTTTTATCAACTGCAGTTCCCTGACATCCAGTGCTCAAGTGTGTAGGGAACATAACAGTACTGTTTAGGGACCCTGTGGAATGGAATAAAGCTCTAGATCATGCGTGTCAGGCTCCGGTCCTCGCAGGCCGAAACACTGCAGACTTCAGCGCACTGCCTCATTAAACACACCTGATTCAGCTAATTAGAAAGGGCTTCATGAACTGAATTCAGAGTGTTAGATGAGGGTCAACATTAATCTCCGCAGCACTTTGGCCTGGAAGTGTCGGGTGCCTGATCTGGCCTGCTGGCATTGCATTTGACATATGGGCTGTAGAGGATGTGCTAACGCATTTTTAATAAAACCTAATTTGACCAGGGGTGCTCAAACTTTTGCATATGCCTGTATCCTACAGTCTGACTGGTCTGTGATTGCAGTTGGGCATCTATAACACATCTCTGTTGGTTTCTCACTGTCTTTATTGCTTCTGTCTCAGTTAGGTGTAAGTGTGTATCTGCCCTGTTTCTAGGCCAGTCACGTGATGCTCTTAGAGAAGTCAGATCGGGTCACAGGGTTTATGTGAGCATCTCTCAGAGTTGCTGAGTGAAGTATATTTGAAGCAGCAGTTGAGACATTCCTATATGACTGTCACGAGGAAAGCATGCTATGGGCTAAAGAGAGGCTGTAACGTATGGGCTCTATAGGGTGTGGTGAATAATGCTTGTTATGGAGATGCTTCTCTTCTCTCTCTCTCTCTGTCTCAGGCCCTTCAGTGTGATGCTCAGGGACTCCTGCAGCTTGGCTCTTAGAGACGGCGCACCATGCTGTCCCCATCCTTAATGCAGCCACTCAGAAGGAGAGCGTGATCTGCGGTGGATGTTGAAAGGCGCATCCTAAGAGCAGAAGAGGAGAGATTATCTGCAGGTAATGGAGTGACTGTGGTTCTTCTGCGTGTTTGTTCTCAGTTCTGGGCCTGGACTTCTTTGCCTTGTATAGTTTAGTATTTACGCTGCTCTAACACACCCACTTCACCTCAGGTCTTGTTGATGAACAGATAAATTGAAGTGGAAAATGTTGCCGGAAACGTCGTATCTCAAAAATGGTAACTTTACAGGAGAAGGAAAAAACTTGCTTTACTTTTAATGTAAGTCAGTGGAACTAGACTTTTTTCTAAGTCATTTTGGGTCATTTCTTTTGGTCCATTCAACATGAAATTTACACACAATGTAAAGGGCAACAGGCAAATTATGTCAAGGTTTTGTTCCAACAGCAGTGATATATATATATATATAATGTGTGTGTGTGTGTATATATATATATATATATATATATATATATATATATATATATATATATATATATATATGTATATAACATTTTAGGAGGTTACAGGCGGCTGTAGCTGAGCTAAAGCTTAAAGCGGAGCAAAGTAAGTCTGTGTTTTCGTTTAGATTGGTTTTTAGCCTTTACTAGGGCACAAGCACATACTGAGACATACTTACAGTCAAGATGGTAAAACGTTACACAATAAAATAGACATAAAATGTTGTGGCTCCCAAGGTGGTTTGATTTTTGTTGAAAGGACAAAATGGCTCTTCTTAACGTTTGGGTTGCTGACCCCTTCCTTAGGCTAATGAGCGGCTGCTCGTTCTACTGACAGTACTTTACTATGGAGATCATACAAGCTGTGGTGTGCGCAATTACAGTCCAGGGCCTGTATCAGCAGTAGCAGACATAACAGTGTGTCATACAGCGTGAAACCACATGAGCGAGTCTATTCGTGATTACTTAACAATTTGGTGTGGTTTGAGGAAAGTGTGTAATGATTTAGACATGCAGTTTACACAGTGCTTAGCGGTGGTCACAAGCTTCCATTACTTGTTAGTGACATTAGCCTCATAGCTACAGTGTCGAAGCTGAATTAGTTGAGATGAAGGGGAAATATGCAGATTTGATCTTTTATCGAACTATCTATTTAACCAAGTCTTTTTATTCCATATTAGAATTATTTTATATTTTCTACTTTTTTTGTATGTATTTTTATTATTAATGTTTTATTTTTTTATGCTTATCTGATGTGCGTCATTTTTATTATTAAATGTACTCTTATTATTTGATATGTTCTTAGACATTATCAATCCCTTTTTCCTGTATCAACTCAGCAACATTGTAAATGAGGGTCACTCTCAATGTTCTCTGAGGTTAAATAAAGGTTGATTGATTGATTGATTGATTGATTGATAAAGGGCTTATAAAGGTCTGCCTTGTATTGTGCTTCTTTCTAAAAGCAGTTTGGGCTGAAACTTCCTCAATGACTTCATTGTGAATAGGTGGGGCTAAACTGCTGTAGGCTGAATAGGTGGATGTTAATGGATTGTTTTCTGTGACATCACAGAAACAGTGAATTCAAACTTAGGCCCAATCCCATTTCTTCTTTTGTTTTCGAGTGTCACCCTAACCGCTTGGAACTGAGTTACAAGGGGTAGTGGTTGAAATCTTGCCCTACGAAATGGGACCCTCAAATAAAAAAAAACATTGCTTCATTATCAGGCTACTAGCGGTGCTCTGCAGGTGACCCAGCCCGTCTTCAGTGACAGCAGAGGAGGGAAAAGTTCAGCAACTTCACTGCTGGGCTTTAGTTATATTTAGGGCATCGTATGCCTTCAAAGAGGGGGGATAATTATTTATTATCGCCCACCGCTAATTCTTCGGCTGATACGAAGCTGAAGTCAGATACGCACCAGCTTCTTGAATGGTGCAGCAGTTACATTCTGGCGCTTCAGGCGTCAGAACTGCTGGACTATTTAAAGTGGAAAGGGGAAGTTAACTAGCTAGCTGCTGAGACATTAGCATGCTATTAGTGATTTTTTTATGCTTGTTATGAAGAAAAGGATCATAATACATTGAAACGACATTAAACTAAGATAATACAGTGGTTATTGTAATTTTAACAGAGAAAATCCTCACATTTGTGGGTTTCTTTGGTCTCTTCTTCAGCCATCTTGCTGGTTTTTCTTTTTTTCTCATATCACTCCGTTTGGAGTCTCTGAAGAACCTCCGATTGGAGGGCTGTGTAGCCCTCTCAACAAAAATTGGGACACCATAACCCTAGACATGAACGCGCAAAACAGAGGGCTAAGGGCTAAGTGGTAGGGGCAAGGGGTGAAATGGGATTGGGCCTTAGTTTGCATATATAAACTGGGGAGTGAACGGTGTGTTTTGAAACTCTAACAATGTTTACATCAAACTGTTTCAACGTTTTCCATGTTCAGGACATTTCATTTTTCATGATATGGGCGCTTTAAGCATTTACAGTGCAGTGTTCACTAATGCAGTCTGTGTCTTTCTTTCTGTTTCTTTATTTGCAGTCTAGCCCTACCACGTCCTCCAGCTTCGTCCATCTGCTCCCCTCCAACACCCCTCTATCCCCTCGTTCTTTTCTTGCTTCATCCCTTCTTTCTCTTTCTGTATCTTTCTGTGAGGATGGATGGTACAGAGCACCTGCAGGCTAGTCTGAACTCCTCCTACATTTCTGCGCTCCACTCGTCCTCCATGTCTGACGAGGAGCAGGAGGTGAAGGCTGAGGGTGAAGACCGCTCGCCCCTCCTCACACATTCGCAGCAGCCCGCCGGCCCATTGAGCGCCCGCCACCGGCCGCACGACACCTATTGCCTGGTGTATGGCATCTTCTTCCTTATGGGCATCGGCTCTCTGCTGCCCTGGAACTTCTTCATCACGGCCAAGCAGTACTGGCTCTACAAACTGAGCAACAGCTCCAGCTCAGAAGGACACGAGGAGCCCCAAACTGACCACAGCGTGAGTGTGTTTGTTTGTTTGTGTATGTGTTTGTCGTCAGGACAAAAGTGTTTTGCGTTTTTTTACTGGGATGCAAGGGAGAAAACAGGACTCACTATATCAGGAGGAACAAAATAGCTCTGATTTTATATATTGTTTTTTGCTTTTTGTTTTTTTTTTTTACAAGAGATGCATTTTTCATTGTTTCGATCTGTCTTTTTAGTTACTGAGGTTAAAGGAAAGGTTCAGCAAAAAAGCAAAACCTCTTGCCCCAGACGTTGTCAGTCAGCTGAGACACAGTTGGTGTTAAAACTTTGCTTAATTTGTTTAGAACTGGAGCTTTGAGTCCAACATTGCCTGACAAACACTACACTCTTAAAAATGATGGTTCTTCAAAGGCTCTTTAGTAAAGACAATGGCTCTATATAGAACCATGAACACTCAAAAAATCCTTTGCATGAAAACGGCTTCTTTGCTTCCTTAAATGGTTCAGATTGATGCAGAATGTGTTGTAGATGGTTCTGTATAGCACCAAAAAGGGTTCTTCTGTTGTTACAGGCTTGTCATCATAACAACAGAAGAACCTTTTTCAAAAAGGTTATATTTATGGCATTTGTCAGACGCTCTTATCCAGACCGACTTACAATTTGATCATTTTACACAGGTAGGTGAAGGTGGTGTTAGGAGTCTTGCCCAAGGACTCTTATTGGTATAGTGTAGGGTGCTTACCTAGGTGGGGAATTGAACCCTAGTCTACAGCAGGCAGAGGTGTTACCCACTACACTATACCAACCACGTATAGGTTCTATATAGAGCCATATAAAACACATTCTCCATCAATCTGAAGAACACTTGCATGACGCAAAGAACGCTTTAATCATGCAAAGGGTTCTTTGAGTATTCATGGTTCTGTGTAGAACCATTTCCTTCACTAAAGAACCCCTGAAGATCTTTTAAGTGTGTTGAGGTCAGTAGTCACGCAGATCTTTTCCATAAATACATCCCAAAACTTCTCTCAGCCCATTCAAACTGCAGGTCTTCACTAAGGTCACACAGAGTTGTTGCTGTGTGCAGGTTGCACTGAGCGCATTGCATTTTAGACAGCAGATGTTGTGCTGAATTGGCATGAGTGCATGCCCTGCAGGCCATGTTCACCATTTCTCTCATTTCGTTTAGTAAATAATATAAATCATAAATAACATAAATTTGTTAATCTTGAATTTTCTTCTTCATTTTTGAGTCATACTGTGTCTAAATCACATCTACAGGTATGAACAGCTTTAATGAAGAGCTGGATGTGGTTTGAGTGAACCGAGAGATGTTTTGGGAACATCTTTATGTAAAAGGTTTTGAAATGTGTTTTTATGCATTTCCAGGACCACATATTCTGGCTTTATAGGAAAACAGGGAGGAACACAGGACCTGCAATGTCAGGACTAACAAAATGATGCTGACTTCATTTTTTTTTTCACAACAGCTACATCTTTCATTGTCTGGAAGGGTAAAACCATTTATTTTTGGTTGCTGAGGTTAAAGAAAAATCAAACCTACACAGTTTTCTGCTTATCCCAGATGCAGTCAGCTGAGACATGTCTTGTGTCCAGATTTTGCTTATTTAGTTTAAAACTGGAGCTACAAGACTAGCATTGCTAACAAACACTAGAAGTCATTAGTCACCCTAATCTTTTCCATGAATGTGTGCACAAAACCTCTCTCAGCCCACTCAAACTGCATCCAGGTCTTCATTAAGGTCGCACAGACTTGTTGATGTGTGCATACAGCAGATGTTGTCATATTTTACTCCAGTTCATGTGAACATGCATCGTGCAGGCTATGTTTATGATTTCTTTATCATTTCTGTTTTATGATTAACTGTTAATCTTGAATTTGAAAGTCATACTGTGTCCTAAAGCCCGTCTACAAGTGTTAGGGGATGTATTTACGAGAAAAGATTTGGGTGACTATTGACTTCTAGTGTATGTTGCCTTTAGCGCTAAACTATAGAAGCAAAATATGGACACCAAACATGTCTTGGCTCATCTACTACATCTGGAGTAAATGGATAATTGTGTAAATTTGATTTTTTCTACCAAGCTATTCCTTTAGACTTATTATGATTATGTTTAGGATTTTTGACCCCACGTCCTGACGAGGCATAGAAACAAGTGTGTGTGTGTGGTTTTCACTTCTGTTTTGTCCATTATAGCGAAACACCTGCCCTTAATGTAAGCTGTACGATATCATGTGATCTTATTGCAGATTACAGATTAACAACATGATGTGACATGTTTATAGATAGACTTCAAGATTTGGAAAAATACAATTATGTATTTGTCAAACCTTGTAAATGTTTGACAAAGTCGGAGTGCTGGCCAGGTGTTCATCAGAAACATCTGGAACAGGCAAGAAAATTCACAGCACATTCACATCTCTGCTATGAAGCATTGGTTGAGTAGTGCTGTTATTAGGTTTGATACACTTAGTGTACTGTTAATGAAGTTAGATAGTGCTGTTGCAGAAGCTAATTATGATTAATATGCAACATTGTTTAGCCCTATAACTGTCTATCTTTCTGTCTATGTGTTTGTGAGTGAGGGTGAGTGAGAAAGACGTGTGCTGTTTGTTGAGGGCAGGTTTGTCTTAGACAGAAACATTGCCTTCATGCAGGTTATTTATGAAAGAGGAATCCCAAATAAATGAGAGAGAGAGAGAGAGAGAGAGAGAGAGAGAGAATTAGTGTCAGACCTGACTCTCACGTGGTCTTATAATACTACAGAGAACTGAGTGTCCTTTCATAACTTGTAAGGCCGCAGCAGCACAGTCACTCTAGAGTGACTAGTAGAGTCTGTGAAGGCGACGGATGTGAGGTTATGAAAAAGAATATTGAGAAATAGAGAACTGGTGAACCAGTAACTGGTTTAACTACATAACATGTAAAATGACAGTGGTTTAACACATTTGCCTGTGTTGTTAAAGAAATTTCAGCAAAAAAATAATTTGCACAATTCTTCCTTTACTGAGATATAATCAATCATGATTAGAGTCCAAATTTTGTTTTTTTTTTGTTTTTTTTTAGTTTAGCGCTGTAGCTGCAAGGCTAACATTGATAACGAACACAGGAACTCAGTAGTCACTCAAATCGTTCATGTAAAAATTACCAAAACTTCTCTCAAGCCGCTCAAACTGCATCCAGGTCTTCATTGAGGTAATACAGACCTGCAGATGTGGTTTAGAGCTCAGCCTTTACGACGCTGCTATTCACAAAGAAAGACTGGTATTCGATCAGATTCCTCCGTATTCAGCGCCTGCAGCGCTCAGCTACACAGCGACGTCTCAGTCACTTTTATAGTTCACAATAAGGCATTGTGACCTAAAGCATGCTGACAAGTGTGCAATACCTTAATGAAGACCTGGATGCAGTTTAAGAGCACTGAGAGAAGTTTTCGTGATGTATCTTTACAGAAACTGTTTGGGATGTTTGGGTGACTATTGAGCTCTGTTGTTGGTCAGCAACCTTAGCCTCATAGTTCCAGTTTTAAATTTGGACTCCAAATATTGGTTGATCGACTACATCTAGGTTAAGTGGAAAGTTGTGTAAATTTGATATGTTTTATCAAATTATTAGTAGTTTTATTCTGCTTATTTGGTTTCTGACACTGTGTAATAGAAATCTGTACAGGACTGTTTTTAATCCTGCTCTCGCAAGATTTCATGCCACTCCCGGAGAAAATCGGAATCATTTGTCCCACTCCCGCCCGCAACCAAACTGTTTTGTCCTGCTCCCGCCCGCACAGTTCCGTCAAGGTGAACTCACATACAATATTTGACACGGTCTATTCACAAATATGTTATCCTGTGCTGAAATAACACAGCAGTCATGGTCATCAGCCACGCTGTGAAGTAACTTCACCAAACGCTGTTTATTCCCAGTAAACACAGAGCAGGAATTAAACCACAGAATAATTATTTTAGGTGTTTTGCTGGGCAGCTGTAGCTGTTCAACTGAAGGCTCTGCCGTCTCTGTAAGCTACAAGAATTTGCATGTTGTTCACATGAATGGCTTCTTCACAGCTCTTTAGAATGACTTCATTCATATTAACTGTTTTGCCATTATTACTTCAAATATATATATAATATAATATGATTTAGTAATCCTAGTGTGATTCTACTTTATTTAGGCTTTTTATTAATTTGCTGGATTTCTCTTCATGCATGCTTTGTCCTGCTCACTGGCACAACCCTGAAAATTATTCGCAAGATATTGTGCCAGGTCCTCTGGGTCCAGCAGGAGTATAAATGAGCCTTAAGCTGTGTAAAGTGTAAATGTATTTTTTTCTCCAAACTGTTCTTTAAATAAAGCCCAATTAGTTTTCTTTTTAAAGGGTCCATATCCTACATTTTATTCTTTCATTTGAGCTCGGCTTACAACATATGTAAGTTTATGTACCAAAAGCAGTCATAATTATTTTTGTGCATTACCTTTTTTGCACCTTTTTATCAATTTTTTGGTTCTGTGCCTTTAAGACTAATATATGTAAATTGTCTGTCTGATTGGATGTCCTGTATTGTGCCTAAAGCAGTCCACTTGGAAACTCTTCTTATAATTTCCACATAAATGGGCAGAGCTGAACCTCTTTAGGCCAAATAGATGTAGATATGCAAATGTGTTGGTTTTGTAACATCACAGAAACAATTCATTCGAAAAGGCTGTTTTCACATGATGTAAGTAATATATAAATAGACTGGGAATTGACTGGTATATTGTTTAAATTTTGACAATGTGTTTATGTTTTCATATTACATTAAAGTGTTTTTCATTAAAAAATAAGGAAAATAGGGTTTTACGTGATATGGGCCCTTTAACATAAATGTTTAATGGGAATGTTGTGTAGATTTCATGGAAATATACCATTAGGGATGATGAGCAAAGCAGAGCCGAGTTTTATAGCTTAGTCTGCTCTCACATTACTTTTTCGATTGATGTTGTCCTCATTCTGAGCCAAATGTGCCTCTTCTCCCTCTGCTAGTCGCAGTATTTCCTCATCCTCGTCTCGTGTTCTTCTCAGTGTTTCTTTTTTTTTGTGGGAGGGGGGGTTGCTATGTTATTACCATGAGTTATGTTTCCCCTTTTTCCGCCTCTCACTTTCACTTCCACTTTCATCAGCATGAAATGTGGTGCTTTGTATGAGCAGCAGAGAGAGGAAGAGTGTGTTCTGTGTGCTGGTGTGTGTTGGCTAATGCGTGACACACATTCACATGGCAGTCGTCATGTGCACATGAGCCGTGGCGGGTTTATTGACTACCATGTGCTCAGAAGACGTGTCAGAGATAGCTACAGTTTCATCATCATATTCTGCTGCCAGATTAGTGCCATTTTCTCAGCTCAGCTGTTGTGGGTCAGTTCAATTGCAAGTTAAGTGTTCAATGGGAAAACTCCACCTGAATATCTGCATAGATCAGTTCCTGTGAGATGTAAACAGAGTCATTCAGACTGGTTTGATATTAAATGGTTAATTGTAGAGACTAAGATTTTTTTACAGTGGTGGTGATAGGAACCAGGGGTCACCATGACTACAACACAAATATAGCCATTTTATGTACCATCCAAAATGGCCAGTGAACCTACAATTCTATTTTTTGGCTAATTTGTCACATTTAAATATTTCAGATCATCCAAATAATTTATTATAACGCAGAAAACCTCGTATCTCCGTTTTTGATGTTTTTCAGTTTTTCACATAATTTGAAAGAACCTGTTGCTCTTTACATTGTATGTAAATTTCATGATGAATGGTCCAAAAGAAATGGCCCAAAATGACTTGGAAACAAGTCTGGTTCCATTGACTTACATTAAAAGTAAAGAAGGTTTTTTGCTTCTCCTGTAAAGTTACCATTTTGGAGATACGAGGTTTTCTTCCAACAACAGCGATGATTTAAAGACTACACAAATAAGCACAAAATGCAGCTTTTAAATGTTCATTCCTTTTACTGAAGATAAAGATTTATTCAAAACCTGATTGTCGCCCATGTGGAAAAAGTAATTGCCCCCCTAAACTTAATAACATTTGCGATCAAACGTTGCGATAACTTGCAGTGAGTGTTTTACACCACTGTGGAGTTATCTTGGTCCACTCTTCTTTGCAGAATTGTTTTAATTTGGCTACATCAGAGGGTTGAACTGCCCGTTTAAGGTCTTGTCAGAGCATCTCAGTAGAACTCAAGTCAGGACTTTGACTCGGTCACTCCAGAACCTTGACTTTGTTTCTTTTGAGCCATTCAGAGGTGGCCTTGCTTGTGTGCTTTGGATCATTGTCCTACTTCATAACCCGACTGCGCTTCAGCTTTAGGTCACAAACTGATGGACGGACATTCTCCGTCAGGAGAACCTTGTATCTCTATTTTTGTCGTTTTGTACTTTGTACTTTCATCATGAATAGACCAACAGAAATGCTTCAAGAATGCTTGGAAAAAAATCTGGTTCCATTAACTTCCATTCAAAATTAATGATGTTTTTTTTCCTTCTCCTGTAAATGTAACATTTTGGAGATACGAGGTTCAATTGTACAATTGCATGATCATTTAAAGGTTTGGAATTTTTATTATTTTATATAAAATAACTTATTTAATGTGGATTAAGATATTACAAACTAAAATTACATAAACTATTTTAGTATATATATTTAAAATAGTGTATGTAGTTTTAGTTTGTAATATCTTAATTCTTAATAATTAAGTTATTTTATATAAAATAATAAAATTCCAAACCTTTTGAATGATTGTGTAATTGTACAATTGAAGGGTTTCCAAAATGCATTAAACACCACTTTCATGATTTTTATTATTTTTTTTCTGTGTATTATTTGTTTTTAAAAGCTCCCCGGCCAAATAATTGGTCTCGGCATCATTTCTTCTCTACTGCCTGGTTGCACCTGAATAACAGCTGCAGTCCTGTCAAGTGAGGATTACACCACTCTCTTGAGATTCATCTTGAGTTTCCGTCAATTTTAGTCCACTCTTCCAATAACTAAGCGCCTTATGTTTGAGCAGAACATTAACACTCTCACTTTCCAGTTCAGCAGACATGATGGAACACTGGGACAGCTTGACTGACCAGTAGGGCTGTCATGGTCATGAAATTTAAGCTGATGATTAATTGTCATACAAATAATTGCAATGAGCAGTTTAATTGTCTGTTCTTGTTCATCGTTTGCAGCTGTTAAAATAGAAGCCTATACTGGCCAAATTGGCAGATAAGCCATTTTACTTGCTAGTTATGTTTACTTATTAGCTAACACTGGTTGTACTGTCAAATCCATACACTCTCACAAATGCCTGAAATGAAGACTGAAAATATAAGCAAAAAACCACTCACTGCCAGCATACATGCTTAAATGTTACAATTAGCTTCATAGCTAACAAATAAACAGACCTTACTCAGTGCTGCCCTCTAGACTCTCTTGTCTCAATGAATGCATTTACTGTTTACGTTTATTTACATTTATTTCCCTCGGCCAAACGCTCCCAATTCACATTTTGTTTGTTGCAGCTTAATGTGGCTGTGAAATCTAACAACTGTCAAAAAAGATTGCTTTTTGAGATCTTCTCAAATAATTGCAAATGGACAAGATGAAATAACTGACAGGGCTACTGACCAGCAAAATGACCAGATCCCACTTTTTAGTCCTAAAATATGTCCTTGGTTTGTGGAAGAGTGGACTTGAAGGTGTCCTGCTGGTGTAATCCTTACCTGGCACAATTGGCGCTGTTATTAAGGCAAGAGGACCAAGCATTAGAGAAGAAATGATGCACATGACTGTTTTCTGTCTGGTGAGCTTATCAATGCTGTATTATACATCAATGCTATATTCATAATACCACCTTGATTAGTGAAACAATTAGGTGTTGTGCGCTGTATCATAAAACCTCTCTCTTACAAATGAATGTACAGCATTTTGGAAAGAATCTCTTCGATTACAGACTGTCTGTTGTCGTGTGTGGTTTCTAAGCCACCCCCTACACTACCTCATTCATCACTGGTCGTTTTCTGACCACAGGACTGGATATTATTTGGGCCATTCTCACAGCAGTGACTCTGACATGGTAGTCTGTGTGGCTCTGGTATGAGTGCCCAAAAATATCCAGCTAAGAGAGGCTCTGTGGTCAGAAACTGACCAATGATGAAGGGCTAGAGGTTGACCAACACAAACTGTACATCAGCAGATGAGCTACAGCCTCTAACTGTACACCAGGCTTCAAGTTGGACTCTCCAATAAAGTGGCCAGCGAGTGTAGATGTCATTGAATTATGGTGAATGAGTTACTTTCTCCTCTGTCTGCTTGCAGGACTACTTTGAGAGCTACCTTGCCATTGCCTCCACTGTTCCTTCAGTGCTGTGCCTCATCCTCAACTACCTCCTGGTGAACAGGTAAACAACCCATACTTTCCTGGATTTCTTTGTAATGTTGCATTTAGCATTTATTATAAGGAGTAACATTTGTGCATTGCATGCAGCTGGAATAAGAGGTGATCTGATTACCAACTGTTTGACTGATTTAGCAATTTATCCTTCTCAAACAGCCTCTCAAGATCTCAGCCATCTGTTGATCAATACTGAGGGGGAGTCAGTGGTCGGCAGTGATGGCACTTTGTCATTAAATCAGTGAAAAAATAAGAAAGAAATCTAAAATGTTCAAAAAACAGTGGTAAACGCAACAATGCAACATTGGTAATACAGGCTATGCAACAATAGTAATACAGGCTATACAACAATAGTAATACAAGCTATGCAACAATAGTAATACAGGCTATGCAACAATAGTAATACAGGCTATGCAACAGTAGTAATACAGGCTATGCAACAGTAGTAAAACAAGCAATGCAACCAGAGTAATACAGGCTATGCAACAATAGTAATACAGGCTATGCAACAATAGTAATACAGGCTATGCAACAATAGTAATACAGGCTATGCAACAATAGTAATACAGGCTATGGAACAATATTAATACAGGCTATGCAACAATAGTAATACAGGCTATGCAACCAGAGTAATACAGGCTATGCAACAGTAGTAAAACAAGCAATGCAACCAGAGTAATACAGGCTATGCAACAATAGTAATACAGGCTATGGAACAATAGTAATACAGGCTATGCAACAATAGTAATACAGGCTATGGAACAATAGTAATACAGGCTATGCAACAATAGTAATACAGGCTATGCAACAATAGTAATACAGGCTATGGAACAATAGTAATACAGGCTATGGAACAATATTAATACAGGCTATGCAACAATAGTAATACAGGCTATGCAACCATAGTAATACAGGCTATGCAACAATAGTAATACAGGCTATGCAACAATAGTAATACAGGCTATGCGACAGTAGTAAAACAAGCAATGCACCCAGAGTAATACAGGCTATGCAACAAGAGTAATACAGGCTATGGAACAATAGTAATACAGGCTATGCAACCAGAGTAATACAGGCTATGCAACCATAGTAATACAGGCTATGCAACCATAGTAATACAGGCTATGCAACCATAGTAATACAGGCTATGCAACCATAGTAATACAGGCTATGCAACAGTAGTAAAACAAGCAATGCAACCAGAGTAATACAGGCTATGGAACAATAGTAATACAGGCTATGCAACAATAGTAATACAGGCTATGGAACAATAGTAATACAGGCTATGGAACAATAGTAATACAGGCTATGCAACAATAGTAATACAGGCTATGTATTATATTTGTTATTTTCCAAGTGAAAATAAGTGACGCTTTGGAAAAGCTAAGATTTCTCCACCTCATTTACAAATTTTTTCACTCACAGCTCAAATCTCCGTAACTCATTTTGAACTGATTACAGAGATTCAGCTCCGCATGATGCACATGAAGCACAAAATAAGCAGGTAGAATGTCTTCAAGTGCAAATAAGATCTTTACTCCTCACAGAACAAGCAAATAGTGACCCTCGGCTACTATCCGTTTTGGAAAAGTGAAAGTAGCATGAAGAGCCTCATTGTTTCATTCAGAACCAGAAACCTTGGGTGCTTCCACACAGGCTGTAACGTGAATGTTTGTAGCCCAGTTTGAGATGATTTTAGAGATTCTGATCCTTTTGACGTTTGGGGAAAAAGTTCTATTTGCTGAAACACAGCTTCTCAGTCGTCTTGGTTGTGGTCATGCCAATGCCAGAGACGACCCTGATTGGCCAGAGAGTTCATGTTGCTGAAGAAAGTTTGCAAAAGTCAAACAGAGAGCAAATAAACAATGGTGCATTTTTGCCATCTGAAAAATTACGTTTGATGTGCAAGATACCGTCAGTTATACTAATGCTCAATGTAATTTACTGTCGTCTGAAATAAATCACACAAATAAACTGCGCTTGGTGTGTAAAGGCCTGAAGTGTTAGATTAGGAATGCTTTGCCGTTTTGCATCAAAGGTGAGAAAGTTCAAAAAAGACACATCTCGAAACCTTTAGATGCTGTTTTCTGCCAGAAGGTTGACTTTGAGCACAAAGAGCTTCAGTGTAAACTTAATCAGCCACTTAACGAACCCAGGAGCCTCCTCGTGTTTGCTGTGACGTCATTCTGCCACAGCCAATCACCGGCCACTCTTGATCCAGGGCATAAAGAACTGCTATGTCCAGCTCCTGACTCTTCTTCTAAGAACCCTAATTTTTCCCTCCACAGGCTTGTTGTGGATAAGGACCTAATGTGCCTTTAAACCCTTATGATCGTGTCACGCAGCAAAATGTCCGCTTTGTCTTTTAAGCAGATGCCGTGGCAGTAGGTCTGAAAACATCCTGCTCTGGCTCTGTGTTGTTCACTGCAGAGGTTAATTGGATTTGGACTGAGAGCATTCAGAAAACCATGTGGACAGAAAAAGCACATTCTCTACTGTTTTTGCATCTTCTGGTTTGTTTTTCTGTAAACAAGTTACAAAATGGTGATCTAAGAACATTCAGTTCTGATATTAACCCCATGGCCAGGGCCCAACGGCGGACCCAGAGTTTTATTACACATTTCTAAACGTTGCTAAAGTTTCAAAATCTATCATTCACTCTCCAGTCCATACAGTCCGTACATGGAAACTAAGCTGCAAAAACATCTTGTTTTGAATGCATTATTTCTGTGACGTTACGAGAAACCATCAGAACAGAGCTCATTTAAATAACAGTCAAAGGCACAACAACAAAAACAGCCTCTTTAGTTCTAAGGGATAAAGACAGGTTGGAAACAATCGTGTCAAAATGACCTATTATTGTTACATAAACCCACACAATGTATTTTAAATAAACCTTAGGAGGAAAAAGTTAAACGCTAGAAAAATGTAGGATATTGGCCCTGTAAGTCTAAATGTACCAGTGATCTGACTGTCACGGCCTCCTGTCATGTTAATTCGATATGGACTGTTGTAGATGTTTTTATGTTAAGTGAGAGCCTGACCAGTATATTGGTTGGCTGATAATATTAGCCAATATTGACAGCCCGTGTTTTTTTTGATTGTCTGGAACAAATAGTGTCAATAATCATCAACTTTTTGGCCAGGCATCAGAGGGATTTGAACTATCTCTCGACTATAAAGGAAAACCTTAAATGGTTCTGCCTTTCGGAATCCCACTTTGAGGCACCCCTATTTGACTGTGTCACAGAAATACAGACTAAACTGGTGAATATAAACACAAAATATGGATTTATATTACTTAAGACTATGAGTTTCTGTTGTTGATTTGAGTTCAAAAAAGTGAAAACTGAAAAAGAGCTGACACTGAAATCAGTCATCATCATCATCATCATCATCATCTTTAACTGCTTGGCCCAGATATAGTCCTGGTAGCAATAGTGAAAGCAGAGAATCCCAGACAACCCTTTCCCCCGTAACCTCCTCCAGCTCATTCCGGGGACCCCAAGCTGCTCCCAGGCCAACTTGGAAATATAATCCCTTCAGTGGGTCCTAGAACGACCCCGGGGTCTCATCCCAGTAGGCCGTGGCTGGTTAACCACCACTGGGAGGCGTCCAGGGGACATCCTGGTCAGATGCCCGAACAACCTCAACTGGCTCCTCTCAATGCGGAGGAGTAGTGGCTCTACTCCGAGCTCCTCCTGGATGACCAAGCTCCTCACCCTATCAAGTAGAGTGTAGCCCGCCACCCTGCGAAGAAAGCTCATTTCAGCCGCTTGTATTCGCGATCTCATTCTTTCGGTCGTTACCCTAAGCTCATGACCACAGGTGAGCTGCCACCTGTCCCAGCCTGCGGCCGATCTCACCATCCCTCTTCCCATTACTCGCAAACAAGACCCCGAGATACTTAAACTCCTCCACCTGGGCCAGGTCCTTTCCCCTTACCTGGCTAAGTCATCTGGAGCAGTATGCTCCTCGTAGGGTCTCCCAGGGTAAACAGGTCTGGAGTGAAGACCCAGATTAACTTGAGCCAAAAATCCTCCCTGACTAAGGGACACAAGAGATTGTGTACCCTGCCCATGAGAGGGTTACCAGGACTGACCCCTGGAGCCAGGCCTTGGGGTAGTGTTCCTCAGCAAGCGCCATCTGGGGTCAGCCTGAAAAGGCAACGTGGGGGTACCATGTGGGAGCACCACCCACAAGGTCCAGCATGAGGGACCGGAGCAGTGCGGAATAGGCGGTGGGAGAGGGCAGGGAGGTCCGTGGCAGCATGGACCCCTGCGGCGTAAATTGGCTGTGGGTACGTGGAATAAAATCAGTCAGTAAAGCACTATTTAACTAAAACTGGTGTGTAAAATTATAGAGACCATATCTTATATTCTTCTTCACTGAGGTTCGCTTATAACATATGTTGTTTTATTTACCAAAAACAGTCATACTTCATTTTCCCTACATTATCCTTTAGAATTAAACAGGCTATTTTTGTTACTGTGCCTTTAAGACTGATATATGCGAATGGGCTATGTTCTGATTGGTCGTCCTGTATTGTGCCTCCCTGAGAAAGCAGTCTGTGTTGAAACACTCCTTATAACTTCAACATGAGTGGACAGGTCTGAACTGCTGTAGGCAGAATAGTCAGGTATTTGTTGTTTTTGTTACGTGACAAAAACGGCGAATTCATTGTGGCCTGTTTTTGCAGCTTAGTATCCATATTTGGACTGTGTGGACAGAGCAGTGAAAGGTACAT
Source organism: Colossoma macropomum (assembly GCF_904425465.1). Lineage (NCBI taxonomy): Eukaryota > Metazoa > Chordata > Actinopteri > Characiformes > Serrasalmidae > Colossoma > Colossoma macropomum. The sequence goes on along the minus strand of NW_023494791.1, from coordinate 7,246,367 downwards.
ATTGGCATTTTAACAGGGTTTACATACTATGGAGAAAATTCAGTTTTTTATTATATTAGACAGTGTTATTGTCTGCTGTAGAGTGGTCAGTTATCAATATCAGCCACAAAATTTTCATATAGGTCAGGCCCTAGTATTAAGTATTGCAGAATTTTGTCTTTGATACTGAAGTCTAGTATTGCAATGCTCAACACCAAAGCAGCCCTATGGCAAAAAAAAAGTTTAAAAATGTTTATTAGATTGAACATAGAAAAGTAAATTCCTAAATCTTAAGACCTTTTAACTTTCAAATCTCTTTGTCAGTCTTCTAATCTTAAATATTCTGCCCATCTGAGTCAATGTAGCGTGCACAGAATGATTCACCATCTAGCAGAATACAGCTTTAAAGTAGTGTTGTCACATTTGAATAAAGAATTAAAAGTATTGAAAGAGTATTGAATTGTTTATTACTAACTTGCACTGAAAAAGCTCTGAACTTTCGATACGCTGTGCTCCACTCATGTAGATGCATCACTAGATTCACTGTGTCCGACTGTGTGTGTGTTGACAGGTTGTCCTCTGAAGTGCGGATCCTGTCCTCTTTGGTTGTGATCCTGGTGGTGTTTGTGGTCACCACAGTGCTGGTGAAGGTGGATGTGTCAGGCTGCAGGGGGCAGTTTTTTGCAGGCACACTGGCCAGTGTTGCTTTGGTCAGTGGAGCTTCCAACCTCCTCAGCGGCAGCGTTTTCGGCATTAGTGGCCACTTCCCCATGAGGATATCTCAAGCCCTCATATCAGGTAACAGCGCAGTGTGAACTGTCTCTGAAATCTGTTTTCAGTGGACATTAAAGATCCTCTTTGAATTGCAGCTTGGGGATACAATATTGGTGTTACGTGTGAGGCTGAATTCAAGTGCTTTCTGTGCATCTCTCGGATTGGATGAATTGGATCAGTCCAAAGCAAACACTCTGTACACATGGTTTGATAACATCTTTATTTAGCTTTCCTTGATCCTTACACTGTTGGTCCACTCATATTTCCTTATATGTTTGAAATATATGTAAATATTTGAAATTGACACTGTTACATGTAAGATGTTTCATCTACACATTTGCATACACCGATCAGGCATAACACCTTGTTTCTAAGCTCATTGTCCATTTTATCAGCTCCACTTACTATATAGGTGCACTTTGTAGTTCTACAGTTACAGACTGTAGTCCATCTGTTTCTCTGCATACTTTGTTAGCCCCCTTTTACCCTGTTCTTCAGTGGTCAGGACCCCCATGGACCCTCACAGAGCAGGTACTATTTGGGTGGTGGATCGTTCTCAGCACTGCAGTAACACTGATGTGGTGGTGTGTTAGTGTGTCTTTTTAAACACTGTGTCCACTCACTGTCCGCTCTATTAGACACTCCTACCTTGTCGGTCCACCCTGTAGATGTAAAGTCAGAGACGATAGCTCATCTGCTGCTGCACAGTTTGTGTTGGTCATCCTCTAGTCCTTCATCAGCGGTCACAGGATGCTGCCCACAGGACGCTGTTGGCTGGATATTTTTGGTTGGTGGACCATTCTCAGTCCAGCAGTGACACTGAGGTGTTTAAAAACTCCAGCAGCACTGCTGTGTCTGATCCACTCAGACCAGCACAACACACACTAACACACCACCACCACATCAGTGTTACTGCAGTGCTGAGAATGATCCACCACCCAAATAGTACCTGCTCTGTGAGGGTTCATGGGGGTCCTGACCACTGAAGAACAGGGTAAAAGGGGGCTAACAAAGTATGCAGAGAAACAGATGGACTACAGTCTGTAACTGTAGAACTACAAAGTGCACCTATATAGTAAGTGGAGCTGATAAAATGGACAATGAGTGTAGAAACAAGGAGGTCATAATGTTATGCCCGATCTGTGTATGTTTCAATGTATTGGCAATAAAAATGCATTGAAATGACAAATGATGTTAACTTTATTTAGCACATATATTTTAAAACATCACATATTGCACATATTTGTTTACTATTTATATATATTTATGTAGCAAATATATGTACATATGTGAGTAGTATAGAGTGTTTTTAGTATAGTATAGAGTGTTTTTAGATGATGGCACTAGAGGTTAAAATTTAACAAATTTTATTCAAAAATAGCAATTGGAAATATTTATTTCTACAATTAAATTGCGTAAAGCAATGTTTATGAAGAATGTTAGCTGCATATGACAGGACACTATCTAAGAGAACACAAAACAGGCAGCGAACACAGAGAAAAGTAAATTAGTACATTGCATGAACGAGTACACTGCACATGCTTGTATATGCGTGTAATATTTTTTTAATGATGCGCATCCTCCTTAGGCCATAGTCTGTACGTTAGGTGGTGTTTTGTATGTACAACTGGAATGGAATGGAAAAGTCCATTTGAATGCATATTATGATTGTGATTAAACTGCATGTATAATACGCCGTGTGAGTATCGTCTGTTTCTCAGTCTTTTAAAGTGGTTTTATTCTTTGTTCTTTGTTTTTTGTGTGTATGTGTGTAGGTCAGGCTATGGGTGGTACTCTGAGCGCAGTGGCGGCCGTGGTGGATCTGGCTGCTGCCGGTGATGTGACCACTAGTGCACTTGCCTACTTCCTCACTGCTGATGTCTTCATCCTTCTTTGCATCGTGATGTACCTGCTGCTGCCCAAACTGGCCTACTCGAAGTTAGTTAGCCTCCATGAGCGCACAACACGCATGTACAACCCCAAAATCATACCAAATTATGGCTTTTGCATGCAGGGCCAGCTGGCTTTTTAGGGGCCCCCCATCTGCCTAGGCACCTTAACTGAACATTCATCTACAAATGGGTTCAGTGTCCATTGCTGGTCACGCTAGCAGATTTCGACCTGTGGCTGTGGTTCACACTCTGAGTACTGATACTGCTATGGCTCAGTGTGTGTGTGCGACAGAGAGAAAGAGAGAGAAACAGACTCGGCTAGAATGAGAGTGGATTGAGGAAGTGGAGCTTCAGTGTGGGACGGAGTTTCACCCAACAGTGGTCAGAAGAAGCCACGGTTTCATGACACTATTGCGGTTTCGAGATCAGCACTTTTTGATAGGGTGATTTTCTGAAGGGCTCTGTTGTCACTCTAAGCAGTGGTAAATCTGTTGACATTATGAGCTTGAGGTCAGTGAGGCAGACTCGTTTGAAAGAGGAACTGTAAAATGCACAGTGGCCAGCAAGTGGTGGCAAAGTTTACAACTTGGAGTGAAGTGATGGCATTACAGATGTGACAGACATATTACAGATATTTACAGAGTCTACAGAGTTCCATTATTAAGTCAATAGAAATTCTTTCCTTGAGAAAACACACTTGACCAGTAAATACGCTGTATTTTAGATCTTACTACTAACAGACGCTGTTTGCTAACAGACATGGACCGGGTCATAGCGCGGGGGGGGGCCTTCCTACCCGCCCAGAGCATACACTTATATGTTCTGTGGCCCACATAACATACCTTCACCCACTTTGACTTACCTCTCGGATCACACCTACGTTACCCGGGTGGCCACTCGCAGCAGGAGAAGAGGAGGGGACGGCAGATTATTCAAATGGGACGCACTCGCCCTTAGCAAGCCCAGAGTCCTGACTGGAAAGTCTGTTCACTCGCCAGCCATATTTACAATGCCACTGGGCAGTTATTTCCAGCCATACAAGACCAGACTCCTATCTCTTTGAGTGGGGAGAGACCAAAATGTTCTAAACTGAAGTCAAATTACCGTTTGACGGCGGTGAAATCAGATTTTTCTAGTTGTTTTGGCTACTGCGTTTGTGCAGATCTCCACAACAAGGGGGGGTTCCCTGCTAGCACCACAATATCATTGACCCTTCTCTGCTCGCTGTGTAACCAGCAAGCTGATTGGCTCTTTTTTTGAAGGGCGGGACTTTCTGCACCAGACACCATGTCGAGCGCTACACGCTTTCCCATTCATATTTTAACCAGTAACCGGTCTCCTCCTTCATAACATATCTGGGTAGCCCCAGTGAGCAAATCAGTTAGCCATGCAAACTATGCAAGCAAAACATTTTTAAGAAGTTCAAACAATATTGCAGTGGAGTGGCGTACTGAATTTATTTATTGTATTTTTTTTTTGCTAGCCATCTAGCCTTTATCATGCGAATAAGCAAGCTGAGTAAAGTGATGACGTTAATGTATAAATGTAGTTTGTAACCTAAAGGTCAGTCCATGAAATGTTCTTGTTTTTGAAATATAAAGCATGTTAAAGTAGTTTACTGCTATGGCTTATAATAGAGATGCTATAAAGGAGGAGACAGGTTACTGGTTGAAATAGGAATGGGAAAGCTTGTGACCCTCATTATGGCATCTGTTTACAAGAAATGTCTTTATTGTGTTATTATTTGCTATACGGTGTCGACCAGAGGAGGATGGGTTCCCCTTTTGAGTCTTGGTTCCTCTCAAGGTTTCTTCCTCTTGCTCTTAATGACTTTTTCCTTGCCTGTGTCGCCATTGGCTTGCTCATGGGGGCTTGGACTTGAATTTTTATACAAATAAACCTTGACTTGATTTGAGGCAGCTTGCTGTTTAAGCCACAAGCAGGAAAAGTTCTTGCTACTCCAGAGAGGGGACAAGCTGATTTTATTATTTGAGTCTAACGGTACAAACTATTTATGCTGGTTTTGTTAGTGATTTCAATTGTGTTTCGAAATGTTAATGTGGCTTTTAGTTTCGTTTTTACATCCCTACCCATTCAAAGAGACAGGAGCCTGGTCTTGTATAGCTGCCTGGGGGTGTTGACTGGTTAAGGGCATATCTTGGCCACCCTGCAAGACCCATTGACCCCTAAACGTATCCAGAATGGGAAACCCCCACCCAGCAAATCTCAGCTCCCACTGAGAATCTGCACTTTATGAAGTCCTTTGTAATGTGCTGCTGTTGTCTGTTGCACCACGGGGCCTAGAGAACAACATTTTCCTTCATTGTGTACAAGTAATATTGAGGAATGACAAATACCTGCCTGTCTCTCCCTCATCCCTCTCTCCCTCTCTCTTTTGTTCTGCAGGTACTACATGGAGGCAGCCTGCACTGGTCCTCCTACATCAGACAGTATTCTCCCCCATTCTGAATCCAACGGCCACGGCAGTCCAACTGCAGTCTCCGTGCCCCCCCTCAGGCCCATCCTGAGGAAGACCTGGGTGCTGGGCTTTTGTGTCTTCTACGTCTTCTTCGTCTCCATTATGATCTTCCCAGCCATCTCTTCAGGCATCCAGTCAGTAGACCAAGACTCAGGCAACCCCTGGACCACCGTCTACTTTGTGCCACTCACCAGTTTCTTCCTGTACAACGTGTCTGACTTCTGTGGCCGGCAGGTGACCGCCTGGCTGCAGGTGCCAGGTCCCACCAGTCGGCTGCTGCCCACACTGGTTCTCTGCAGGACCGTCCTGGTGCCACTTTTCATGTTCTGTAACTACAAGCCGCGGCACCACCTGGACCAGGTGTTTTTTCGCCCATGATTTATTCCCTGTGGTCTTCGTCTGTCTGCTAGGACTCTCTAACGGATACCTGGGCACACTGCCCATGATCTACGGGCCCAAGGTGGTGCCACGGGAGCTGGCCGAGCCCGCTGGAGTGGCCATGTCGTTCTTCCTGACTATGGGGTTGGCTGTAGGCTCTGCCTTCTCTGTGCTTCTGGTCCACTGTATCTGACTGCATCTGAAAGCAGAGATAAGCTCACAAAACAAACAGTGAACACAAACAAACACCAAAATTGAGCAAGATTTTTCACCGAACATAATCGAAAACAAGAACAAAATCACTTTTAACTCTTTAAAATTGAAACTTTATTTTAAAATGTGGTTTAACTGGCTAACATTATTATTTATAATAATGTTATTCTGATTCTGATTTTTTTTACCACCAAATTGGCCAAGAGCCGTCTATCAAATGCAAGTGAATGTGAAGTTGAGCGTGGAAGATTTTAGATCTCTAATCCTAAACCTAACCTCAAGGCAAAACCTACACCTACTCTTAACCCTAACCTTAATGTTGTTGATGATCAACTGAGGATCACCAGAAAGTTTGTTAATGATTTAAGTACCTGTAGATCATCTATGGGGGACCATCCAAATAAAGTGTGACCCATATTTCTAGTAATTTTATTAGCCAAAGTCACAATATAAGTAACATTATTTGCTTTTTAATTGGATAAACTGCCATTTTAAATTTGTAGCTGCCTATTTAAATAACATGAACCACAAAGTGCTACACCAAAGGATTAGGATAAGGATGTTTAATGCAATGAATGTTATTTACATTATAAAATTAAACAAATCAGCCAAAAGCAAAGTATTAAATTGGCTGATTGCCGACGGCAGGTCT